>NC_061838.1:4756368-4763868 GCF_019202785.1 Penaeus chinensis | reverse complement strand
CAAGTAATTTCACAGCTCTTTATTTTCTTTCTTAACCCACCAGATACAGGTGCCTTGTAGCACGCACATGGACTAAAATTCAGGTATTAGGCTCCCTTAGGCACCAACATTCCCAGGTAGGCTCAGCCTATATGAACAATCTGGTGCAGTATAAAGCCTCCTTGCTCCTCTTTGCAATGCTATTAGCCCTTTTTCTGCAGGCACATTTTTTTGAAGGTCTAATATTTTCCAAGGTCTATATCTGTTATTTGGTAAGCTGCATGAAGATGCCAATAGACTGTTTTCTTGAGCAAACTCAACAGTATTTTTCTATGTAGTTTACATTCTGTGTAGTATCAGTAAAAATAAATACTGAGTTATTTGATATTCCTTTTACATTTCAGTATTATTCAGTTTTCTTTTTTTCCCCCAAAACCCCTAGTTTTGGGAAAAAAAAACTAGCAATTACATTGCTAGTAATGGCAGGCAGGAAAATGTTCTTGTGAGTGGACACAGTGTCCTCCCTGAAATAGCCCTATTCCAAGCATGACTGATGTCTCCTAAACTCTACCCTTGTGAATCAGTAAAATTCTGCTGGAGCTCACAAATGAGCCCTTTTCTGAAGGACCACTGAGTCAATCACAATCCTAGTGTTTTGTACACTCATGATAAGACGTTCCTGTCACCCACCCCTCAGCTAATGTTTTTTTTCCATGAAGAGATGTTTCCATCACCCCCTTTGGCCAATTTTTAAAATCATAAGCTGTCCATGTGACCTGAATCAAGGGATTAAAGGCTTTTAGTGATATCAATTGCAGATAAGTTACCTATGCATCAGCATAGCTACACAACATATGTAACATGTAAATTAAGGACAGTGATATTATGATAATGTTTATTTTTACTTTTGAGCTAGTTACATTGTGGGTAATGAAGACATCATCATCCTGCTGATCTAAACAAGTTGTCTAGATGCAATTTAATGCCCAGGACATAAATATTGTTATGTAGCATAACTACACAACAAATGTAATGAGTATATTTAAGACAGTGATATAATGATAATGTTAATGTTTACTTTCGAGCCCATTGCATTGTGAGTAATGAAAACCACGTCATTTTGCTGGTCCAGACAAGTCGTCTAAATAAGCAAAACAAGGAATACCGAATGCAGCATAATGCCCTGGACATAAATATTGATGAACTTCCAAATTGTGTATGTTACATTACAATTGTGTTCCTAGATTTCCCTCAGGCTCAGAATATACACCAATTCCGTTTTGACACTCTATTTATGAATTTAGCAACATGCAACATACTCTGAAGCACTGTAAGAGAATTTTAATTATTGAATGGCATGGAGAGACACAAACATCATAGTCACACGTCATAAGCCTTTATTTTTACTTACGGGCTTGATCTGTGGGATTCATGTATTTCCCACTCTTGGTGGTATTTATGCTGCGCCTCCCCATCTTGAATTGTCTTACTGAGATCCACCTAAGAGAAAAATATATCTAAGTTTCAACCATCAGCGTTGTCGTGTTTTGGGATGCAGAGAAGAAACTATCGTGTTTGTGTTGTGATTCTCCCACAATGCACCGCAGGGCTGCGGATCGTGTCAGGACAGGCCGGTTCAATACATGACCCGTTTTCCCTTGAAATTGAATCTGGTGAAATAAGATGTGCTTCAATATTGCTTATTGTTATCCTAGTTTAAAATTACAATTTGACTGGTTATTATTCTCTTTTACTTTTATGTGTCTTGATGAGCAAAATCACATCATATCATTATAACATTTATTTAAACCCCTCAATGCTACATCACCTGAAATCTATGAAAAACTAAGAATATATGTTCGTGCTTTGTTTCTTCAAAAGTAAATGTTTGAATAGAATAACATATTTGTCACAATATGTCATCATCTTTAATATCATAATATATTGTTAACTAACATTTCTCATTAATTAATCGATAAACAGACATGACTTTAATTACGTCCCTGAATGCACGAATTTTAAGTTGATAAAAGCCACATATAATATACACAATGCATGGATACATTCCTTCAGATGAGCTCTACGTGGTTGTGTGTGTGTGTGTGTGTGTGTGTGTGTGTGTGTGTGTGTGTGTGTGTGTGTGTGTGTGTGTGTGTGTGTGTGTGAGTGTGTGTGTGTGTGTGTGTGTGTGTGTGTGTGTGTGTGTGTGTGTGTGTGTGTGTGTTTATATATCGTAAATAAAACTCGCTATTTGTGTCTTTGTTAGTTCTTCATGCATCACCCAGTCCCCTGTGACCCTAAGGAGCTAAAGTTGGATCACATGGGTAACTTGACATGAGGAATAACATATGTCAGTGTGACAGAGTGGGAGTGTGACAGAGAGTGGACGGAGAAAATCTTCCCTTATTTTTATTTACAAAAATGAACAGAAGTATTGTGCAAAGCTAAAAGCACAGGCTAGATAGCATGAGGCAGGGGTGTGGCCGTGAGTGGACGGAGCAAAACCTGCCTCATTATGTCAGGTTGAAACTTCAGTGTTGAAATTTTGTTGGGTCTATAGACGAGTTGAAAATCAGAGTATATAGTCTGAGGACAAGAATATAGTTCCAGAAATTTCTTGATCAAATGATATGCTGTTTGTAGTGTTTTTGTGCAACAGCTCTGGAGAGCAAATATCTGCCTGGGCATTGGTTAGAAATTTGCTTTCTGGAATGTCCAAAATGCAATATATGTATTTACATATTATATATATGTACATATTATATATATATATAAATATATATATATTGTATATATATATATATTTATATATATGTGTGTGTGTGTGTGTGTGTACATATTATATATGTGTATATGTATATATATATATATATATTACTTATATAAATATATATATATATTACATATATATATATCAATATATATATATAATATATATATATATCAATATATATATATATCATATATACATATGTACACGTGTGTATATATATATATATACATATACATGTATATATATATATAAATCATTACATTTATTTATGTAACTGAGAGAACTTTTATTACTGAGTGTAGCAATTAAAAAATTTGGGGCAAAATATTTTAAAATCTAACTTTGAGAAGCCCTTTGAGTATGTGTTTTAGGGTTTAGGTATTCTTTAAAGTTCACATTTATGCGACACTTTGAAATAAAAGGATTTGTAAGAAGAAGAAAGAGATACTTGGTTTGTTTTTATTCACGTGCTTTTCCCATTTTCTGGTGCCATTCCAATCCCTGTAATTTATTTTACAATCCGTGGTCTGACTTACTAAATTACCACTGGAATACCTGCTAAATAAAAATCGATGTCACTAAAACAAGTATGACGTATTGATATACCTGTACGTGTTCCATTTTCTATTTTCTAGAGCTGAGACTACTGAAATATAATGTGCATCCTGATAGCAACTAACAAAAGATGAGATTACAGAGCAATTATGATATTAAAATCTGAGTTTCATTACTGAAGTTCTAAATAATGTACTTAAAATGACCCTATCATGAGCCAAACAAAAAAGGGGGAAATGGAGTAAATGCAAAGGTTGCTCTCTGTATCGTGGCTACTGAGACCTATTCAGAGAACACTGTTTAAAAAATAAAATGCAGAAAGATTAGACAGTCGTCTAAATTTTCTAGATGTTGAATTTTCTGATTATGTTTCCCATCTTTCAAACGTTATGTAGATCAAACCCTCATCCCAAAACAGCCGGCTAATTATCCTTGCTGATATCGTTAATGGCCTCATTCAGATCCTCCAGCTGCTTGACAAGTCCGCTGTCGTGTAGTAAGTTTGCCACAGCGACCAAGGACGAGCGGACGTCTTGTGCTGATCTTCCTGTTCCTCTGGCCACGCCCGAGACCGCCGCCTTCACCTTTTCCTCTAGAGCTCCGGTTGAGACACTCAGGACGTCCCCCTCAAGGAAGTGCGCGAGAGGCACTTTCAGCTGCTGCAGGTCTCCGAAGACGTGATAGAAGAAAGTCACAGTGGTTCGAGAACATTCCCGCAAAGGAAAGTAGAGGCCGCAAGTAAGGCGTCCATTCTGGTCACGTCCAACGAGCGTCTTAAAGGGGTAGACGAGGTTGCGGCGCTCCGCGACGTCTACGCCAGAGAGGAAGGGTCGCGCAATGTGTATCAAGCTGATGTGATGGTGAGGCGCCTTCCCCTCCCGCTCCTCCGTCACCTCCCACGACACGAAGGCGGGGTTGTCGGGCCAGTAATTGTACCGGTAGGTCCTCACTACCTCCGGGCGTGCGGTGTTGGCCATTATGGCTCCCGTCTGCGGGGCCTGGCCATCCTCCATTACTGTGATTGGGACGCCGACGTGGTAGCCAGGATCTAGCAGCAGGACGCCTGCTCGGCCTGACACGCGAATGCGGACGCAGACTAACACGTGCTCCTTCTCGCAAGTGTTGACAGGCGGGACCTCGGTGGAGCAGTACCACTCAGCGTTGTCTACCTCCTCCTCACACGATACCTGGAAAGATAAGAATAATGCTGGTTATATGAAGAAAACGCCTTTTGGGCGACATATCAAAATCAAACTTGATAATTCAAATATTTCACTTGTAGGTGTTTCAGATTTATTTCCAACACCATGTTCTACTAACGTATACGCTGCCAATTAATAATATTCCGTTCTCTCTAACGTTACCAAAACACAGCGGTTTCTCTCTTTACCTGGTAGACAGAATCCTTGAGACCAGGATAGTGGATCTCAAGAGCAGAAAGTCTAGTCGTGAGGTCACAGGCCAGGCCTACACACGTGTACCGCCCGGGTAAGATTGGAGGATCATAGTCCCTGTAGAATTCCTCAAGGTCCGGATACTCTTCTCGTGCCAAGACGTATTCCTTGCTGAACCTGCGGAGAAGAGGAAATGTCTTTCATTTCGAGCACAGTGATAATATTAATTGAAAAATACTAGGAACAAAGTAATTATAATGCCATGCAGCTTTCCATTATTAACAGAAAAAAGTAATAATAAATATTAGAGTGAACTCACAGGATGAAGTTGGAGACGGTATCATAGCTGTGCGCCGAGAGGACGTGGCGAAGATGGAGGCTCACTTGACCCAGGAACCTTTCGTAGTTCTCCAGATTCTCGAAGTTGAGTTCCGGCCTCTCGCACCCCCATTCCGGGAGGGGCAGGGCGCGGTCCAGCGGCCACTCATCTTCGCCCCAGTCGCTGTCATCGTCATTGTCATCGTCACCAATCTCATCAGCAGTCAAAGAGTCGTCCGATGCAGGCGGGTCACCCGTACTAACTTCCGAAGTGCCCACGCCACTCTGGTACCCCGAGGAAGAGGACGACCACGCCCAGAAGGAGGCTTCTGCGATATCCTGAGACAGCCGGGACACTTCCCGTCCATCGCATTCGCTGTAGAATGAAAAAGTCAGTGAGTTTTGTGATAGCCGTTTTGACACGCTTAGGCTAATATGTGATAATGTACTATGGTACACATTATATTATACCAACAATAATGATAGTAACTAACAATTACATATCATATGAGGGATTCTAATATAAAGAGATATCAAATTAAATTATTTTTTTCTCTTTTTCGGTCGACTTCACTCAAAGAGGAAACCTAACCTGACATCACTGCAGGATCCCGCCGAACTAAGCCCAGCGTCCAGGACTCCCTGGCTGGGGGGGCGGAGGGGGGCACCCGGGCTGGTGCCAACCCCGGATTTGGTCCACAGATGCGCCCGTGCGAGTCAACTGGGCCAGGTCACGCCCAGCCTCGCCCAACGGTCGAAGTGCGGGGCGGCCGACACTTTCTCTTCGGCGCCCCCACACACTCCCGCCTCAGCCCTCGGGGGCAGACACGCACTCGTGCTGCCCCCATGCCCACTCAATGGTACTCCTTTGTCTGCTGAGAAAAGAGAGAAAAAGAAGGTAGAGTGAACTGCTCGGGACAAGCCGACGGTCAGGTATTAGCAATATGAAATATACAAATAAAGGTAAATTATTATAAATGTGTGTGTGTGTGTGTGTGTGTGTGTGTGTGTGTGTGTGTGTGTGTGTGTGTGTGTGTGTGTGTGTGTGTGTGTGTGTGTTTGTGTGTGTGTGTGTCCCTTCATTTATTTCCCTGTACAATACTATGAACACAAAAAATGTCTCCTATTTAAAGGTGTGCGACATTGAAACAACAGGAATTTTAAAGCTACGCGGTGGAAAATATTGATCCACAATTCCCATGACTAGACGGATATCGCCTTATCATAAACAAAACTACTACTTCTAGAATTACCAGTGACTTTGAGTGTAATAAATGACGATAGCAGCTATGCGTGAACAATATGACCTTATACAAAATATGAACCCTTAAATCATAAAAGCAATCATATGCCTATCGAAATTTGGATTAACAATATTGCAGCGAAAATAAATTATCTAAAAAAGTGATGATAATAAAGAAAAAATACACGAAAACAAGACATACGAACAAAAACTATAGAATACAGCGAATCAGCCATAATAATGTTATCAGTAAAATAAAAGTAATCATAAATAAATAAATAATTAAATAATACAAATATACAGAACACCATCAACAAATAAAACAACAGCCAAGGAAAAAGATTAAACAGTGACTCTGCAGTGCTCCGTCACCTTCAGCTGTCAAAGGAATTTCTGCTATTTATATTTCATAACAGGTGCATCCAGTCATTAAAAAAAATAATCTCCCATTCAGCTATTTAGGACACAAAACTAGATATTCTGCTGACTTCTGAATATACACATCGCAGAAGTTGACAGTCTTAGAAGTTGATAAAATTCTTCGAAACGAAACTGAAAGAACGGCACGGAAATGGAAAGAGAATGAGTAACCAGGACCTTTATACAGGCGTTATGACGTCATTAAGTATGGATTGTTCACTCCTCTAGGGTCGAAGTTGATAAAATGACCTTTAAAAGGTTCGAGCGATTATCCTGTATGGTATGCAAATGAGTTTTACCTCATTCGGTTTTGCTTCGTGGTTATTGTACTGGCGCAAGGAATATATACAGTTGAATTTGCAATCTTCCCGGTTGAATTATCTATATATTGTGCTATGTATTTATCATAGAAAAAGTTAGCACATACGGCTAGTTTTACTCAATAGAACTGAAGAAAGAAAAAGATCACATGACAAGACAAAGAAACAAAGAGAAGTATACGCACGCAACTGAATTCCATGGGGAAAACGGCTCGTTTGCCGATACGAAATCTCAAGACAAACTAGGAATTAAAGAAGAAAAGAAATGAGATGGTCGAAGTCCTGTCACGAACGAAACGAAACTGGTTTCAGCCGGTCCCAAACCGCCCACTTCCCACACACTCGCCACCTGCAGGATATCATGCCGCGACACGTGCATACTTTGTGGCCGTGCTGATTGCCGTCCCAATCACGGCCGCCGGGGATTTTTTATTCGTCCCACCTTTTGGTTACTTGCTTGTCGAATAAGAAAGGTTTTTTGCTCGATCTCACATTCTG
>NC_061838.1:4743868-4751368 GCF_019202785.1 Penaeus chinensis | reverse complement strand
CCACGATGCTGACATTATGCTTGTACCCATGTAAGCACAAAAATAGAACTTGACAAACGCCTCACGTCCTGGAGTTTTATTATTGTTATGATTGGCAACTTCTTTTGGCTCTCGTCTCTACAGGATTTCAACCAGTTTGAATAGGTGCTAAGATATTTTCCTTAGCTTTTGACTGGACATGTAAATAATTTTGATGGAAAATTTCACTCTCGTATTTTACTTTTTAATTTTCTGTCTAGTTATATATGGTTATATCTTGACACATTTACTGTGGCATATAATTTTGTTATTAGCGGTCAAGGAGAACCTCTGTGCAAAGTGTACCCTGTACTGCACACTACCTGTGTCTCTGTGACTGGAAATGGTTTTGGGTGATCAGCATTTTCCTTGATACATTTGCATATGTAAGGCATCTGTAGCGTTCGTACCTAAATCCCATGCGCTGTAGGTAAACATGGCCACTTTCTTATATCTCTTGCTGTATTTATCCATCTATCTCTCAGCCTCTTACTCTTTTTTCCTATAAATCAGACCGTCTCCGAGTACTGCGTGCGTACAGGCATACACAACCAAAAACAAAGACAGAGCCGATCACCTATTCTGTTTTGGCATTCGTGAGATCTCAAAGCCCGCTCCTTCCAATGGCTTATATATTTAGTCGTAATTATGGGCGGAAAGACGTGACAGGTGCCTTTGGGGGAAGGGGTGGGTACAGGCAAGGTTCGGGGTAGAGGGGGGAGAGCAGCACAAGGCTCGGGGTATAGCTGAAGAGGATATCTGCGTAGAAGCTTGTATCTGGGTTCACATATTACGTTGCAAGGATGGCAGGCTAGGAGACTCAAGGTGGAAAATACGAATCAAGAGATACAGGGCGGAATAGATAGGTTATTTAAGAGAGTGTAGAGGCTGATTTTATCTGGAGTAATTGAAGGGTGCATAGCAAATGGGTTTCAGTAGTGAATATGTATAGCAAAATCGATATTTTCCCACTCGCTTGTAGTTTTTCTCTTTACTTATACGGCTGCTGACGTGTAGGAAAAAAATCATCCTGTTTCCATTACCTGCTTGAGTATATTTATGATTTACATTCCGTATGTTTTTATCACTATATAACACATCCAAAAATCACTTAAAAAGTGCTGACACAAAGAGAACAAAAGAAGACAAAAAAATCATCAACATGCATCGAGACTGTACGCATGTATTTGTACATGTACACGTGTGAGAGGAGAGAGAAATGGGGAAGGGTTTGAGGAAGGTTATGGCAGTAGGGGTAGGGAGAGGAGGAAGAAGTTGACTTGGTGAAGTGGGGTAACGAAAGTAGGAAGAGGATGGAGGGGTTAGGGAAAGGAGGAGGTCAAGGAGGTGGAGGTAGCGAGATTGGTGAGAGGAAAAAGGGAGAATGGAAATAGCGAGAGTAGAGAGAGGAAAGAGGGAGGGGAGGAGGTCATGGGAGTAGAGAGAGGAGAGAGGGAGAGTAGGAAGTCACGGGAACTGGAGATGGCAAGAGTAGGAAGAGAAAGAGAGAGGTCAGAGAGAGGAGGAGGTCAGGGAGGTGGAGAAGGGAAGGAAGTCACGAGTATGTGGTGGGAGCAAGAGTAGGGAGAGGAAAGAGGGGTTATGGAGAAGAGGAGGTCATGGAGGGGTTATTGGGAGAGTTTGTGGAGGTTAAGGTGCTGCAGACTCCAAGTGAATGTTGGCAGCTTTCCCGATCTGCATCTTGCTTTCGCTGAATTATTTTAGGTGGAGGTTGGTTGTTTCATTTCTCAGTATTGCTTCTTTTTCGAATAATATTTCACATCAGATTTTCGTGATTATTATGTCCCTTCTTTTTTTTCTAAGTCTAATATCGAATAGAAAAATGGAAGACAGTAGGTAACGTTTGCGACGGAAATCTAATCCATTATTTACGATTCTTCGCAACATGCCATGATTATATTTTCCATCCACACGTTACGGAAGCCCAAGTCATATGTTTAGACTACGGCGTAGCACTTGAACCTTATGACGTCAATAGTTTCGAATTATGAATAAAATTACTTTCATTATTTCGCAACACTCGCCACGTGCCAAGTCGACAAACCCCGCGTATAGCTTGGACAAAATGCTGTGGATAATAATATACCTCCCTTCGTATATTTAGAAATTGGTGGTTTCGTCAATATTCATTTCGGGTATATAGGATTCGTGGTAGTGAATTCATCGATCGCGAACTCGACATCACGTTTACGAAATGGAGCTTTACAGTTTCTTTCTTCATTTATCATAATCATCATCATCGTCATTATTATTATTATTATTATCATAATTATTATTGTTATTATTATTATTATTAGTAGTAGTAGTAGTAGTAGCAGTATCATTTTAAGTGAGCATTCATCTGCGAAATCGATTTTTTACGCATTTTGAAATCACTCACGAGGATATTGTGAGAAACCTAGTAATGGTTCCTCACAACTCGTTCCTGCGTAATTCATTGATGGAATACTCGTACATGGCGGCTAACGGTGCTCTTGTTTCTTTTGGTATTTACATTATTCTGTGTATAGGATATCCTAGATTTTACATAAGGAAGCTGTTAGAGCGCCTGAAAAGAAAATATACAAGTACAACATGGTGTGGTGTTAGATACGCTAAATAATCCAGTGTGGGATTTTTCTACTTATTACGTGACGAAGTTCATCAGCTTAACTAGAAAGGTGCTGAATTGATTAATACATTTTCGAATAGATTTTCAAGAAAAATAGTAGAAGCTCTCTGAATTGGGAAAAAAATATGGTCAGTAGGATTCCCTTACATCCTAAGTAAAGCTTTCCCTATTTGATCTTGACCCTCCCCCCTCGACCTAATTCGTTTCTTCGAGAATCCATTTCGATTTTTTGCATCGTCTGATGAGGAACTCTTGACGATATATATATATATATATATATATATATATATATATGTATATATATATATGTATATACATACATATATATACACATACACATATATATCGATTCATACACACACGCTCACACACACACACAGACATATATATATATATATATATATATATATATATACATACATACATACATATATGCGTGTGTGTGTTTATACATACATACATATACACATATGTATATATGTATATGTATAAATATATATATGTATACAGATGGATATACAGGTAAATATTTATATATGCAAAGTGCCTTTTTAAGTTCTATCCAGTATGAAATTAAACTGATGTAGGCACAACTTCTGCCAATAAATACAAATCAAACGAATTTAAGAATTATGCATTAATTGCTCGTTACAGGTTATCTTAATTTAATTTCATAATTTAATAAACTCGACTTATTAAGCTTAACTCTCCAATCAAGGAAGTGACTCATAGACCTCTCTGTCATATTTGATCAAGAGGAATTCACTGAGGGGAGATGGCTCTTGCTTTGCTCTGTTGACTGCAAAAAATGCCAACGGTACTGTGGGCTCTCTCTGAAAGTGCGAAGGTAGCTGTCAGTTAAGACAGTTGTTTCGTACTTAGTGCTTCTGGGACTTAATATTTCTCTCTCTCTCTCTCTCTCTCTCTCTCTCTCTCTCTCTCTCTCTCTCTCTCTCTCTCTCTCTCTCTCTCTCTCTCTCTCTCTCTCTCTCTCTCTCTCTTTCTCTCTCTCCCTCTCATTTCGTTTGTGTTGTAAGGCATATCAGTGTAATATTTGCATAATACATTTTTTTGCTTATGAACAATTAATCACAATAATAAATACGGTTTCTTATTGAATTTAAAGCCGGCGGAACAATTCACAAGGAGGAAAGAACCTCACAGGATGGATTGTGTAGTGAAGAAAAATCATATGATAAAAGTAATTTAATCATAACTATTAACACTATCATCATTATCATCACCATGTTTAGTATTACAATAACTGCTGTCATCATAAACACCTATTAAATTATTATTCTTTTAGATACAATTGATGATATAGATATTATCAAACACACTAGTGCATAAAAAAAATATTTTGTATATTAAAATTACGAGTTATTACTGCCGCCTCTAGTTTACTATATCATTGTGATAAACTTATTATAATAATTTTCATTGGCATTTATTACTATGCTCTTCATTATTGCCGGCATATTATAACCAATTTTGCTGATATTTTTCTTGAATTTGTGGTTTCACTACCATTGTTAACCCTAACATCACTATTATTAGATTATTAATTATAATCATTATTACTACTAGTAAAAGTAAAATTGTTGTAATGACCGTTACTCTTGTTGCTATCATATTTATGATTATGATTTTCTATAATATTATTTACCTTAATTATTATTATTCTCTCTCTGTTTTGCCATTGCCAATTCTGCAGTCATTATAATTGTTTTTATCATCGATATCATTATCGAATTATATTTTTTTGTTCTTCCTTATGAAAAATTCGACTCACGAATAATCCTTTTAAAAAGTTCCTTTTCTTTTCATATATCTTTATCCATCTACCCACTGATCGATGTTTTTGTCTCTCTACATACAATAAGCAATGGATTAAAGCAAAACAATAGACATGAGAGAAAAAGTGCAAGGATGGAAATCGCTGTAAACATTTTTGTGTCCGTTATGTGTGTGCATAAACCACACAGTACGTCACGTTTAATTTCTTCCTTTCGTGTCCATGTGTTCACTGACGCGTAATTCTCAAGGACCAAGCCGTCATACAGACTTCCTTGTAAACTTACTCTCTATTTAATCGTGAACTGAGACTAATGAAGAAGTCGTCAGGATATTAGGAACTGTAAGTCAGATAATGAATGCAATGTTGCAGCGGCAATGTTCTTTCATGAACATGCAATGAAAAATAAGAAACACTACACCTTTTTCCAACCGGAAAAGTGGAAGGAAAAAATATAGAGGAAGTGCAAAACAGATGACCAAGAAACAAGTAAACGCGTGTAGAAAGGGAAATAGACAGGGGTAGTATGAATCAAACTTGTGAGAAGTAGAATTCGAGGCGTTTCCAGAATTGAACACAGCTAAAGTTTGCATCTGGCAAGACCGCTTTCGATAGCGATGAGGGAAAATCTCTTTTGAGGACACTGATGCTCCGCCGTGTTGATAGCTGACTTGGTGGCGGATTAAACCTGATAATTATTGTACTCTGATTCCTATATTAGTTTATGATGATTCCAACCTTACGTCGAGTTTCGTTTCTGAAATGGGGACTTTTCGTACCGTATCTAATAATTTGAATCTATTTGTTAGGAAATGCAATTTAATTTGTTTAAATCCCCAAGTGCCTTTGAAAAATTCTTAACCAGCGTTATGATTTCGTTTCACTTGTATTCATTTAACGTGGTTAACCTTCGTCATATCTCACCACGGCCATCGAAAGAGACCTCACACACTGTTATTGTGTCATCAAATATTGTCTAACGGAATGCATTTTATTCTTGAGTGTGTATTCTTTGTCACCGCATGAGGAGAGTCCAAGTGACCTTGCTGTGTCTTCTCTGCCGTTAAAATATCCATCTTATGCACAAAGCGCTTCACGCAGTTATGCCAGATATCAAACAAGAAGATAGTTTGTGAATACTTGTATTTCATCCTTTCCATCTGTAAGACTTGCTTCCCGTAATTTTAATCGTTTTTTAAAGCTTGGAGTCTGTTTTACTTTCTTGTTATATACTGCCATCGCTCGTGGGTTTGTGAACACTGCATTCGGAGTTCCTGCATTACTCTTAGCCGTCTCCAATGCCATTTTTCGGCTTCGCTTTTACTTCCTTCTCTTTCGAGTGTTTCTCTTGCTGTCTCGTCAGCCGATTTTGTTAGATTTATGATATCTAAATTCCTTTTTAGCATGCACTGTCTGTGTTGTGCTTTTAAGTTTTTATTACCTTATATTTATCTAGTTTATTGTATATACATTCAGCTCATCCATTGACTCATCGTTATCGTCATGTTATGGTCTTTCGACATAACTTGTGCTGTGATTATGTTTTCTCAATACGTTTAAAACATTCCTCGTCCAGTTTACATTATCTGGATTTAATGTCCTTAAGTCTATAAGAACTTGGTCACAGTCTGCTTAAATTTGAATGCTCATCATTGCATAATAGATATAATTATTATAAAAGTAAGATGGCCGCAAATGAGCTTTAGACAGCAATAACTTCTTCCAACTTCAGCGATCACCAGTGACTCTCTTGGCTTTCTATAACAAGAAGTTAGAGACTGATTTTAGCCCATTTTCGCTTTTGCTTTTTCTGGAAATGTTCCTGTTGATGGAAAAGCTTGATTTTTCTCTCTCTCATTCTCTCTCTCTCTCTCTCTCTCTCTCTCTCTCTCTCTCTCTCTCTCTCTCTCTCTCTCTTTATATATATATATATTTATTTATATATATATTTATTTATATGTATTTATCGATATTGACCCCATCATCATAATATATTTTAAGAAATGTTTACGCTATAAGAATTTAGTTAATGTCGGAACGTAGAGTGGCATATCCATTAGTGGGTAGCGTATCTTAGGTGAAGTGGTGTTAATGTACTAATTATAGAAAGTCCATAAACAAGAAACAGAGTGGAGAAGAAGTATAGAACATTGTTATAATTCTCATTACTTCGGTGATTTTTTTTTTTTTTTTTTGTTTTTTTTTGTTTGCGTGCACTGTATGGCCATACAGTATTATTTCATAAACTGCAGTGTGCGCATGTGTGTGTGGTTGTATGGTTGGTTATTAGGTAGATAGACAGATAGACGGGGAGTATATGTGCGTGTGTGTAGGTGTATGTTTGTATGGTTATAATATAGACAGACTGACAGTCAGATAGTCAAACAATCAGTCAGACAGACAGGCAGCCAGTCAGTCAAACAGACAGAATATGTGTGCGCTGAAAATGTGTAAGTGAGTGAAGTGCTGTCTCATTCCTTGCCTTCAACACCAGTCATCTCATAGTTCCAAGGTCTTTCTATTGGTTGCAGCAATCCCCTTGCAGTTTGCTTCAAAGGAATCTTCCGAGACTTGAAAAGCATCAAAGTTGCAGAAAAATAAATGACATGAGAGTGAAAAATGCTCATGTGGTAGTGATAATAATGACCATATGATTGTAATAATGAGCATATGATTATAATAATGATGACGTGATCATATGAGTGTAATAATTTTCATAGAATTATAATAATGATCATATGATAAGAATAAAAAGCGATCATATGATAAAAATGGAGAGCGATTATATGATAATAATGGTAATATTGCCACTTTTAATATTAGCAAAGTCAAGTAATACTGATATGGGAGAGAGAAAGAGAAGGAAGAGGAGGTAAAATGAGAGAAAGAAAGGACCAATATTGCAAGTTGGAAATGACTTGGCACTATACTTTCGTATTATATCAATATAAATTTGTCACTGTAATTCCTCTACTCTTTATATTTATGGACACACACACATACACATATACATATGCATATATATATATATATATATATATATATGTGTGTGTGT
>NC_061838.1:4728868-4733868 GCF_019202785.1 Penaeus chinensis | reverse complement strand
CACATATGTATATATATATATATATGTATATGTATATATATGCTTATATATACATATATATATATATATATATATATATATTTATATGTATATATATACTTATATATATACATATATATGTATGTATATATATATGTATATATATATGTACATATATGTATATATGTATATATATGTGTAGATATATAAATATATATATATATATATATATATATATATGTATTTAAATGTGTATATGCATATCTGTATATATATACATACATAATATATATATATATATTCATATATACATATATATAGATATATATGTATATATATACACATACATACACACACCCACACATCCACACACACACACACACACACACACACACACACACACACACACACACACACACACACACACACACACACACACACACACACACACACATATGTATGTATATGTAGATATACATATATACATATATACATATACATATATATACATATATATACAAATACATATACATATATATATCTATATCTATCTATATATAGATATAGATATATGTGTATATAAACATATATATATATATATGTATATATATATATGTATATATGTATATATGTATATATATGCTTATATATGCATATATATATATTTATATGTATATATATACTTATATATACATATATATGTATGTATATATATGTATATATATGTACATATATGTGTATATGTATATATATGTATTTAAATGTGTATATGCATAGCTGTATATATATATACACATACATAATATATATATATATATATATATATATATATATATATATATATATATATATTCATATATACATATATATATATATATTCATATATACATATATATATATATATATATATATATATATGTATATATGTATATATGTATATATGTATATATATATATATATACATACATACATACATACCCCCCCCCCCCCCACACACACACACATATATATATATAAATTTTATTTTTATAATGATGGAAGCAATAATAACTGAAAAAAAATCAAGAAAAGGGGTAAACAGATGCAATAAGTTTGGGAAAATTACCCAATTGGCATGGATGGCAAGAATAAATGCCATGCTTACTGTAATATAAATTGATATTTGATATCCCTGATTTTTCAACTACTTTTGGTAAATCACAAATTAAAAGGCTATAAATTTGCATTTAACTTATATGGTATAATACTTTGTCACTAATCAGTTAGCTTTCTTATAGATTTTTTCAATGTTCAGTCAGTCGTCATAATACGAGAGAAGACAGGTGTTAGGTATTGCCAGATAGGTGCTACTCACACAGTGTATTGTTATTATATTACCTAATGACTAGTGACATATTTCATTAAGATCAAAACAAGGAAAATAAGATACTGGTAATATATTCAAGTTTAATATTTTGTGTTCCCACCCCCTGCTGCCAAAACACAGTTCAAGCGTCCAGACATAGACGCCACTAACAGCTGTCAACGCACGCCTTCCTCCCACCATGGACGTTCTTATGCTTGCAAGGCATTATTCACGACTGCGACATGATTACAAGTGTGATCTTGATGCATGTATTTTGACATGGCTGCCCACACGTTTTCAATTGGATTGAAATCTGGAGAGCTGGGTGGATGTCACAGAAGCGCGGGGTCGGGATGTTCATCTTGGACAACAGGCTGGTATGGATAGGGCTGTTGTTCAGAATAAGATAGAAGGGATCTGTTTCAGGAAACACCATACCCTTAACTGTTGGGAGGAAAACCCCCTCAAGGATTTCTACATATCTACTGCCAGTAAATCAGCCAGAGCTGACATCTAACACCTCCCTGACACCACTTGCGTGCCTCCACCCAAACAACCCTATGGTTGATTGGGTGTTCATTTCTGTTAAAACAAATATATTTCTTCAAAATATCGAGAGAAGGGAAATAAGATGGGAGGGTTGGTGTCGTTACGTACCTGGTGCCATACATACATATCTCGCAGTGTTGGTACCTTTAGAAAAAAAAATTCTCGTTGCAGATTATTTTTGTATCCTAGAAGGCCTGTGGCTTGTCTGCACATTGTAAAGCATATTCCATCCTTTTCAGGAATAAAATCATTATGTCACAGCAAATCCATAGGAATTCTGGAACAACTATTCGATACATTATGAATCAGAATGAGACCAATTTGAACCCCAAAATACCAACCCTTCCGTAACCTAAGGTTCTGTTCGTTATTGAATGTTTCGGCACCCCTCCGATAGTTTCTGTGTAGCTGTACATGTGCTTTAGACTTGTTTTATATTAGCTTGTTGAATCCAGGTGCCTTCTAGCCAAAATTTGGAAATCAGGCCATTAGGCATACATGAGAGGTGACTTACCCAGGTCTGTGGTTTGTAGGCCTGAACATTTATATTCATTATCAAGACACCACCCCTCTTTGCAATATTGTTTTTTCTTTTTCTGCCTAAGTATTTTTTGTTTTTTGCCATTTTGCAAGGTCTTTATTTCCTCATTGTTATGATGTATCAAGATTGTAATAGTCTTAAGCAGGCTTCATATTATCTGTGTAGGTGGTCCACAATAACAAAAACAAGAAGTAACATTTTGTTAAATATATATTTATTTATTTATTGTAATATTCAATTTCCTGTAAACATCTTTCACCACTAATCATAGTGGACAGGAATAGGATTCTAAGCATTGAGAAGGTGTCCTCCCTGGAGCCATTGATGACAGGTGATACGTTCTACCCTCATTTACCAGGGGAATAATGCAAGAGCATCTTCCTACATGCCTACTGAGTCTAACCTTCCTCCTTGCTCTTTCTGCACTCATGATGAATCATTCCTATCACCCCAGCCTACAGCTGAATTTTTCATTATGACTTATTCCCATCACCCAGGCTCTCAGCCAAAATTTTCTGTGACAACATATTCCCATCTGTTGGCTCTCAGGCAAATTTTTTCGTTTTGTGACAGTTAAGTCCTCTGGATCCAATTGGTTGATTGCTTTCCTGTAATCAGATTTATTAGTTTTTGGATTTTGTTTTTCTTGTTTTATTCAACTTCTATTACTATTCTGTTTGTAATTTTATTTCATTGTTTTACAGACTACTACATCTCCCTGCCTTATGTGTGGCTCATCAGATGGCAGCATTAGTGCATTTGCAAGGATTGGCAACAGTGGGGATGACACAGAACCCCTTATTAATGTGCTAAGCTCGATTTTGAGGAAGGCTGTGGTTGACATTCCCTTACACACTGAAGTCGTGTGTACAAAATGTTTTAAGAAGTTTGAAGTCATTCTCAAATTACAAAACAAGCTTGTGGAAATCTGTCGAGATGTTATCCATTCCTTCAACAAGGCGGTGACACAGTTTGTGAAAACAGTCACTTTAAAATCAGAAGACAGTAATGCCATACCCATGATAGGTGATATCAACACAACGAAAAGTGAGTGTGGTATTGTTCTTAGAGCTCTGTCCTTGGCCAACACAAAGAAATCAGAAAAGAAGCAGGACACTAAATATGAGAGAAAGTATAAGTGTCAAGTTTGTGATAAATCTTTCATAGCTTACAGCCACAGAGTGGAACACATGCTCACTCACACAAAAGAAAAAGCATTTAAATGTGATATCTGTGGCATTCTTACAAGTACCAGATCCAACCTTACTAGACATAAACAACAGCACACTAAAGAATGTATTTGTAGCATATGTAATAGGAAACTGTGTAGTAAAGCTTCACTGAAAGACCATATGAAAATCCATAATAATGACAAACCGCATCATTGTCAGTACTGTGGGAAAAGTTTTACCAGGTTTCAACATAGGCAGGTACATGAGAAGCTACACAAAATAGATGAGTCAGGTGCTTTTCAATGCAATATTTGTGAGAAACGTTTTGTGATACAGTCCAGGTTGGCCAGGCACATGTTAATTCATGATAAAGAGAAACAGTTTGTATGTCAATTGTGTAATAAAAAATTTGCAAGGAAAGACGACCTGAAGAATCATGAACGCAGTCATACTGGTGAAAGGCCCTACACTTGTAAGGAGTGTGGCAAAGCCTTCAGATACATATCTAACTGTAGACACCATATGAAGATACACATGAAGGAGGCTGATGGTCATAGATGCACTCACTGTAATATTTCTTTCCCATCAGAAGCAAAATATGAATATCATTTAAAAACTCGCAACCACAAAAAGAAGGTGTCGGAATCAGTATTTGGCTCTGCAGATGACGTGCACTGCAATACTTGCAACACCTCCTTTATTCCAGCAGATTTCATGAAGCACAAGGCAACATGTTCAGGAAAGATCCTGAAACAAGAAACATCTGAAGAACAACTGTATTGTAGAATATGCTGCTTGACCTTTGATCACCTTGAACAGCTAACAGAGCATTCTCTCCATGCTCACCACATGGAGGGGAGTGCTCTCTCACAGGTTAATGATACTGGTATTATTATTTCTCCAGTAGATGGAGGGGAAGAGTTAGTGAGTCTGACTATGACAGAAGGTGTCAACATGGTTGTATCAGTAGAACCAAGCAATAGAACGTTGGAGATTCCTGTGGTCCAAGCAGAATCTGCTGCAACAGCCTCTCTCCTGCCCACTTCAACCCTTATAAGTGGACCAAGCACAGTTCTTACAGAGTGTTTAGGAAATGGGACTACAAATCTTGTATCAAATGCAGGGGTAACAAGTGGAGAACTAACAGAGATTACAGGCGGATCTGGAATAGTAAGTGGTGAAGTAGTTGGTCAAGCTACAATTGAACATACTATTAATGCCAATGATACGGTCACCATTTTAAACCCCAGTACGATTTTCAAGATCAGTGACTGGGGTATACATTAGTTTATATCAAGAGGAAGACAAAAAGATTTTGAAGTTCAAACATAATCCATAAAATATGACTACCATCAGAGCTCAATCTAAAACTTTTAAGGATTTGACTTTCACCCATTTTATTTCAGTGTTATCT
>NC_061838.1:4683868-4718868 GCF_019202785.1 Penaeus chinensis | reverse complement strand
CCGCAATGAAATAGTATTTTTTAAGCGTAGCATGAGTCGTCTAGCGTGACGGAATGCACGATAATTAGGATTTAAACTTGGCGGCAGAAGCGTGCGAAGGGAGGCCACGGTCAAGGATTTCGCTCGCCTCTTGGCTATTGTCTGCTGCTCGGTCGGCGCCGCAGTATAACTAGCGCGTTACGATATTTGGTCAACAATCTGTGTGAATTTATTAGTTGTTTCGCGTAAGAGTATTAATTAATTAGATGGGAATAAGTGCGAAATTAGGGTGAGTAGAGCGAGCGCAGCGCGAGCGCCATTTTCCATTTGTTTGCGCCTCGTCGTCATTGGTTCCAATACGATTCTGCAGCGCCAGGCTTATTTTGCAATCCGATCGCCCTGTCTGGGGAGGAATGAATAATCCACGCCTCTAGAGCACGTTAAGAAACAAGGGGAGCCGTCGTGAGATGCGCCAAAGCTCTCGCGATTGCACAAATAGTGCTTAGTATTGGTCGTTTTAGAAGAGTTCGGCGAGCGGCGGGGCAGCAGTGACAAGTCTCGGCGAATGAAGCTCCTCCGCCGGTATCCCGATGCTCTCGCTCGCAGTGCTGAACTACGGCCTGTAATCTGTGGAGGTAACAAGTCTCGGTAGTGTCGTGTAGCCCCGCAGTCTATATGTGTGTGCGGTTGCCCCTGGTGACGGGGGTGGTGGCAAGCTGCAGACATTGGGCGCATAGCGAGCAAACACGCCTTGAAGGTCCCTGTGTCTGGCAAGAACGGCTGTGCTGGGAGTCGTGATCGAGGCGGCCGACGAACCGCTAAAGGTTCTGGAGGAGGAGGAGGCGGGGCAGGAGGAGGAGGGGCGCCCCTGGGAGGCTGCGAGGCCGAGGACGTGAATACTGTGGTGCCGCCAGTCATGAACCACGTCACGGAGCCGCCCACCCCAGACAACCACCTCGAGCTCATGGATACGCAGGAAGGTAGGCCTACAGGGGCATGGCACGTGGGCGGGGGCGCAGGGGGTGTAGGGCTGTGAGGAGGGAGTGTGGCGTGTGTGGGGGCTGTGTGGGGAAGGCCCTTGTCTGCATGCCAGTGGGGGGAATTCTAGTTGTGAACACAAGTTCAACTTTCTCAGGCATTAATTGTGTCTACGTAATTAGTTTTGGCTTTGTAGTGCCTGTGGTGCATGTTTTTGTAAGAGGGATTGCGTGTGATAGTTGTTCGGAAAATGTTTTCGTAAATGTTTACATTTGGACCATCAAGATTTGCCTTGTCCTCTGTGTTCAAATAGAGGTCAACAAACTCATATGACATCAATTCTGGCAAGATAAAGCTTACACACTACCAATTCTGGGTAAATTTGCATATTTTAAACAGTAGCTGTAGTTGGTTCAAGGAATATTTCCCTCGGAAATTCATTTAATGTTAGTTTTGATGTTAGTTTTCAATGTTGCCTCAGTGGTAATGGCAGATGTCCAGAACAGGAATGTAGGCAGATAGAAAAGAATTAAGGTAATTGCTGTAAAAATACAAGAAAAATTACAAATAGTATTAAGAAATGTTGTGTAAAATAAAGATAGTGTCAAAATCCCTTTTCAGTATATCTAAATCTGTAGTTACATGGCCAATTTCATCTCTTGCAGTGGTCTCTGGTCTAACAAAGCAAAGCTAAACAAACCTCCACAATGTTTTTTTTGGCATGTTGCTGTTTGGCAGTCTTTCTAGGGATCTGTAATTAAACAAGGAAAAGACCACAATCTATCTTCCTAAATATATGTTATGAATATCTGTTGATCTATACCAGAATATCTGTTGATCTATACCAGAGTGCAAACCATGGATGCAGAATTGTTTTTGATATGATCTTATACTGAATAGTTATTGCCAATAATTTCTTTGTTTACAGTATAAAAGACAAAGGCATGCATTTTAGCATGAAAGGTATGAATATTGCAACTATTTATTTTGAGTTGCACTTGGATGTGTCAGGAGCTGGCCTAAGTTGTGTAGTGATCTGCCATAGATCCAAGACAAGGAGATGCCCTTCACTTGTGCAGTGTCTGACTGCAATCATCTTTAGAGCTGTTGTCTTCTTTTCCTATAAAATAGTTGAAATAGGATGTCCTTTTTTAATGTATTTGTGGTATCATGAAAGGATTGTTTAGTCTCAGGAAATTCAAGGCTCTGAGTCATCATATTAGGAGAACAGGAAAAGACCTTGGGAATGTAGGAGGGCAAAGACCTTTGTTGCTGGAATGGTGTAGGAGAGAAATCTTCAAATTATAAGCATTTATATATTTTTGCAAAACTTGTTATAGAATGATAAATTTGGAAAGACTGTTGTGGCAGATGCAGCAGTTCTAAAGTAGGAAAATGGGTACTTTAAGATTCAAATAAGATCTTAGTAGTGTATGTCAGTATACCAGTGTGCTATATAATTATGTAATGTAAGCTTTGTACGATGAATTTGATTGATTTCTTAGCATGTGTCCTAGAACTAACTACATAAGCATGTATAATTTAGATTGCTACATTAGGGATTTAAGGTTGTAGCTTGAGATTTTCCCTGTCTGTAAACATGGTAAACAATTTTTAGTTGTGGCCATACTTAGTCTTGTTTGCTTTGTCATGAACTTGTGTAATGATGGTGTTTAGATCAATTTTATAAATATTTTAGTCAGGAGAGTATTTCTGAAAATGAGTATAGTGATAAAATATATAGAAAAACAAATATTGGCAGATTTGGTATAATTTCAGTGTCATATAAATAGCAAATGTATAATCTTAGTTTTAGGTATAGGTCTATAGAACATGGAGTCAATAGGGTGATAAATTCTGAGACTTTCTTATTCTAGGCCATAATTACAAAATGAAAAAAAGTTTTAACTTTACAAGAAATAGCCAAATAAAGATTAGACAGTGACCTACCTTCCGTCACCATGATCATGACCATTGTGTGTGTGTGCTTAGGTGACCTCCCTGGTGACTTATTACCAAATGAGGAACCAGTCCATGCTTAATCTTGTTGATTGCTTGACTGCATCCATTTCTAGGTTTATTTATAAAAGCTATAAATATATGAGTGATGCTACAGATTCATTTCACCACTGAAATGAACCTTTAAAGTTTATAGTTAATGAGGTGCCTCCTTGTTTATAGTTAGACCTGCTGTTATTGAGTATTAAGAGTATTAATCAATTGATTCCTGCAATTGCATACAAAGTTCATGAAAAATTTGCATACTATGTCCTTGAATTCCACTGAAAAGATTTACAAGTGGATTAGGAAAGCATAGTTCCATGCAAACATAGAAGAGAAAATCAAGATAAACAGGTTACTGGAAGTGAGGTTGCAGTTTTTGGGTCAGCTGGAATTACTTAATAGAATTAGTGTATTTGTTTGGTAGATATTTATGGATAATCTGAACTTACTTTCTTTGTTATTATTTTGCTACATTGCAGAATATGTATATATTTTTAGACATTGTTCAAAGAAGTACTACATTCCTAAATTGGGCAAAGTGCCATATATACAATTCTGGCTTTGATATTTGAATCTTATAGAGATGAGGGCAAGTAACTTTAAACAGTGTGAGTGTGTGTGTGCACGTGTACGTGTGCGTGAGAGTGAGAGTGAGAGTTAGATCGAGATCGAGAGTGAGCATGCACATATGTACACAATCATTGAGAAAGAATATGTGGAGGTCTCGATTTTTTGTATACATTTTTCATTATGTTATATATTTGGTATAACTTGGAATATGATGATGGGCACATGAACAAATGTGGTGGTTTAATATTTCAAAGTTGATGGAGTAATTTCTGAAAATGTTAATTTAATCAATTTGTGAAGAATGAAGGCAAGACAGCCACAATTGCTTTAGTACCTGAAAATGGTAATGATGCATGGTTTTACATTTCTCTTGTAAGTTACACTGTTCTTACTACTTACACTTGTTTTTTATATTTATATATTCTAAGAGAACCTTGTTACTAAGTGAAATTGATAGAAAACAAAGCACTGCAGGTCATAGTTTTAAGGCTTCAGCACCTGTGGTGCCAGTCTACTGGGCAGATATATACAAACCAAAGCTAGTGTTTGTTTGAAATTTTTTAGGACAAACTTGAGGAATTGAAGAGTCTGCTTACTGGAGGCAGTTTTAATTTTTTTTTGTGGTCATTATTTTTACATCTCATTTAAAAGGTCTAACAATTCTAGAGTGCAAGTAGTCAAGGAAACAACAATATAAAGTTTCAAGAATACCAGTATTGAGCTTTAAGATGTGGTCTCTGACATGCAGACATAAGAAATGCACCAACAGACTTTATAAAAAGACTATTGATTATCAGTATTAGTGGCTATTGATCTTAGGGGCCACACCTTCATGAATATGTAAAGAGCAGAAATGATTTTTAACAAGGCTTGAAAAACACTACCATAGAATTATGTAAGGTAGCTGGTGTTCTGTTTATTTTTTTATTTCTGTTTATGGATGCAGTAAGATTTTTCATGTATATAGTGTGAATGATAATAGTTCAGGTAAAACAGGAGAATTGTAGAGACTAGTATGAATTTTGTTATCTTCAGGTACAGTTTGCTGGTAATCTTAGAGGGAATGCTGCTCTATAAATTAGCTATATAATTCAACAGGACAAAGTGCGTCACTATATGCCCAGTACAACTTCACCCCAAAATAAGATATTACAATTTTTTGTTTTTAGGTACAGTTGTAGTTTGATGGGTGTCTGGGCTATTGTCTTTTGAAGGTCAAGGTTAGGCATCATATACGCCATTTGATTCAAGGTTCTGATGTTGAGAAAGCGTTAATGAGGATATTTTTAGTGATTGTGTTTGGATAAAAAAATAAATTGTTATCATTAACCCAATGTCCCCGGGGAAAATGAATAAAAAATGGGGAAAAGGCTGTGCTCATATTTTTTGTGAAATGTGTCTGCACATGGATGGCTCTGCTAGTGTTTAGCCACAAAGGAGTCAATTAGTAGACCTTGTAACCTTACATAATTTGAATTGGCGGGAAAAACATATTTTTTACTAGTGCCATGAATATCGATGGTGTTATTTTTATTATAAACATTATAATTACTATAATGTTATAAACATGAGTAACAGCAAAATAAGATAACGTAAAATATTAGGGTAAACGGGCGAGACAGGCAGTACTCGTAACTAGCTCAATGGTGACTTAGTACAAGTGTAGCCATCTGTGCGTAAAAACAATCAAACAAGTACTCACAGTGGGCATAGCATGTACATACATGTCATGCCTGTCGGCATTGTGTTAACCCATTGATGCTAGGATGGGCATGCACATACATACAATGGCCTCTTATGATTTTAGTTTATTAAACTTGTTTACACATAGACAACTCCTACCTATCTCACCTGTTTACCCCTTTTCCCTGATTTTTAGGAAGATTTATTTATATTATGGTTAGTATTGTTAATAACATGATTATCAGTATGTCAGTGATAATGATATTAATATTGATACAAATGTCATTTGGAAAAAAAAATCCTAAAAGCTCAACAAAAAGGGATATTATGTGAGGGCACATAGGGCCTGCTTATTGACTCTCTAGTGTCTGATCACTTGTACATGTACATACTTTTGATTTAAGGTAAACATCACTGTCTGTCAAATGTCTATTCCAATCCTTCTCTTGATAATTTTCCTTTTTTACTTAACTACTATTACTGTTTGTGTTGCTTACTGTCACTTATATGTACAAACTTATTGAAAGGATATTTATGGGGAGATTTTAAAAGATTATTAGTGTAAAGAATTGTAAATAGGATGTATAGGAAACACATTGTAATAAATTGTGATATAACACATAAGCACATGTAGGCACAAACAAACACATGCACACACCTGAATATGCCCATGCACTCACCCAAACACACACACACCCACATACACATCCATGCACACATCCACACACACCCGCACATACAGATACAGGGACGCACATGTACATATACATGTACAGTAACGCACATGCATAGGCACAGGAACACACATGCTCAAGCACAGGAATGCACATGCACCTGCACAGGAAAGCTCATGCACTGGAATGCACATGCACACATACACACTCACCCACACACGCATATGCCCACACTCACCCACACACATACACCTACCTATAACCCCCCCCCCCCCTCACACTAACTACACACACAACACACACACACTCACAACACACACACTCAAAACACACACACACACTCACAACACACACACTCACAACACACACACTCACAACACACACACACTCACAACCCACACACACTCACAACCCACACACACTCACAACCCACACACACTCACAACCCACACACACACTCACAACCCACACACACACTCACAACCCACACACACTCACAACCCACACACACTCACAACCCACACACACTCACAACACACACACTCACAACACACACACACTCACAACACACACACTCTCACAACACACACACTCTCACAACACACACACTCTCACAACACACACACTCTCACAACACACACACTCTCACAACACACACACTCTCACAACACACACACTCTCACAACACACACACTCTCACAACACACACACTCTCACAACACACACACACTCACAACCCACACACACTCACAACCCACACACACTCACAACCCACACACACTCACAACCCACACACACTCACAACCCACACACACTCACAACCCACACACACTCACAACCCACACACACTCACAACCCACACACACTCACAACCCACACACACTCACAACCCACACACACTCACAACCCACACACACTCACAACCCACACACACTCACAACCCACACACACTCACAACCCACACACACTCACAACCCACACACACACTCACAACACACACACACTCACAACCCACACACACACTCACAACCCACACACACACTCACAACCCACACACACTCACAACACACACACACTCACAACACACACACACTCACAACCCACACACACTCACAACCCACACACACTCACAACACACACACACTCACAACAAACACACACACACTCACAACACACACACACACACACACAAAGGCACACACACACACACACACAAAGGCACACACACACACACACAAAGGCACACACACACACACACAAAGGCACACACACACACACAAAGGCACACACACACACACACTCACAACCCACACACACACTCACAACCCACACACACTCACAACACACACACACTCACAACACACACACACTCACAACCCACACACACTCACAACCCACACACACTCACAACACACACACACTCACAACACACACACACTCACAACACACACACACACACACAAAGGCACACACACACACACACAAAGGCACACACACACACACACAAAGGCACACACACACACACAAAGGCACACACACACACACAAAGGCACACACACACACACACAAAGGCACACACACACACACACACAAAGGCACACACACACACACACACAAACACACACACACACACACACAAAGGCACACACACACACACACACAAAGGCACACACACACACACACACACAAAGGCACACACACACACACACACACAAAGGCACACACACACACACACACAAAGGCACACACACACACACACACACAAAGGCACACACACACACACACACAAAGGCACACACACACACACACACAAAGGCACACACACACACACACACACAAACACACACACACACACACACCCAAACACACACACACACACACACACACACAAAGGCACACACACACACACACACAAAGGCACACACACACACACACACACAAAGGCACACACACACACACACACACACAAAGGCACACACACACACACACAAAGACACACACACACACACACACACACACAAAGGCACACACACACACACACACACAAAGGCACACACACACACACACACACAAAGGCACACACACACACACACACACAAAGGCACACACACACACACACACACACACAAAGGCACACACACACACACACACACACACACACACACACACACACACACACACACACACACAAAGGCACACACACACACACACACACAAAGGCACACACACACACACACACACACACAAAGGCACACACACACACACACACACACACACACACACACACACACACACACACACACACACACACACACACACACACACACACAAAGGCACACACACACACACACAAAGGCACACACACACACACACAAAGGCACACACACACACACACACAAAGGCACACACACACACAAAGGCACACACACACACACACAAAGGCACACACACACACTCACAAAGGCACACACACACACACAAAGGCACACACACACACAAAGGCACACACACACACACAAAGGCACACACACACACACACACACACACACACACACACACACACACACACACACACACACACACACACACACACACACACACACACACAAAGGCACACATGCACAATATTCACATATATTTTACACATACATGTATACACACATATGTGTGTATACATGTGTGTGTGTAGGTAGATAGATATTGATATATATATATAATATATATATATATATAACATAGATATAGATATAGATATAGATAGACTCATATAGCCATATATGTTTAATGTGTTCATATATACATGGACATATACCCCTCCCTATAATTTTATGTTTTTTTCTCATCTCTCCTCCATTATTCCATATTTCCTTCTATTCACTTTCATCCTCTTCCTTTCTCTCCCTCCCATCATACCTTCTACCTTTGTTTTCCTGATCTTCTCTATCAGTTAGCATCTAATCTAAAGTAAACACTTTGAGTATGAAACTTGAGGAAGGTCAAGATAGGAGCTGGGAAGCAGGGAATTTTGTCAACTTATGCTAACAGCTTTTTTGGTGGTAGTTTTTAATGGTTCTTGATTCTTGGATAAGAGTTCAGTGCCCTTGTTACACTTTAATATATATTTCTTCTATTTTTTTTTTTTTTATGTATTTACATAACTACATTTTGTGATTATAATTGTCATTCGTTCTTAGTAGTCATATAACAATGAATGATCTCTGTATGTTCAGCAAGATTATTTTCATATTCAAAGTATCATGAAATCATTTTTCCCAAGTTTGAATAGCATAAATGATATCATGTACAAAGGAGGACAGGACTGAGTTACTTTTAAAAGTCGCATTTAAAAGAAAGTGTAGACTTGTGTAAACTGGTTGAGTTAAGGTCATCACACAGAGAAAGACCTGCCTGGGCCACAACAGAAGACTTTAATTTATGCTGCAGCTGAGTGGAATACAATTTGAAACGGTGATGGTGTTGAAGTTGACCTAGGGTTCTAAGCTTGTGCATTTGTTATTTTACATTTAGTTGTGAGTGAGGGATGGGGAGGTGAGTTAGACAAAATTTCTCCCCCAGTGTTTATTATGTACATTGCAGTGGCTGAATGTGATGAAGGAAATATGTATATTAAGGAGTCATTACATAGTATTGTTTGTAATAGTTGTCTTTTTATTTCTTATGAAAATAAGGTGATTTTGTCTTGGTTATGCAAGTTATGTTTTAGTTTCATTGCACTACACATACACAACACCAAACAGTGCAAAGATCATTAGACACACTACACATAGCCAGACACACAGCACCTATCATACTATTCAGAGTAACAAATATGCAACACCCACTACACCCAAATGCCACCCACATATGCTACACTAGCAGCACACACACACACTACACAACCAGAAACACTATAAACACAACAACAGGCACACTATACACACTCAACACCAGACATTACGCACACCACACACAACACCAGATACACACACCACACACAACACCAGATACACACACCACACACAACACCAGATACACACACCACACACAACACCAGAAACACACCACACACAACACCAGATACACACACCACACACAACACCAGATACACACACCACACACAACACCAGATACACACACCACACACAACACCAGATACACACACCACACACAACACCAGATACACACACCACACACAACACCTGATACACACACCACACACAACACCAGATACACACACCACACACAACACCAGATACACACACCACACACAACACCAGATACACACACCACACACAACACCTGATACACACACCACACACAACACCAGATACACACACCACACACAACACCAGATACACACACCACACACAACACCAGATACACACACAACACCAGATACACACACCACACACAACACCAGATACACACACCACACACAACACCAGATACACACACCACACACAACACCAGATACACACACCACACACACCAGATACACACACCACACACAACACCAGATACACACACCACACACAACACCAGATACACACACCACACACAACACCAGATACACACACCACACACAACACCTGATACACACACCACACACAACACCAGATACACACACCACACACAACACCAGATACACACACCACACACAACACCAGATACACACACCACACACAACACCAGATACACACACCACACACAACACCAGATACACACACCACACACAACACCAGATACACACACCACACACAACACCAGATACACACACCATACACAACACCAGATACACACACCACACACAACACCAGATACACACACCACACACAACACCAGATACACACACCACACACAACACCAGATACACACACCACACACAACACCAGATACACACACCACACACAACACCAGAGACACACACCACACACAACACCAGATACACACACCACACACAACACCAGAGACACACACCACACACAACACCAGAGACACACACCACACACAACACCAGAGACACACAACACCAGATACACACACCACACACAACACCAGATACACACACCACACACAACACCAGATACACATCACACAATACAAGATTACACACTACACATAGTACCAAATACACAAACAATACCAAATACACATCACACACAATACCAGATATACACACCACACATAGTACCAAATATACACACAATACCAAATACACACTCCACACACAATTTGAAATACACTCTCCACACAATGCCAAATACACACGGCACATGCAACACCAGATTATACACACAACACCAGATACACCACATGCAACACCAGGTACACACAAAGCTTAGTACTATATACACCATCCACTGCACCCACGTGTACATGTGCACAAGTACTCACACACATACATACTCACACACATACATACTCACACAAATACATACTCACACATATACATACTCACACATATACATACTCACAAACATACATACTCACACACATACATACTCACACACATACATACTCACACACATACATACTCACACACATACATACTCACACACATACATACTCACACACATACATACTCACACACATACATACTCTCACACATACATACTCTCACACATACATACTCACACACATACATGCTCACACACATACATGCTCACACACATACATACTCACACACATACTCACACACATACATACTCACACACATACATACTCACACACATACATACTCACACACATACATACTCACACACATACATACTCACACACATACATACTCACACACATACATACTCACACACATACATACTCACACACATACATACTCACACACATACATACACAAATACATACATACACACACACACACACACACACACACACACACACACACACACACACACACACACACACACACACACACACACCTCTCTCACCATTGCTATGCTCTACACTTGGTACATACAGTACATTTGCAATCAGTATTCACTATACACATGCTGCTCAATGCATTATATGTGTATGTACTGTTTGTTTGGCCTTGGATGCTTTATGAAATGGATGTAGTGGACCAAGACCCTTGTGTCAAGTTCTTAGAAATTGAGTCCCTTAAAAAAAACAAAAAAACAACAACAAATCAAAACAAATCTCATTGGTTTCAAATGCTTGAGGAATAGCCACAGTCATTCATATTTTGAATGGTTGAATGTTCATTGATTATCAAATGTGATTCAATAGGTTTTTGGGTTTTCATTGCAGTAACTAAATCATGTCTGACATGGCCTGTGATCAATTACTTTTGGCTTTTTGTTAAGTAGATAATTGAGAGCTGAAAATAGAGCTTGGCTCAGTTTATACAGTAGATCATTAATAACTTCAGATGGCACTTTGCTTTACGGATACATTGTTCATCAGTTTCTTCGGTGCTAATTTCTGAAAAAGTCAGTAATACAAGGATGTTTTTGTAGAATATTTATCCTATTTTGTATTTTGGTTTTAGTAGTTTTACTAGAATAGTTTATATAATTGAAACAGCAAAAATATAGCTTTCCTGATCAGTCATCGTCAGTAGCAGTGGTATCATATGTGATATCAGTGTTACATACCAGAGCTTCCTCTTCCGTTATGATCTTGCAAACAAAGCTGAAATTATTTATGAAAAGGGAAACTAGTTTAAAGCTTGAGGGATAAATAGGACTAAAATGTTTACATGTTGCAGAAGCAAATCAGTGGTGGAAGAGACAGATTTTTTGGATGTTCACTGAAAATCATGCAAGTCATGTATTTGGAAGCTGTGGAATGTAGTGTTTTAATTTTGATGTCAGACAACTTAAATAACCGAAATTAGTGAAGAAATCACGGAAATTAAAAAAGATTTCATTGATTGTTTTAGGGTTTGTTAGAGAGACATAAAATTTCTTTTGATGTATTAATTAATATAGGGTAAATTATGAAATTCATCAAATGAAACATTATGTAATGGTATGTGAATATGCTTGAAGAAGCTATTTTGTTTGACATTGTAAGACATGCATGTGCTCTGTTGCATAATATGTTACGACAAGCTTTGTCTAAATGATTTTTTAATTTATTGTTGATAGAGAGAATAGATGCATCTCTTTATAAAAGGTGAAAGGTGAATGAGCTTGTGTCTGTGTATTTACGTGCTAGTCAGGCATTTCCTGGATGGTTGTAGCCTTACAAGTGCAGCGAACGTATTTGTAATCCAGATAAGAGTGTCAGGGTTGAGAAACATGCTCAGCCATAGGAGAGACTTTCTCTGAATTGCCCACAACTCATGGTTGATGAATGTATCAGGCTGATGCTATGGTGTAGGAGAGGTAGTGGTGGTAGCCATGTGCAGGAGCCAAGGCATTTTAAAGTATTGGAGTATGAGTGCAGAAGGAGTAATTGGTTATGTGCATGCTTCCATATGTGTAAATAAGTAGTAACATTTACCTGCTTGTTTTCTTTTAGATTTCAAACTTCTTTTAAATGAAATGTATTTGACAGTTTTCATTACAAAGTAGAACAACTTTTTCCTAATATTTTGGATGTCTAAAGCTTGAAATTAGTCAAGACCTATGGTTTACATATCTATATATTTATATTTTTGTTAATTTCTATGTTTGAAATAGAATTTATTGAGCATTGCATATTTATGTTTTCATAAGCTTGTATTTGCAGATTTCTAACTCTGTTTTTCCTTTGCAGAAGAAGTAGCAGAGGATGGAGGAGGGGACGGAGGAGGAGATGGAGGTGGAGGGGGTGGGGGTGTAATATCAGAAGGTGGGGAGGAGGAGCAGATGAATGGAGATGCCCAGGAAGTGTCTTCATCCACCACACAACATGACACAGAAATGGATGAAGGTATGTGGAGAATTGCCAAAGTACCCTCTTTCTTCAATTCTGGTAAATTGAGGATATATATTGCTCTAGAGATTGTGTGGATTTGGGCATTTTGACAAAGTAGCCTTTTTCTTCAGTACTGGTAAATAGAGCATAAACATTGCTCTAGAGATGTACTTCCATGTGTTAGTGTTTGTGTGGATCAGGGTATATGTCTGTGCGTGTATGCATGCGTGTGTACATACACATGCGTGTATTTATGTGTGTTTGCTTATGTGTGCTTGTGTGTAATAGTGATAAAAGTATATGTAGTAGTCTTTGCAGCATTTTACTCTAATTATCAGTTGACATCGAGTTAACATATGGATGAATGTCCTCCATACAGATGACGCACGCTCAGAGGCAAAGTTTCAGTTCCGTGTCAAAGACTTCAGCAAGCTTAAGGACACAATGCTTTCACCGCCTTGTTATGTTCGGAATCTACCATGGAAAATAATGGTAATGCCTCGTACAAGCCAGTCACAAGACCGCCAACCACAGCGATCCCTTGGTTTCTTCTTACAATGTAATGGGGAATCGGAATCGACTTCATGGTCATGCAATGCAGTGGCTGATTTGCGGCTGTTGTCGGTGCGCGATGGTGAACCTCCCTTCACACGCAGTAAGTAGAAATTTGGTGCAGTTTTAATACTTTATGCTTTATGTTTAGGTGACAGTAGAACTTAGTAGAAAAGGTAAGAATGAGAATGAATATCTTCACAATACAAGAGATGTATTTGACTTGTTTCGATTATCTCTTCATCAGAAGAACTTGCAGGGATTGTGTCATAAGTTTTGGTTATTATTATATTTTATATTTTTATTGTGGTTATTTTTATTATTATGGTTATGATTATGATTATTATAATGAATATAATTATTATTGTTGATGTTTATTATTAGTATTTATAGTATTACAACAATGATAATAGTAATAGTGATAGTGATAGGTATTATTATTATTATTTATTTATATATTTAGTTATTTATTTATTTATTTATTCATTATTTTATTATTAATATTAATATTGATATTAATATTATTATTAATATTATTATTAATATTATTATTAATTAGTATAGTTATTATTGATTGTTCATATTGTTTGCTATAGTCACATGATTATAATCAGAGGATATCTTTGTTATATGATAATGAAAAGCCATTCTAATATGTTTTTCCATAGGGTCAATAACTAGCTGGCAGTACTTAATTTTTTTTTGTCGAGGATGATTTTGTATTGATAATGTCAATTGTTATAATAATCATTGAGAATATGCAGTTATATTACTATGATTATTATTATTTTTTTATTAATTTATTTAAATATTGCATAAGCTTATGGTATACAACATGAACCCTAACCAGACTGTTTATTTTTCAGAAATCCAGCATTTATTTTATAGTAAAGAAAATGACTGGGGGTTCTCACACTTCATGCCATGGAATGATGTACTTGACCCAGAGAAGGGTTACATCAAAGAAGACACTATCACATTAGAGGTAAGGAGATACTATTTCAGTATTTTGCTGCTGTAATGTGTGGTATTGTGTTCTCTTTATATTTAAGTGTTGGATATTATATAATGCATGTAAGTCGTTTTAAGTCTGCATTGTTGAAATGATTTGTCTTTTACTTGCAAGTATTTTACATTTTCAGAAAATAAGTAATCAAATAAAAATTCTGTAAATAACTTTTACTTTTATATCAACAGGTTTGGGTGTCAGCAGATGCACCTCATGGTGTATCGTGGGACAGTAAAAAACACACAGGCTATGTGGGGCTAAAGAATCAGGGTGCAACTTGTTACATGAATTCTCTCCTCCAAGTACTGTACTTCACAAGTCAGCTAAGAATGGTAAGCTATATATGTGTTATTGATTGTACATTTCTTGTGGGTTTTACTTTAGAAACCCATTTTTAATCTGTCTCAATACGTTTTTATGACATTTGCTAATGTTATTTTTAAGTTTTTGTTAAATTTAGGAATAATTAATAAAAACAACTAACTTTATCCCACAGGCTGTGTACAAGATGCCAACGGAGAGTGACGACTCGACCAAAAGTGTGGCATTAGCACTACAACGGGTCTTTCACGAGTTGCAGACGAGTGACAAACCAGTCGGCACTAAGAAATTGACCAAGTCCTTCGGCTGGGAAACGCTTGATTCCTTCATGCAGCATGATGCTCAAGAGTTCCTAAGAGTGGTGAGTGTTCCGTACATATTTCCTTAGTAGTTGTAAATTAGTAAAAACTTCTTGTGATTTTACTTGGGAAGGAATCACATCAGTATCTTGTAAAATATTTAGAACTCTAGCGGCTTCATAACAAACCACTCCATCTATGGAGTGTAGCTGTATGCTGCGACGACGTGCCAAAGTGCTATGAGCCGGGCATTCAGCTTGATGTAGCGAACTCCCACGCTCAAAGACGGTTTGTTGCCATTAATCTCCAGAGCGTAGAGTTTGTTTATTTTCTTCACCCGGCAAAAAGGGATTAAATTAAGGACTTTAGTGTCTCTTTTTACCATAAATACACTCTTGTTGAAATTTTCTATTCCATTATATTCGTGTAGAAGTAATTGATTAAGATGAAATTCAGTGTTAACCAGTAACAAAGAGATACTCATTAACCCCTTGGTGAAAGGTGAAGAACTAAAAAAAAAACTATATGCTCTGGCGATCAATGGCAACGTGCCGACTTTGAGCATGGGAGTTCGGTACTTCAAGCCGAATCACCGCCTTGGTGCGCGGCGGCGGCGGCGTACAGCTGCACGCCGCATTTCAAGCGATTTGTTATGATGTCAAGAGACGTGAACCGTTGTGAGGGGGTTAAATATATATGATGATAATAACTGACATTATATTTAAGATATTGCTTTTCTTATCTGTGTATGTCTCTTCACTTGTTTCTTGTCTCACTTCATTTCTCTTCTCTCCTCTTCCCCTCCGTTAATCCTCTCAGCTCCTTTTCTCTCCCCTTTCTCCTCCTCTCCTCACTCTCACTCTTTCTCTCACACACACACTTCTCTCCGCTCTCTTTCCTCTCCTTCCCCCTTCTCTGTTCTCCTTTCCCCTTCTCTGTTCTCCTTTCCCCTTCTCTGTTCTCCTTTCCCCTTCTCTGTTCTCCTTTCCCCTTCTCTGTTCTCCTTTCCTCTCCTCTCTTCTCCTTTCCTCTCCTCTCTTCTCCTTTCCTCTCCTCTCTTCTCCTTTCCTCTCCTCTCTTCTCCTTTCCTCTCCTCTCTTCTCCTTTCCTCTCCTCTCTTCTCCTTTCCTCTCCTTCTCTCCGCTCTCTTTCCTCTCCTTCCCCCTTCTCTGTTCTCCTTTCCCCTTCTCTGTTCTCCTTTCCCCTTCTCTGTTCTCCTTTCCCCTTCTCTGTTCTCCTTTCCCCTTCTCTGTTCTCCTTTCCCCTTCTCTGTTCTCCTTTCCCCTTCTCTGTTCTCCTTTCCCCTTCTCTGTTCTCCTTTCCCCTTCTCTGTTCTCCTTTCCCCTTCTCTGTTCTCCTTTCCCCTTCTCTGTTCTCCTTTCCTCTCCTCTCCTCTCTTCTCTTCTCCTCTCCTCTCCTCTCTTCTCTTCTCCTTTCCTCTCCTCTCTTCTCCTTTCCTCTCCTCTCTTCTCCTTTCCTCTCCTCTCTTCTCCTTTCCTCTCCTCTCTTCTCCTTTCCTCTCCTCTCTTCTCCTTTCCTCTCCTCTCTTCTCCTTTCCTCTCCTCTCTTCTCCTTTCCTCTCCTCTCTTCTCCTTTCCTCTCCTCTCTTCTCCTTTCCTCTCCTCTCTTCTCCTTTCCTCTCCTCTCTTCTCCTTTCCTCTCCTCTCTTCTCCTTTCCTCTCCTCTCTTCTCCTTTCCTCTCCTCTCTTCTCCTTTCCTCTCCTCTCTTCTCCTTTCCTCTCCTCTCTTCTCCTTTCCTCTCCTCTCTTCTCCTTTCCTCTCCTCTCTTCTCCTTTCCTCTCCTCTCTTCTCCTTTCCTCTTCTCTCTTCTCCTTTCCTCTCCTCTCTTCTCCTTTCCTCTCCTTTCTTCTCCTTTCCTCTCCTTTCCTCTCCTCTCTTCTCCTTTCCTCTCCTCTCTTCTCCTTTCCTCTCCTCTCTTCTCCTTTCCTCTCCTCTCTTCTCCTTTCCTCTCCTCTCTTCTCCTTTCCTCTCCTCTCTTCTCCTTTCCTCTCCTCTCATTTCCTCTCCTCTCTTCTCCTTTCCTCTCCTCTCTTCTCCTTTCCTCTCCTCTCTTCTCCTTTCCTCTCCTCTCTTCTCCTTTCCTCTCCTCTCTTCTCCTTTCCTCTCCTCTCTTCTCTCTCTTCTTCTCTCTTCTCTTCTCTCTCTTCTTCTCTCTTCTCTTCTCTCTCCTCTTCTTTCCCCTCTCCTCTCTCCTCCTCTCCTCCTCTCCTCTCTCCTCCTCTCCTCCTCTCCTCTCTCCTCCTCTCCTCTCTCCTTCTCTCCTCCTCTCCTCTCTCCTTCTCTCCTCCTCTCCTTCTCTCCTCCTCTCCTTCTCTCCTCCTTTCCTTCTCTCCTCCTTTCCTCCTCTCCTCCTCTCCTCCTCTCCTCTCTCCTTTCTCCTCTCTCCTCTCTTCTCCTCTCTCCTCTCTCCTCTCTTCTCCTCTCTCCTCTCTTCTCTCCCCTCTCTTCTCTCCCCTCTCTTCTCCTCTCCCCTCTCTTCTCCTCTCCCCTCTCTTCTCCTCTCCCCTCCTTCTCATCACGTCTCTTTTCTCTTGTCACCATTCTTACCCTTGTCTCCTTTTTTTCCCCCTTAATCTCAGTCTTTTGTATCTGCCTTTTAACATAAATGATTGTTAATGTTTTATTACCTATTTTTGTTTCTTTTGCAGCTGCTTGACAAATTAGAAACGAAAATGAAGGGAACCTGTGTTGAAGGAGTGATTCCAAGGCTCTTTGAAGGCAAGACAGTGGTGAGTTATGGTCGATCCAAGTCTGTGCTTTGAAATGGAGGCTTGTGTAATGCTTTATTTTGGATGTCATAGATGAGTCTATGTCTTACATTAATGGCTAGATGTCTTTTGCATTTGAGAACTAGCTGATGGTACATTTTTTTTTTCCTTTTTGTCTATTTCAGTCTTACTTCAAATGTAAACATGTAGACTACACTTCGTCAAGAACGGAGACCTTTTATGACATCCAGCTTAATATAAAAGGAAAGAAAAACAGTGAGTACAGTGTCTTTTATGGTGCAGTAACCCAATTTTTGAAGATTATTTTTTCTCCCAAAATTTGTAGCAATAAAAAAAAAAAAAAAAAAAAAAAAGTGTAACCAGGTGTTTGTTGTTGCTTGCTTACAGGGTTTTTTCTAAATTGAATTTTCATTTATCATAATATTTTAGCTTTCATACTCCCAAGTTGTAGCATGATTTTTTTTTAATATAATTTAAAATGATTGAATTTTTAGATTGGAAATAATTTCCTTTCTCTTTTTTCATCCCTTTCAGTTCTAGAATCTTTTAAAGACTACATTAGTGTAGAAACGCTGGAAGGTGACAATAAATATGATGCTGGTGAACATGGTCTTCAGGAAGCAGACAAAGGTGTCATATTCCAGAGCTTTCCCCCGGTTCTTCATCTTCATTTGATGAGGTTTCAGTATGACCCCATCACAGACTCAAATGTCAAGATAAATGATAGGTAAGAAAACTTCTTTTGGTATATCCGGATTTATGGCTTATGAGATGAACATTCAGTGCCCTTGCATTTTTTACTCTTCTCATGTATGAATTTCAGAAGGAACGTTTTGAAATTAAATTAGATTGATAATTATTTTGAAAGCTCTCTTTGTCAGTATGCTCTTAGTTAATTGGGTTGTCTATTATTAAATTGTAATAACTTTTGAAATCTCCTGGTAATTACAAGATATTTGCACAGTTATGTGCAAATATCTTCGTAATTTATTCCTTACCAGAATATGTTTATATCTTGTATTCTTTTTCAAATGTTCAAAAGTGGAGATTAACTAATGCCATGCATTTCTTTTTCATAGACAAGGTCTTAGCTTTAATTAAGTACATCCAAGTGTGGCTGTTGATTGTGCCTTTCTTCAGTTTTTGTTAATTTAGAACTCCACTTTCCAGATATGAGTTCCCAGAAAAGTTAAATATGGACCAATTTCTTCAAAAACCTGAATCAACTCCAGCTACATATGTGCTCCACGCCGTCCTAGTACACTCAGGGGACAACCATGGCGGCCATTATGTTGTATTCATCAATCCAAAAGGGGATGGTAGGGTAAGTATCAGACAATTTTTTATCTATTCACTTATTTAAAAAAAAAAAAATGAGGACTGAAAATATTGAAAGCATATTCTGTAATGTATATTGATGTGAATTTCCCACATTGATAAGTATCCCCCTTTTCTTATGACCTCAGTGGTGCAAATTTGACGACGATGTAGTGTCAAGATGCAGCAAGCAAGAAGCCATTGACCACAACTTTGGTGGTCATGAGGATGACCTCAACCTTACGGTGAAGCACTGTACAAATGCTTATATGTTGGTGTACATAAGAGAGTCGTGCCTGAAGACAGTGCTTCAGGAGGTAACGGAGGAAGATATACCGCAGGAGCTCATAGATCGACTACAGGAGGAAAAGCGGGTTGAGATGATCCGCAGGAAGGAACGCAATGAGGCCCACCTCTACATGAGCGTTCAGGTAAGAGTTTTGGGAATCTATTGGAATTATGTGTATTTTTATTCTCTCTTTCTTTCTCTTCAGCTAGTGTTTCTCCATGCTACCTCCCAATACTTTGACCTTATTCTTTGAATATATATTTTCCTTATATTTTATGGAATTCAGTCAAAGGAATTTATGCCTAGATGTGTACTTATATCATGCTTATATTTACATAAATGGTAGAATCATATATTAATATTCATGTCTATTTATGCACATTTTGATATCTGATATAACATGAAACTTGCTGGTTACCAAAATCATGATATTTACAGGTTGTTTTAGAGGATGCATTTTCTGGGCATCAAGGTAATGATCTCTACGACCCAGACAAGGTCAACTACCGAACATTCCGGGTGAAAAAGTCAGCCACACTCCAAGAGTTCCTAGAACAAGTGGCTGAGAGCCTTGTAAGTATATTCATTTGAGAAATGTTAGTTTGTCACTTAGCATACAGTTACTGTTGTCTTGTAATGTTATTTTGCTCATATTTTTAGCAGGAAATCCTTGAGCATCATAAACTGTGTTGATTCTGGCAACGTCCAGACACTGGGCGCAGGAGTCTGTTATGAGTAATAGAGCTTCCTTCTCCATGTGCTCTGGCATGTTGCCATGCGTACAGACGTACCCCGCAGACCAAGCAGTATGTTATAAAGCTTGTACGCGTGACCCGTCCATAAAGGGTTAAGTTGTTTGATATTAACATGTTGGATCCAACTGCCTTATCACAAATATGTGGGGATTGGGCTTACTTGAGTGGTGACACTCGTCTGGGTATGTGGCTTGCATTCCTGGCCTGCATGGACACTCGTGTACAGTATCAAGATTCCTTACCACCATTATGCAATGTTATGATTTGATGAAGCATAGTTTGATGCAGAACAGGTACCATCATCTTCAAATATTCTTGTTGAGTGATTTCATGGCACTTGTGGCAAGACTTCCTTGTCTGACAACCTAGAGTCATCGACTACTAGGATATGTAAAACTGTGTGTGACTTCAATATTCTCACTGCAAGCATGTACTGACTGAAGGTTCTAGGTCCAAAAAAAATCCTGGATCTTGGTCCTTGTCAAAGAGACTTCAAGACCCAGTGCATTCACGGAGTGATAGTCAGTGACAAAGTAGAGTGTCTTCTTGAGGTTGAGGTAAGCTGTAAGCTTCCCACAACCAAACTCACTATGGCAATTTACAATGACTTGAAGCATTAAGATACAGTCTGTTATGGACTTGCCAGGAGCAAATCTATATTGCATGTCTTGGGTGATTCAGTAGGTGGTTTCTGAAGTATCTTGGACGGATGTGAACCAGAACCTTACCTAGTATGCTGCTGCAGTCCCATTGGTTCCTTTTCCCCTTCCAAAGGGGATGACCATGTCCATCAGCAGAGATGGGGAATGATACCAAATTACCTGTTCTATAGAATGCCATAAGTACCTGCTGCTTTATCACTCTTTCTCCTGGACTTTACCTCTCTAACATCTTTGAGGGTAAGTGGTTATTCACTGATAAGTGGATCTGGCACTGGGATCATGATGCCACTGACTTCCAAGCTAACTGTTGTCAACATGATATAACTGCTCAAAGTACCCAGCTCACATATCCAAACATGGCCTGAGAAGATTTTGCCACTTGAGTGGACTGCAGCCACCTATGAAGAGAGCTTGGAGTTTGGCTTTCTCTGTGCTTGGTTGGTAGATTCAAAATTATTACTAAGAAATGACCTTCAACTGTAACCCCACATTCATGGTGCCAGAAATTTCTGTGTCACTAATTCTGGTGACTTCTCGCAACCATTTATCCTTTCTGCTGGGGTTCGCTGTATACAGCAGCCTTGCCGTTCAAGTCATGATGCCTATAGCCATACCCGTTGTGATGAGTTGGTTTTTCATGGTTATAGGTGTGCCCGGCTATAAGATATTAATCGACAAGGTACCTAATATACTGTTCCATGTCCCTTCTCAATGATGTGATGTCCTACACAACAGGGAACAGTGTAAATCCCAGTTTCCTTTTTTTTTTTTTTTTTTTTTTTTTTTTAAGTGGACCTTTAGGGTAGCTATGAAAAATCTTTTGTCACCCTAACACTGAAGTTGGCACTTCAGTAGATCCTATAGTTCTGGAGTATCCTTCATCAAATGCAAACAAGGATGTGGTCAATCTGGCATGGGTTTTAAACCCTCAATCTCTGGGACCTAGCAAAACCATGGGGCTGGATACTGCATCAAAGTTACACACTACAGTGCAAATATGTTGCCAAGAACTGCCAAAGGCTGAAGTCTTCTAGAGATGTGCATGGCTACCCCCTGAAGATGGGGAACATCACAATGGCCCCAAAGTATTAATGTAGGTGTAACCACACACACTGCCATGTCCTTTCACACCTCAGAGGACAGCCATCTCCACTGTCAACCTCTTCAGTTATCTTGGTAACAGTGATAATTGATCATCTTGCTACAAAGAGCGACTGTTGCAAGCCACCTTTGCAATCTATGCTGACATTGGGGTTTCCTTGGGTTTTGCCCACAGGCTCACACAGGGTGGCAGCCACTGGAGTGCACATGGGAGAGGTAACTCCTGCTCTCAAACTGCATCCTGGCAGTCACTCTCCCAACAGGACCCACACCCTGCCTCACATACTATTTGGGAGAGGTGGTAGCCCTCCCAGGAACACTGTATATTAAGGGAGGTGGACATTGCCTCTCCACAACTACTCTTTAACCCCAGGGTGCTTCGTGGCATTAGTTCATGTGAAGCCAGGGCATTTTCACACCATGGCTTGATTCTGTACCTCAGTGACCTGCTACTCAGAGATGTTACTGTAAATATTCTGTCTTAGAATTTATTGTAATATTTTGTATTATTAGATAATTTATAATAATTTTATAATTTCAGAAATATCCAGTAGAGCAAATCCGACCATGGCCACTAAATCTCCGGACCAACCAGACCAACAGACCGACGCTCTTAGACCTTGAAACAGAACTCCACAAACCTTTATCAGAGGTGAGGTTGCATGCTGGATATGGTTCAAGCCTACGTCTCTCTGATTTTTACAAGCAATAGAAATTTGGGAATGTTTCATGGTATATAAAAATTTAGATCTAAAAAAAACCCTGAATAATTGTTATTTGTGTATAGATATAGATATTTAGAAAATGAATAGATTAATAGATTAGATAGATAGAAAGTGATAGAGAGTCTGTTTGACATAATTTTGAAATTTAAAACTGATTTCATAATTTAAAAAATATATATTTTTAGCAAAAGTACTAATGATCCACTGCCTTTCAGATAAGTGATAACAGTAACCCATGGACGGTATTCATGGAGACAGTGCCTCCAGACTCGGGCCTGAAGGCTCTCACTGCCTTTGACAAAGACTCAGATGTTCTTCTTTTCTTCAAATACTATGACCCACGACACAAACGCTTACATTATTGTGGACACCATTATATGCACATCTCATTTAATGTCCGTAAGTACATCAGCTCTGAGATTTTTGGACTGTTTGTCTGTCTTTTATTAGTATGCTTTGCAAATGATCAATAATATTTTGAGTTCTGTGGTTATACAATCTTGGAACCATTGTCTTTAGATTGCATATGCATTTGATGGCTTTGTAGTGTTCAGGCTGTACTTTTGTGTGTCATACACCTATAGTCAGTATCATTGTATAGGTTTGTGTAAAATTTATTCTTATTTTTTTATATACATCTTTTATATCGTGTATAATATATATTTAAGTGATTGATTTGTAATTGATACCTTTTACTTGCCATGGAGCAGAGGAGTTGGTACCGCTGTTGAACGAACGTGCAGGACTGCCACTGAGCACAGAACTGGCGCTCTTTGAGGAGATCAAGCCCAACTTGGTGGAGCGGCTGGCTGACCTTGACCGCCCATTAGAGAAGGTGAAGAGTATAAGAGATTAAGACTAGATTTCCCTTAGTCTTTTGATTAATCTAAATTTCCTTTCCTTCCCCTTTTTTTCTCTCGGTAGAAAAATATTTAGATATAAGTACACTCCTCTATATAGATATATATATTTAATTAGTGTCCCCCTTTCTTGGATATATCAACTCAGACAATTGTACAAACATAAATGTTATGAGTAAGTAAAGTGGCCTATGTGTGATATAAAGTATGTAGGTAAAAGAATAACAAACTATCTTCTGTTTTCAATATGCATTTGGCATGCTTTATTTTGTGTTCTTTTGCTCCTCCACACATTTATTTTTTTCAGGTTTGACGGGGCTGTATTTAGTCAACTTCTTGAGCCCTTAATTTTTATTTGTGGTTTGATAAATATACTTGCTCTTTTGTTTTAAGAAGGCCATAGAACTAATTCCCCAATTTTAAACTAGTAAAATTATATTCTCTCTCATATTTTGAGAGTTCTGTACTTGTGTACATATTATTAAATGAGTGTTTCTTAGGATGGCTTTATATTTACTTAATGGGGATATTTTTGATCTCTTATTAATGTTATTCCATTAATCAGGTGTTAGATGAACTGATGGACGGTGACATCATAGTGTTCCAGCGAGACGACCTTCTGGACGATCCCAGCCTTGAGCTTCCGTCCTGCCGCGACTACTTTAGGGACCTCTTCTTCCGGGTGGAGGTTTGTCTTTCTTTTTTGTTCTATTTTCAGTTGATGTAGTTGTTTAGTAACCCATTCATGACAGCATCTTCTGGTGTCTTACCAAAACACATGCCAAGGTGTCTGTTGAGGCAGCTGCTCAAGAGAAAATTTATGGGTGCAGGAAACAAATTTGTCTGGCTTTCTTGACTTTGGTATAAACCATTGCTTAGTAAATGAGGCTAAAAAGGTTTGCAATATTTTTAAAGGGTTGCTTATTCCTAAGGACCATAGCTGGGGCTAAACAGATGAACATCACTTTAATGTGCACAACTCAGTGCAACTTAGATATGCCTTCATCCCAGAATGACACATGGTCAGCCATGACATGATAGAATGTCACCCTAGATTAAGGGTGTTAAAGTGGTATATGTTGGATAATATTTGTCTACATAGACGGAAGTGGAATGGGAGAGGGAATATTGGTTAGAATATAAGAAAATCTCTTGAGATTAAATTTTAGATGAAATAGAGGTGATTATTTTATACTTTAAAATATATATTTTATGATGATATCACAAATGGGCAGTCAAGGGACGATAGGGAAATGCAATGGGAGACAATTTAATGCCTCATATACGGAGCTTGCAGTGAGGTTTAGGGCAAGGAACATTAAGGATTTAAATATGTAAAGTTTATTTTTCTTATTGACCCACCATCTCCTCTGCAGGTTACATTCTGTGATAAGACAGTCCCCACGGACCCAGGGTTCACTATGGAGCTGTCCCAAAGGATGAATTATGATCAGATGGCCAGAGCTGTTGCTCATCGTCTCGATACTGACCCGTACCTGTTACAGTTTTTCAAGTCACAGAGGTATGTGTTATTTTTCATGTTGTCATTTTTTGTGGATTGTTTATGGTGAAGACTTCTTAAATATTTTAAATAGTAAAGTTATTCTTGATATTGTTTTCAGTGTTTTAAAAAGAGATGCTTCATTTTTTACATTATAGTTTTTAAAAGGCTTCAAAATTTCTGTGTTAGGCCCATGTGTGAGTGTGTGTGTCTGTGTTTTATGCTTTTGATTCCTTATTGTCATAAGAGAATATTTATCTTTCAGTTACCGAGATGGGCCAGGCAACCCAGTGAGATGCACCTACGAGGGAACCCTCAAGGATATGCTAGTCTGCATGAAGCCCCGGCACCCTAAAAAAATATACTACCAGCAACTTAGTATTAAGATTAATGAATTAGAAAATAAGAGGCAATTCAAGGTGAGTAGCTATTAGCACCTAAAATCAGAGTAGGGCATTTGTCATTACCTGCTATGTGTCCACACTGGAAATCTGCAACAAATATCAGCCTTTGTAATAATAAATTCAAAACAATTAATGAGAAAGGGTATCACCTAAATAATTTTATCATGCCTTTGCTCATGTATGATTTACCTGCAGTGTATGTGGCTTGGAGAACGTATGAAAGAGGAGCAAGAGTTAGTCCTGTATCCAAATAAGAATGGCACAGTGGCAGACTTGCTACATGAGGCCAGAAAACAAGTCACATTATCTGAAAATGGATCTGGGAAACTGAGGTAAGTAATGGCAAGAATAGAGCAAGGAAGCCTATTGATTCTCTGCAATATATTGAAAGTAAAGTAAAATTTGAATATGTAATATATATATATGTGTGTGTGTGTATATATATATATATATATATATATATATATATATATATATATATATATATATATATATATATATATATATATATATATCTCTGCTCTTTGAGTGTATATTAAGTTTTAACTGAGTTGCATATGTGTATTCTGTCTTGACTAAATTTGGTTTTGGTTTCCAGGCTTGTAGATATTTCCTCGTACAAGATCGCCTCGACGCCACCAGAGTCCATGAGTCTAGATGCGCTAAGTACGGCAGGAACGAGATCGTATCGCATTGAAGAAATTCCCCCCGAGGACCTTCATGTCGCTGAGGATGAGATGCTCATACAAGTGGCACATTTCCACAAGGAAATATTTTCTACTTTTGGTATCCCGTTCCTCTTCAAGGTCAAGCAAGGAGAGCACTTCTCTCATGTGCGGGATCGCATCCAGAAGAAGCTGGATGTGCCAGACAAAGAATATGAAAAGGTATCCATTAATAACTTATGTCATGGCTTTCCTCATGTATCGTAATATACCTAAATGTGTATTAGGATGATAGTCAATAATGGATGGCAGTGAGAAGGAAAATAGGGGTAGTCATTTTATAGGAAAACTAGAATTAATTTTGTCTGTGAAATTTTCATCCTTTTGGTATGTCTCTAATGACCTTCTGATTCAGATGTGATTATCTGAGGAAGCACTTTTAGAAAGAAAATTAATGTATGAGATAACAGTTTTTTTGCCATTTTTATGGGATTGGTATTATTGACCAGAGGGAAGGGTAGGTTGATTTAAATAGAAGTAGTAGTACATATTGTAGAAATGAATCTTGCTCTACAAACATACTGTATTTGTGTCTGTCTGTCTGTCTGTCTGTCTTTCTATCTCTCTGTCTGTCTTTCTATCTCTCTGTCTGTCTTTCTATCTCTCTGTCTGTCTTTCTATCTCTCTGTCTGTCTTTCTATCTCTCTGTCTGTCTTTCTATCTCTCTGTCTGTCTTTCTATCTCTCTGTCTGTCTTTCTATCTCTCTGTCTGTCTTTCTATCTCTCTGTCTGTCTTTCTGTCTCCCTGTCTGTCTTTCTATCTCTGTCTGTCTTTCTATCTCTGTCTGTCTTTCTATCTCTCTGTCTGTCTTTCTATCTCTGTCTGTCTTTCTATCTCTGTCTGTCTTTCTATCTCTCTGTCTGTCTTTCTATCTCTCTGTCTGTCTTTCTATCTATCTCTCTCTCTGTCTGTCTGTCTGTCTGTCTGTCTGTCTGTCTGTCTGTCTGTCTGTCTCTCTCTGTCTCTCGCAGTCTGTCTCTCTCTCTCTGTCCGTCACACACACACACACACACACACACACACACACACACACACACACACACACACACACACACACACACACACACACACACTCTCTCTCTCTCTCTCTCTCTCTCTCTCTCTCTCTCTCTCTCTCTCTCTCTCTCTCTCTCTCTCTCTCTCTCTCTCTCTCTCTCTCTATATATATATATATATATATGTATATATATGTATATATATATATAGTTTCTTTTAAGTATTTTCTGTGTGTTTTTAATTACATGATTTCTTTTTTCAGTACCGGTTTGCTATAGTTGTAATGGGAAGACCAACATTTATCACAGATGATGAAGTAGTTAACCTACAGGAATTCAAACCCCACCCTAACCAGAGTAAGAACAGTTCTTGCCTATTTTTACTTGATATGGTTCATAAGAAACACTTCAGATACAGAAACATGGATATTTATGTGAACTCACATGATTTACAATGCAAAGAGCACCTCTCATGATTTTTTTTCTTCTACAGCCTCCTTGCCTGCCAAGCCATGGCTTGGACTGGAACACGTCAACAAAGCTCCCAAACGCTCCAGATACAACTACTTAGAAAAACCCATAAAGATATATAATTGAGGCAGAGGATAACCATAGGAACATCAGAACATTAAAAAGAGAATTTACCAACCAGTAGGGAGAAAAAGAGGAAAAAGAAGAGGGTGTTGACCTCCCTGTTCCCATGTGTGGTGTTGGTGCCGTGTGCTGTTCTGCCTTGTGTGGAGCTGCCGGTTGACCATCCCTGACCACCCCCTCCTCGCCTCTTCTCATACACAAGCCTTCACAGTGGTGTGGGGCTGCCATGTGCATGTAACGTGGGGTGTCAGAGAGCATGTGCGGAAGGTGAATGTGGCTGTGTAGTGTAGCTATATGCACTTGTCATGAAGCTTGACAGTTTGCTGTGTTCCAGAAAGGGGTACAAGTGGACACTGTCGGAGATAATGTGGTTTTCTTTTTTTATTGTTATTATTTATTTATCTTTTAGAGAGAACAAACTACTAGAATTTCAGCACGATATTGAATGCTTCGTGAAACTAATGATATATACAGCTGCCATGGCTGAAACTGAAGGCATTTCTTAATGGTTGTTGTCTGACATTTTAAATAGATTGTGTAGGTAATGAATGTGCTTGAAGGCATTATTCGACTTGTAGCCACAATGTTTTATAATTCTGTGATAAGGTAGCTGCATCCGTGGAGGTGAATAATGATTATGCATTACACTGAACAGCTGCATTGTATTGCAAATTACAAGTCAAAAGTTACAAGGTCAAGAGTTGTCACTTCTCGCCCTACATTCACGAGATCTCGCACGTCCTTTTTTAAGAACATGATAAACAGTAGTTCTGCAGGAGTGGGATTCAGAATGGCAAAAGGAAAGTTCGTAGGGCCGATGCATAAATGAGGATATGAAGCAGTGGTTACATTTGATTTTTTACCGTTTGGTGGTGTTTCTGTGGTGTGACTTGCCGTGGTTATGTAATCGCATTGTTTACAAAGCCTTGAAGAAAACAAAAAAAAGTATCAACAAAGCTTGCCAGAAAAAGTTTTATTTGAGGAACCAGATTATGCAACCTTTCATAGCCTTGTGTAATGTTCTACTTAGCCGGTAGGCAAGGAATTGTCGTTCAGCTCTTCTAACCTCACTTTAATGGAATTATTGGTCACTTACAAGGGGCAGCTTCATGGAATGCCTATATAAATGTATCTGTCAAGTCCTATATTCAACCCCATGTAGCTTTAATCACCTTGGGAAAAAAAGTATTTCATTATAATGTTAATGTAACATATTTACTTTAACTTTAAACAATGAAGAAATTGTAGCTTATCTCATTTTAGGCACTATGCTAGTTTCAGGGACATAATAGAAGTGAGTATCCAAACTTTAACAGTGTTTTTACAGTGAATGTAACATTTTTTATTTGTTTTGTGCAGAATGAGGTACATTTAACTCCAGAACCTCTCTATTATGCTCTGTATGGGTTGTTTTGCTCTTATTATAATCGTCTCAGTGACCCACATAATAATATGTGTCCATCCTTAGGAACTTGTGGGATTACCTTCGTATTATTTTATTTTTTTCCAGTGTACAGTAGTGCCTTAATTTCAGTCTTTTGAGTATTTTTCCAGAGAGGAGACCTTTTTTATTTATATTGTTTTGTTATTTTAATGTGGTTATTTATCTGTAAAGACTTCACGCTTTTAATAAAGCTATCGTGTGTATAGAGTCAATACACAGCTGTATCTACATCTCTTAAAAAAAAAAAAAAGAAAAAAAAAAGGAAAAAAAATCAAGATGTATATTCCACAGTCACACACACCTCATAGAGAGAGTAGGAATGAGTATGTGGTAGTCTTATTCAAAAAGAAGGTACTGAGGCACTGCAACGGTGGAAATGTGAAGGGCAGCACACCACACCACCACCACATCACCATCACCATCATGTTAACACCACTGACACCCCTCCAACGAGTTAATCCCCTTAACTTCCCCTCCCCTCCCCTCCCCATTTCCCTTCCCCTGACCCTTCACTCCCTCCCCTTCCCATTTCCATAGACACCCCCCTGCCCCTCCCTTTCAAGTCGCTCCTCCCCACCCTCCTCACCTTGCACCATGACTGTGATACTCCGGCAGTGATCCATTCTGTACCAGCTGCACTTTGGGTCTTCATGTAATGGATCAGTCAAGTAAATAAAAGGGAAAACTTCAACACACCAGTTTTATGCAGCATGAGAGATGTACAGGTTTAGACTTTAAAAAAAAAATTAATACTTACAGAATTTATAATGGAGTACCATATAAAAAAGATTATCCCCCACTATCCCTCGTTTCATTTTTTGAGAATATTTAAATAATGACATGGTTATTGAAATTTCATATGACAGATTTAAGGAGTCAATGTTATTAAGAATAAATACTGAAACCCCAGCTTATTTATACAGTTTCATTAGTTTATTTCTATCACATGATCGTATTGTTGTATATTAGGATTTTGTGACCGCTGTGAATGGTTGAGAGTATTCTTGGGTCACTATGGATGATGCATTTGATTAAACAAGATTTTTTTTTTTGTTTTCTGTACGGTGCCCCCTCCCCCTCCCCCAAGTGATTTTTGTTATTTATTTATTATTTTTAAAATTTCTTTTACCATTCTGAGTGCTGTTACCCACATGTTGCATTATCACCTAATTTGGTGCATGGACATGAGTCGGTAGTGTCAACTTGGCCCCCATCCTCTTTTCTCATGTGGGTGTAAGGGTTAGACCAACCCATAGCTTGCCTGCATTTTTAGTTTGTGTTGGGCAGCTGTGAGCACTGTTGGGGCACCTCAGGGCACCAGGGGGCACCACCTTCACCATCACCACCGCAGGGAGGACCTCGGCACTAGGTCTTGATTTTTCATTTTTACCCTCCCTATATTTCTAGGCTTTCATATGCTGTACAGTTGATGAAATTAGTTTTATTTACGGGTGTCCATATTACAGTTTTACAGAGAACATGCTTTATATGCCCCCATAGGAGAGCAGCAAAATGAGTGAGTCTTTTGGTCAAAGGCGTACCATTGCTTTCATGGACACTTTTTAGCCAGACACAATCTGTACTTCTGTTAATAAAAGTAAATCAATCATAAGTAATAATAACGTGTAAAAAGATTCATGATCAGTGTGTTTTTTAACCTTTATAATGATAAAAGACCTTGTGGATTGTGATCCACATTTGTAAATTGTTTTTTGTAATTTTATTGATTTGATATCAAGAAAAATTGCTTCGTATGATATAAATTTTGTAGGCTGATTGTCTACAAAAATGTCTTTGTTACAACAGTTGCAATAACTATTACATCATAGGGAATATTGAAGAAAGAACACTTGATTTGTTGTATTTATTTAGCCAACATATATGGATGTATGATATTGATGGAAAGTTTTTAAAAGAATATAGCTATGTATAGTCACTGTTTATTACTTCTATTTGGAGTTATTCTTTATGCTAAGAAAATATTTCTTTTCAGTAGCGTAATGTAAATTCATTATGACAAACAAGTACAATCTGAATTTGTTGAATATGTTACCGGCATAATATATGTATATACTCCAACAGTGGGAGGTCTTTAATGGTTTTATTATTAGGTTGCATATGATTAAAGTATTTTATGTGCTTGATCTTTATTCAAGAATGGTGAACAGGATGAAATAATTGAAAATGTAGGGTATGAGCCATAATTGAGATTAAGCCATTTTTTTTTTTTTTTCTGTGAACAAAAATACAAACAGTAAAAGGAATATTTACAGAAAGAATGCGGTAATCACACACGAATAATCAAGTATGCATTTGTTGTGATCTACACAAATTGAAGTAGGAATTTTGCTTAAGAAAATATCCATTGAATCCTAAATTACACGTGCTAATGATGCAAAAAAAAAAAAAAAAAAAGCCTTCTCGTTGCTGCTGTGGAATTAGCAGTGTAGGTGGTCTTACAATGAGCATGTATAAGGTAATCACACATTTAAACAAACTCACTCACTCACTCACTCACTCACTCACTCACTCACTCACTCACTCACTCACTCACTCACTCACACTCACTCACTCACTCACTCACTCACTCACTCACTCACTCACTCACTCACTCACTCACTCACTCACTCACTCACTCACTCACTCACTCACTCACTCACTCACTCACTCACTCACTCACTCACTCACTCACTCACTCACTCACTCACTCACTCACTCACTCTATACATATATACATATATACATATACACACATACACACACACACACACACACACACACACACACACACACACACACACACACACACACACACACACACACACACACACACACACACACACACATATACACATATACACATATATGTGTGTGTGTATATTTAGATATTAATATTAAATATATATATGATATATACACATAAATATATATATATATATATATATATATATATATATATAGTATTAATATTAAGTATATATATAATCCTATACACACACAAAGATACACACACACACACACACACACACACACACACACACACACACACACACACACACACACACACACACACACACACACACACACACACACACACACACACACACACATCTATATATGTATATGTATATATTAATAAGTATATATATTATCATAATATATATACTTATATATATATATATATCATATATATATAAAATATGCGCGCACACACACACACACACACACACACACACACACACACACACACACACACACACACACACACACACACACACACACACACACACACACACACACACACACACACACACACATATACATACATACATACATACATACATATGCAGGCATTTGGAGGTGAGAGAAAAAGGTTTATACCAACATTTAAACCTAGAGCCATAAGCACTCATCGCAAATGAGAAGTTCAATTACACCATTACCGTTTATACACATTAGAACACTGAAACAAGCGAATGGGAAAGCCTAATGACATAATTTGCATATCAGTACCAGTGGAATCTCAATGTTTGGATGTTTTTACTGCCCATTTTGTTATTCACGCGTCACCACTGAATAAAATCTATTCAAGGATTTAAACTGATAACCTCTCGTTACGTAGTCAAGAGTAGGAACAGAAAGTCGGATACACTGTACATTGACCTAAACGATAACAGAAAAAAATCGATTTTTTCTTAAAGCTTATGTCCCCGTGAGAAGGGGAAATGTGTCGTCAGTAGTCGCTAATCTGCAAGTACACTTTAGCTTATTTAAGAAAGTAAAGGTTAGCAAATTATGGCGTGGCTATAAAAATCAGAAGAAAAAAAATACAGACGTATACTTTTGAGATCTAGTTTTTATTTACCCCGCAAGGTGGATACTTGGGCATTTATATACATTGTATCCCCTTATCTCTCGAAAATATGAAAAAAATAGGACCGACACATCCTCTGTAAGTAATGTGCTTAAGAAAGTTTTCGAATGGGTGGACAAAGTACGCCTGCTGAACGAGAGGAAAGGAATGATTTACAACAAATATTAATTTACGCAAATGATAGTAATACTGTGCAAAGGTATTTTGGCCCGTACCCCACGTGGTAATGGTGTACAACGTAAACAAAAAATAATTAGATAATTATAGACAATCTACAATGAGTGAAGTAGTAGAACACAAAAGTCTGACTAACTTTAGGTGATATAGCTAATTCAAAGTCTGTAATAGGCACGAATTCGACATCCCTCAAGATGCCAAATATTCATTACATTCCCTATGCAATATTCTTTCAGTTCTACGCATACTGTTGTCCTATCCACCCTTTACTGCAGCCCGTTCCTCTGCTTTTCCTCACCTATGCTCCCTTCACCGACTTCCCAACCTGTCAGACATCCTTACGGAATCCCACGCTTTCTGCTTTGACAACCTGCTCTCCTTCCTCAGACGCATACATATCCTTCACTTTATCTAATCCCCATTGCTTAATCCAACCTTAAAGATTCACTCCTTTACCCATCTTTAACTTTTCCAACACTATTATAGACTGTTGACGTATAGCAACTCATTACTCAACCCCCCCTCCCTACCTTTTTTAATGCTATACCTTCATATAGTGCTACATGACCTTAGATGTCTATCACATTATTTTATGAGGGGTTATATATCGTACTATAAGTGGAAAAATAATCAGTAAAAAATAATCGGATATAAAACAAATTTACAAGCAAGAAAGGTGTGGTATTTCCCCACATTTTGCCATAGTTGTGACATTGAAAAAAATTGAAAAAAAAGAAGAGTGCATTTTGTACGGTCCATAACACATGGGCCATGGTCCATACGGCACCACCAAATGAACATTTACATTGGAGTGCTAACAGATTACTTTATGCTATGCCTTAATAACACTACTTAACAAAACAATATTATTCTAGTCTCTCTCTCTCTCTCTCT
>NC_061838.1:4678868-4681368 GCF_019202785.1 Penaeus chinensis | reverse complement strand
AAGTCCCTTGATCCCGTTCCTTCCCCTTCCCTCATATCGTCCTAAGGGGAAAGTGATGGCCTCAGATCTCCTCCTCATGACCTGGGTTTCAGGGCTGTTCCTAAACGACCAAATCTCCCTCCCTCCCTTTTTTTTTTTACGCCCTTGCTCTTCTTTTTTCTAGTTTATTGTCTTTTTTTTCTTTTTTTTATGTTTTGTGTTTTTGTTTTTGTTTTTTTCTTCGTTTCCTGTTTTTTTTCTTTCATTTCTCTCTTTATTTATTTTTTGTTTTTTTAATCTCGTTGGGTTTTCTCTTATCCTCTTTTATATTTTCATTTTGTTTTGTATAGATGTGTATAGTCCCATTATTCTTCAATCTCATGATCCCTCATTCCTTATTCTTTCTTCCATGTCCATAACTTTCTCCTCATCAAAACTCGGATCCTTATAGTGGCTTAGAACTTCTTTTCAGGACTTCAGAGTGTATTATATCATCCTGACGTTAATCGTTATCACACTCGAATTTTGCTGGGTGTCTTTACAGTACGCTTGTTTGTTTACGTAGGGTTAGTGTGGTCAAGTGTATTATTCTGCATCGCGTGTGTGTGTGTATCTTTGGGACATGTAGTATAGGCAAGTACAGTATTTCAGTTCGGAAGCTTCTGGTCTTACATATTGTGGTTCGTGCGAAGTGTAAGTAGCTGATGATGTATTGGATTTTGATAGGTAGCCTATGATAGGGCACACGGCTCGACGAATTACAGGCTGCAAGCTGGTAGGGTAATTTTTCGTCGTCTGTTGTTAGATGAATGGATACAAAATGAGTGGAATTGATAGATTATTATTAGAGGAATAGAATATTAGATAAATAAATAAATTTTATATATTAAATAAAGTAGAATAGATAGAAGCTCATTTATAAAGTATGTAAAATAACAAAACTTTTCCCCCTGCAGGATGGAATAATGTTTACGTTACAGATCAGTTATTGTACAGTAGACGTGATGGTAATACATGAAAGTCAAAGTGGGTCGCTGTGAAAAAAAAGTTTCGAGAACATGTAGACAAAAATACGTGTTATGAATGGTTAATACAATGGTACATGAATATTTTAAGATATTAGAGCACTGTATATGTTAAACGGTGGAATAAAGTAAATGTGATGTCTTCTCAGGATTTCTGAAGTCAGGAGAAAGGATATGGGAGTGAGAAAGGGGAAAGAGGTATTGCGAAGGAGCAAGGAAAGAATTATAAGAAAGACAATGTAAAGGGAAAGAGAGAGAGAGAGAGAGAGAAGTGAGGGACAGGGATAGAAATATAAAAAGGAACCCGGCAATTGTTGAAAAAGTCAATTATTTTCTTTCTCGCTCTGCCATTATCATAGGAAAAGAAGAAGGACGGTTCATTGGAAGGGACGAAAGAAAAAAACAAAAAAAAAACAAAAGAAAATGAGGTTAAAAGAAGAAGAAGAAAAAAAGAAAAGAAAAAGAAGGGAGGAGAAGAGAGTAATCAAGATTCCTTTCCTACGAGGGTTCAAATATTGGAATGTTTGAGGAGTTTCAGCGTGACATTTTTCCACCCTTTCTTTGAAGATCTTGCTCAGCGGCGGAAGACACCCGTGAGATGACTTCCAATTTATACTTTTTTTTTTTTTTTTTTTTTGGGGGGGGGGGAGGGATATTCGGAGCGGTATGAGGCGCATGCGTTTATGTAAAGACAATGGGAAGCTGGATATATGGATATGAGAGGAGTGAGAAAAAAAGAGGATGGAGAGGGCGAAGAGAGGGGGCGGGTAAAGAGAGAGAAAGAGAGAGAGAGGGCGAGAGAGGGCGAGAGAGGGTGAGAGAGAGAGAGAGAGAGAGAGAGAGAGAGAGAGAGAGAGAGAGAGAGAGAGAGAGAGAGAGAGAGAGAGAGAGAGAGAGAGAGAGAGAGAGAGAGAGAGAGAGAGAGAGAGAGAGAGAGCGAGAGAGAGAGAGAGAGAGAGAGAGAGAGAGAGAGAGAGAGAGAGAGAGAGAGAGAGAGAGAGAGAAAGGAACAGAAGGCCCGCCCATTCCTAAAACTCTCTCAAGCTGGTTGAAAAGGCCACACAGCGAAGGGCTCGGGGGAATGATTTCCTTTCGGCAGGGGATGAATGGCCAGGGATGGACGCAAAGACAAGGAATTTGTCCCGACGGAAGGGTGAGAGACATCGCTTACACCCATTCAGAATCACTCAGCATGTCAGCTTGACAGAAGAGGGTCTGACTCCCTCCCTTCCTTGGCATTTATGAACGTTAGGGCCCGGGCGCAGGAAGCCGGAGCTCGGGGCAAATGAACGGCAAAAAGATCCTCGTGTGTTGCGAATCAGAGCAGATTTTGGTCACCGTGTCACATGCTTTTATTGTATTTTGGAATTTATATTTATTTATCCATTTATTTTTTTTTTGTTTTCAAAGTTTCATCCGTTCGTTACGGTCTTTAATACACATATTCACGACTTGTTCAGATATAGAAGTTGTTAGACTGAAGTTTCATTATAACA
>NC_061838.1:4656368-4663868 GCF_019202785.1 Penaeus chinensis | reverse complement strand
ATTTTATTGCATTTTAATCACAAGAATAACTCCATTTATTTCGTCATCATTCTGAAATTTGCTGGCCAAGGCTACACCAATGTTATGCGAACGGTCTACGAAAACGCTTGTTTTGAAACTGCGGAGGAATCGCCTGAGTGCCTTGTGAGTTGTCGTGTGCTGTGAACTTTTCGCCTTTTCGTGTTTTTGTGAAGATTTAGGCTGGTCACACTGTAAGTCGAATATTCATGGGATTAATAATGTATCGTTTAGAGGTATGAGTGTGCGTTTATAACCAAGTTGTGTCTTGTCGTGATGTATTACGTGAAATAGTGTGATATAAATGTATGGAATTCTAACAGTATTCTTGATATTGTTATGGTTTTATATTATATACCAAATAACAATGTTTTGTATCCCATCAATTATTGAAAATTTCTAGTCTTTAGTTTTTTTTTACCATTTTTTAATTTCTTTAAATATCTCGATAAATACATCAGAATAGTTTGATGAAGATTAAATTATTTGTTTGCTTAGTGTTTAAAGGATGCTAGTCTAGCAGTTTTTTCTTTATGCGTTGTAAATATTTTTATTATTAACATTTATTTGTAGTATTTTGTAACTATTACTTAATATTTGTGTACAAAGATTGTATATCCAAGTTTGTAAGGATTTATTCTCATATAGCCTTTCAGTTATTATCTTGAGTTGGATCCACTATTTACGCTTATCAACTTGTGAACCCACTGTAAAGGTTTAGCTGACGACACGTGCTTTCAGTGAGACGGAACACATAATAGACACATAAAAAAAAAAAAAAAAAACATACTGTAGCTCCCGTAAAAAAAAACATGAACGCGTATTAACCTCATCCTTTAACCGTGCCTAGCTCTCGAATAAAAAGCACGTAGCACGGTGTTCAAAGGAATTACATACGCAGCTTTTTGCTCAAGTTGAGTGACCAGATACCTCGTCCACACTCTTCAAAGGATCGATTATTACGAGAAATTTTAATACTGAGCTGTAATCTCGGATGACATAGCAGAAAATAACCTTTTCTCTTTGGTCAGTAGGAAGGAACGACCCCCACCCCCCCCCCCAAAAAAAAGTAGAAAAAGAAAAGAAAAACAAAATGAATAAAATAAAAAAGACATTAGGCAAAAGAAATGGAAAGGTCCCTGGCTGGCATTTTGTCAGTACAAAGACAGCGTAACATGAATGGCTTCTGATTAAAAGTCAAGGAAAAGAAATGTTGACACGCTCCCAAAATAGCTTTTGCAAGACATACGTCAGTCACGTACTGCAGATGCTCAGGAAAGCGAGGTGAGGAAAGTCGAGAAGCAGAGGAGCAGAAACTACACAGCGATATCATTCCAAGGGGTCGGATGCACGCCTTTCAAACCCGGTGACGTTAGGAGCAAATGAAGTAAATATTAATCAGATTAAAAATTAAGGAATAAATACACACAAATATATATAAAGATATATAAAAAAAATAGATCGATATATAAAAAAAAAGATATACAATGATCCCTTGTTCAGCCTTTCATCAATCGGAAACAACTTCTATGGGTTCCTTGAAGGCAACAACAAACTTCACTAGAGGAAAATAGATACCGAAAAAGAGCAGATAAGTCAACAACGTATTCATTGTGAATATTAAAACAGAAATATCTACTATGAATATAGCAGAAGGCTCTAAACATATAGGTTTGGATGGACGTTAAATTTATTAACTGGAAGACCAATAATTAAAATGAACTTAACTCCTGAACTGGCTACGCAACAGGCGTAGTTTCACCCTAGTAGTTAACTCGAAACGGTTTTATTTGACACTGGATCAATTTCACCGCTTCTTCTTCCCGTGTGGTTGACGAGCTTCCGAAGATAATTGATTCGCTTTCGTCAAACTGTCAGGTTCCCTCCTCAAGACTTAAAAAAACGTAAAAATCAATTGTGATGGTTCTTTTGTATTTAATTTCTGTGTGATAGAGAAGGAAAAAAAAAATGAAATAAACTAAAATAAAAGCTTTTGCTCCCTAAAAAAAAATCTTGTACAGAAATTGCAAACAACATATCTCGGCATCTGGCAAAGAGCTCTGTTCTGCAATTTCACTCACACATTCTCTTGCAACGATCTTCCCTTTGGTCATCCTCTCAAAAGAGCTCTTCCCACGCAGGAGAAATTCAGTCCAGACTTGAAAGACGTGTGAGAAACCACCTGGACGCAGAGAAGGCGAGTCTCCTCCCTGGGCGCCGCGCAACATCCAGAAATTCCCGAGTACGCAACAGCGCTCCGTAAAAGGCTCGGGTTTTAAGCTGGTTGCGTACTCCGATGACGTCATGGGCCGTCGTGTGACCAGAATATAAAACACCAAATCGAATTTGGCTTTTCCCCTTCGCATCGACATATATATATATATATATACATATATATGTTTGCATGTATATATATATATATATACACATATATATGTATATTTATATATAAATATTATATATATATATATATATATATATATATATATATGTTGTATATGTGTGTGTGAAGGGGAAAAGCCAAATTTGATTTGGTGTTATACACACAAATACACATTTGTGTATGTGTGTGTGTGTGTGTGTGTGTGTGTGTGTGTGTGTGTGTGTGTGTGTGTGTTTGTGTGTGTGTGTGTGTGTGTGTGTGTGTGTGTGTGTGTGTGTGTGTGTGTGCGTGCGCGTGTGTGTGCGCGCGCGTGCGCATGTGCATGCGTGTGTTTGTGTTTGTGTTTGTTTGTGTGTGTGTGTGTGTGTGTGCGTGTGTGTGCGCGCGCGTGCGCATGTGTATGCGTGTGTTTGAGTTTGTGTTTGTGTGTGTGTGCGTGTGCGTGTGTTTGTGTGTGTTTGTGTGTGTGTGTGTGTGTGTGTGTGTGTGTGTGTGTGTGTGTGTGTGTGTGTGTTTGCGCTTGTGTGTGTTTGTGTGTGTGTGTATGCATACATATCTATCTACACATATATTTATGTATATATATGTATGTGTGTACATATAAATAATTATGTTGTTGATTGACCGTCTTGGTAGTTGTTTGTGGTATTTTTCATTTCATCCGTTCTAGTGAAGAGTTAATTTATGTATATTACTGTTCATTGTTTTCCCAAAATAGGTCTGACTCTCGATCCTATATCCTGCAACGAAGAAGTCGGAGGCGATACCGCCGCCGCCACCAAAGCCTAGGAATGCGAGCTGAAGCCTAGCCAGTGGATGGGCAATCCAGCCTAAGTCAGTGTTGGTTATGTACACTGTTTTTTTTGTGGTAGACATATAAGGTGCTCGATCAGTGTTGAATTTATGAATGGTGGAATGGATCGACTTTTTTGGTATTTTACTAATTGGGATATTTGGCTTTGTAATGTTCATGGAGATTTTGTGTATCAGAGGGCGCGCGTGGGTGTGATTAGCCACGTCTGCTTGCGTGATTTTATGCTGCAGTTGTGTTTGGAAATCTGAAAGATACACGGGTTCCTTCAGAACTCTGACCCCAAATATGGTGGAAGTAAATATTATTCTGTCGGTCAGGGTAATGAAATGAACAGTTTCTTCCTTAGAGTTTATACCCAGATCATGATATGAAACATTTGCTCTTTTTCTCTCTATCTCTCTTTCTCACTCTTGCTCTCTATCTCTCTGTCGTCTTTTCTTTATGAATTCCTGTTCTTCCCTCTTTCTCTGCCCTCTTTCTCCTTTTCTTTATCTTTCTATTCTTCCCTCTTTCTCTCCTCTCTCTCTATCTTATGTTACCTCGTCTTTACCTGCATGTTGATTCCCTTTCTTGATGTGTTCCGATTCCTGTTTTTGACTGTTTTTTTGTGATTTATTCTTTGTTTTGTTTCATTTCGTTTCATGCAAACGCGCACATGAGTGTGTGTATGCATGTAGGTATATAGAAGACACAACCGAGGGCAAGTCGATTCCCTTTCTTGATGTGTTCTGAGGTCGGATGTATAAGGTCAAGGCGTGCGGAGAAGCGAGGTCAAGCCGGGAGGGAGGAACGATGTCAATTGGTGGGTGAACGATGTCAAGGCAGACGGAGGAACGAGGTCAAGCCGGGAGGAGGAACGATGTCAATTGGTAGATGAACGATGTCAAGGCTGACGGAGGAACGAGGTCAAGGCTGACGGAGGAACGAGGTCAAGGCGGGCGGAGGATCGAGGTCAATTGGTGGATGAATGAGGTCAAGGCTGACAGAGGAAAGAGGTCTAGGTTGGGTGGAGGAACGAGGTCAAGGCTGACGGAGAAACGAGGTCAAGGCTAAGGAAGGGACAAGGTCAAGGCTGACGGAGGAACGGGGTTAAGGCGGGCGGAGGATCGAGGTCAAGGTAGGTGGAGGCACGAGGTCAAGGCTGCCGGAGAAACTAGGTCAAAGCGGTAGGAGAAACGAGGTCAAGGCTGGCGGAGAAACAAGGTCAATTGGTGGATGAACGAGGTCAAGGCTGACGGAAGAGCGAGGTCAAGGTCGGGTGGAGGAACGAGATCAAGGCGGGCTGGGGAACGACGTCAAGACGGGTCGACCGACTCAATTCAGCGCCTCTTATCTTCTGGGTGAAAGTTCGTCTCAGAGAAGAGAAGAGAAGAAAGGCTGGATCCCGCGATATGAGAGCGATAGATAAAAGAAGTGGCCAGATGACAGTTCCAGTTTCGAGTAATTCTGACTGCATGTCTATCTATCTATTTATCTAACTCTATATATATATATCTGTCTGTGTATCTATCTAACAGAATAGCTGTCTTTCAATCTATATATATATTAGTCTATTTATATATCTTTCTATCCATGTATCTATATATCTGTCTATCTGTCTCTGTCTAAGTGTCTGTCTGTCAATCTATATGATTATCTATCTACCTGTGTATCTATCTATTTATATATATATATCTGTCTGCTTATCAAACTATATAGCTACCTACCTATCTATCTGTCTATCTATCTATCTATCTATCCATCTATCTATCTTTATATATACATACCTACCTGTCTACCTATCTATCTATCTATATATATACCTGTGTATCTATCTACCTATCTGTCTTTATATCTACCTGTTTACCTATCTACTTATCTATCGATGTCTATATATACACACAGACGCCCATTACAAGTTACAGACGCCCATTACAAGTTACAAAGGCCAGTACCCACTTTCGTAATAGGCACGTGTATTACGTTCAAGATAAAGCAGTTTAGTTTAGTACATCCCTTAGGACTCAAGACAGCTGGTCAGGCGCGGACAAATTTGGATCTAAGTGGCACACCGCGTAGTATATCACGCAGCAAATTTTAGTCTATAATACGATTATATCTTCTAGAATAAGCTGAGCTAGAATAACCACAAAGCACTTCGTGTCCCTTGCTAAGGACCTGAATATAATATGTTTAGAATTTAGTTTAGACCTTCATCCCCCGCCTCGCGAACGGCAATGACGCAGGCGAGCTTTGATCCGTTTGATAAATGATCAGAGCAGGATATTTCACCTCGAATTCAGGAAACGCAACAATGATATCTTCGGGAATATCAGATGAAATAATTATTTTGGCCTTTATTCCTGTGTTAGGTAGGCTTCATGTTTGTCTATGCGAGTGTATCTATCTATCTATCTGTCTATCTATCTATATATATATATTATATATACACACACACACACACACAGTATATACATACATACGTATATATAAATGTATATATATATATAATATATATATTATATATATATGTATGTATATATAATATATATATATATGTATGTATATATAATATATATATATATATATATATATATATATATAATATATAATATATAATATATAATATATGTATATATAATACACACACAGTAGGAGGGAAAGGGAAAAGGTAGGGGGAGAAGAAAGGAGGGAGAATGAGAAAAGAGGGGAAAGGGGCTTAAAGAGGAAAGGGAGTTGGAGAAGGGGAAATACAGGGGAATTGGAAATTGCTTAAATAAGGAAAGGGGATGGGGAAGGGGAAATAAAAGGGGAAGAGAGAGGAGGTTCAGAGGAAAAAGGAGGTGGGGGAGTTTCAAAAGGAAGAGGAGGGAAGTGGAAGGAGTGAAGAAGTGAATTTAAGGGAGATTTAGGAGTAAGAGGGGGTGGCAGAACGGGGAAGGGAAAGGTAGATGGAGAAGGAGAGAGGGAAGGGAGCGGTAAATGGAGAAGGAGAGGGAAGGGAACGGTAGATGGAGAAGGAGAGGGAAGGGAAAAGGAATATGAAAAGGTATAGGGAGAGGGGAGGAGGGAGGTAGAAGGAGAAGGGTGAAAGAGGGAGAGGGAAGATTCTTCTATTTCTTTTCAGCGGAATTTCCACGTGTCCCGCTCGTATATATCCGTCTCCGTGCATGTATGAGGCTGTGTGTATCTTGTCAGGAACAGACATATTCGGAAATGATGAAGCAGACATTAAAACGCAAGATGCCATATTCTGCCCAGATGACATACATCTCTGCCTGTCTGTCATGTCGCAATCTAATTTTCCCTTCGTGTTGCATGTTGGATGAAGGTTAACGGCTCCGGGTCAATTTGGATTCACGTTCTTCCTTTCTTTACATTCCACGTTTTCTTATCAGTGCGTGATTTTGTCTGGTATTATTTGCTTCTTCTCCTCTCTCTGTGTTTTCTGTTTCCATGTCTTTCTCCCTGCCCATGATTGTGGCTGCCTGTCTCTCTTTCTCTCTCTCTACACACACACACACATACGCGCGCGCGCACACACACACACACACACACACACACACACACACACACACACACACACACACACACACACACACACACACACACACACACACACACACACACACACGAGGAGGCTTAAACAAGTTCGTGGAGAAAGGACAGTATGAAAAAAAAACCCGTTTCAGTTATGATGTTTATTTTTTAACATATGCTCCATTAAGGTCAATACACTTCTGCAAACAGCCTTTAAGTTCGTCAGAGTAAAACTGAGGATCATGTGATCTGAACCATGTCAGAGCAGCTCTATTTATATCTTCAACCAATGAAAAATTGGTACCTTGCAATATTTTTTTTTTTAAGTTTGGAAACAAAAAGAAGTCAGATGAGGCTAAATCGGAAATGTACGTGGATGTCGGACGATTTCCCATCGAAATCCACGTAGCACAGCTCCGCCGAGCGCCTGAGCGGTACGTTGTCGTGGTGGAAGAGAACGCGTGTTTCTGAGATTTCTTTGGGTAGTTTTCTCAATTCATAATAAGCAGATATAATTGTTTTCTTGCTCTCGAGGAAGTCAACCAGCAAAATCCCCTCTGCATCCCAGAAGACAGTGGCAATGGCCTTTCCTCTTGAACGCCCAGATTTTGCTTTGACTGGTCCACTTCCACCCTGGGCAGCCACTGCTTTGATTAATAGTCCCCAGAATCGTGCTGGTAGAACCATGTTTCATCCCCTGTCGCAATTCTCTGCAGAAAAGCTTCAGAGTTGTCATCCCACTTGTTCAAAATTTGGATTGAAAGAT
>NC_061838.1:4641368-4643868 GCF_019202785.1 Penaeus chinensis | reverse complement strand
CCTCCGTTGTATTATTGGTCGCCATCATTTCGCTCTGATTTGGTTGCATTCAGTTAATTACGGAATGTTTCACAGGATAATAGCTTTTCCAGTCCTTTTGTTACAACCATTGCTATGGGATTGCGTTGTTCGGACTGATCTGTTTTCCATATTGTGTACATATCTGCCAATAATTCGTATGTTTTTTTTTATTCTGATATATTCCGTTGTATTTTCAAACTCTCGCATGTTTTTTTTCTTCTAATATATTCAGTTTTATTTTCAGAATTGGAGTGTTTATTCGTACAAATTGAATATTCATATATCATCAAGCATTCATCCGTGTATATCTATCTTTTCCATCTCTTTCCCTCACTCTGGCTACAGCATATCTAGTTATCTGTATACTGTATGTGAAGTATATATATATATATATATATATATATATATATATATATATATATATATATATATATATATATATATATGCGTGCGTGCGTGTGTGTGTGTGTGTGTGTGTGTGTGTATGTGTGTGTGTGTGTGTGTGTGTGTGTGTGTGTGTGTGTGTGTGTGTGTGTGTGTGTGTGTGTGTGTGTGTGTATATATATATATATATATATATATATATGTAAGCACACATAGATACATTTTATTTATTAAGCCAATATAACTCTTATTTCAAACCCATTTCCATGAAAATGGAGATTTGCTGATATTGCATTTTCCCTTTTTCATATTCCACGCGTAACCCGTGTCTCTGAGGAAAAGAGACTCTGACTCACACAGCCTCGCAGGGAGAGAGAACGAGTCTGCTTGTGTAGAATGCATCATATATTCACTCCCAGTACGTTGTTAAGGAACGAGCGGGTTTTCTCTCTTCTGCCTCGCGACGGAACGGAAGAGAAAGGAAAATGCGACTCGATATCTGAATAAGAGTTATCATACTATGCTAAAACAATGCGCCTTTTCGAACGCACACACGCACGCACGCACGCACGCACGCACGCACACACACACACACACACACACACACACACACACACACACACACACACACACACACACACACACACACGCACGCACGCACTCCTCACAATGCGTAAAATCGCTTGCCATTTAATCGTAAATCTCGCAGATTAATCCCGCAAACTGAAAGAACTCGATCTCCCGTTTTCTTCTTGCTGTCATGCCCATCTTCGGATTTCTCGAGAACTAAAATAAGAAAAGAAAAAAAAAAAGTAATGGATAAACCGCGCACAAAGAAAAAAAACGAAAGAAGATAGAGAATTGATGAAACGAAACGGGAAAAAGTTCTCCCATGATTCTCGACGCTGTCCCTTTTTTCTCCTTTCACTCACTGCCAACTTCAGCGAAAGGGAAGGAAAGGAAGAATGGGAGAGAGGGAGGAAGGGAGGAATGGAAGACATAGGTTTATGTATAAGTTAATAAATGAATAGATATGAAAATATGTATATATATAAATATATATATATATATATATATATATATATATATATATATTACATATGTGTGTGTGTGTGTGTGTGTGTGTGTACATGAGTGTGCGCACGCATACATGTTTATAAAGAGAGAGAGAGAGAAAGAAAGAAAGAAAGAAAGAAAGAAAGAAAGAAAGAAAGAAAGAAAGAGCAAGAGAAAGAGAAAGAGAGAGAGAGAGAGAGAGAGAGAGAGAGAGAGAGAGAGAGAGAGAGAGAGAGAGAGAGAGAGAGAGAGAGAGAGAGAGAGAGAGAGAGAGGCAGACAGCCTCAGTGCCAGCCAACACGCAATCAATCCCGCAACATTTACTGTACTGCTGCTTCTCGGAATAAACCTTACCTATTGCGGTTGTCATTTACCTTAGGGAAGGAGAGGAGGGGAGGGGCTTTACGACTCCTTGGCACGTGTGGGTGAGTCATCCAAATATGCTGGGTACGTCTAATGTGTAACGACCGTGTGTTTGTGTGGCACTGTCTATGTTACAGGCAGCAGGTTTTTTGCCATGCATGAGGAAATACCTGTAAACGATCTTCATGAAAGCGAACATGAGGGGAAAATGTGTGAAAGCGAAGAAGGTATGTCTCGGAAATATTAAAAATTCATCGTTAAGAAAATGCTTTTTATTTTTTTATTTTTTTTACTAACTTTTTTCTCCCTTCCCCTCGAGGTAATAATGGAAGTGGAGATGCTCGCTTATACCCCAACTTCTCCCTCTTTCTTCATTCAGATCTATGCCATTGGCACTCCCAACCAATTTCTCTCCTTGCCCCCCCCCCCCCCCTATTTTTTGTTTTCTCCCACACACAACCACTTTTCCTCCTTCCGCTCTTTCTCTTACTTTCCCCCTACCCACCACTTCTTCCCCTCCCCCTCCCTTCTCTGTCTCCCCTCCCCCTATCCCCTTCCTGCCTTTCCTATACTCCTCCCTCACCTCCTTCTCTTCTCCCCCCTCCTCCTCCCCCCCACCCCTCCCCCTCCCCTCACCGTCTCCTACCCCTCCCCCTCCCCCCATCCCCATCCCCTT
>NC_061838.1:4606368-4608868 GCF_019202785.1 Penaeus chinensis | reverse complement strand
TATACATGTTTCACCCGCTCTTTATCTGCTTTCCATCTGCTTTCCATCCTCTCCCCTCTGATGAAACAACGCACGTGTCTTTTGCACCAATGAGCAACATGATCGCTTGAGGGAAGAGGGAGGTAACTGTGCTGGTGTACGTCACACGGGTTTTCCATATATCGTTGTTTTAGCATTTTGAGACTTTTTTTTATTTATTTATTTTTATATAGAAAGGACGAGTGGTAAGTATAGTGAGGGGTGAAAGGGAAGATATAGCGGGAGGGGGAAGGGCGAGGGAGAGGGAGAGATGAAGGGGGAGGGGAGGGAAAGGGATAGGGAGCGGGAAAAGGCTAGGGGGAGGGAAAGAGCTTGGGGGAGGGAGATATGAAGGGAGAAGGGAGGGGAAGGGGGAGGGAGATATGAAGGGAGAAGGGAGGGGAAGGGCTAGAGGGAGGGAGGGGAAGGGCTAGGGGGAGGGAGATATGAAGGGAGAAGGGAGGGAAAGGGAGAAGGGAAAGATCAGGAATAGAGAAAGAGAAAGAGAAAGGGAGTGAGGGTGGAGAGAATCACATTATCTACTTTGGTTTCTGGAAAAAAAAAGACAGTTTAACGACTAGGGGACAGAAAGTAAAGCAACCAAAATCCTTTTAATTCTAAGAATGAAACACTTCCATTGCACACTACCTTCTAAAACTAAAATCACAACATCAAACAACAATTACTCAAATTATAATGGAACGGCACTAGACTCAACATTCTGCTTTTCGTCTCGGTCACAACAACTGGTTAATTCGATAATCTCTCCGCAAACAATATATGTACACTTGTAATTGATGGCAAGTGTATGCCCGCGTTACCTATATATACCGAATATGTTCCTGTGTAAATGAAACTTAAATGGGGCATGTTAGCGAGGCGGTTCTGTACACATTTTCAGATAGCGATGTAGACGACTGTTGCGCTGAATATTCAAACTCCATTTACATCGCTTTGCAATTAGCGTTTTAATAATCGTTTCTGATGACCAATTGATTTGCTACATTTCCATGGTTTGGAAGTTTATTTTGCGAAGGGGAAATGGAGCATGGGGAGTTTGCGCGTTTCTCTGCTCGAGGTATGTGAACGAAACACGGGGGCGGCTGCTATTGGCGAACAGATTGTAGATTTATGAAAGGATATTGAAAATGTGGCCGTTTTCTCAAGCAGATTTACTTTTGTTTTTACTGGCAATGTACGCACAGACACACGGACTTAGAGACAGATGTATACATACACAAAAATGATAATGAAACTAATGATAGTAATGACGATAATAGATGATTGTCAGTGGTAATAGTGATAATACTAAAATTAATATTAATGATAATATTAGCATTGACATGAACAATAATATTAGCATAAATGTTAATGATAATACTTATTATTATAATGATAATGATACTATTAATGGTGATAATGATGATGATGATGATGATGATGATGATGATGATAATAATAATAATAATAATAATGATAGTAATAATAATAATATGAATATGAATATTAATATGTATAATATGAATAGTAATGCTAATGGCAATTATGATACTATTACTACTACTACTACTACTATTAATGATAATAGTAATAATAATGGTAAGTGTAATGATAATGGTAAAAGCAAGAAAAATAATGCTCATAACAATAATAATAATGTGAAGGCCAATTATTACTGGAAGGAAAAGGATATACACTCGCTCAAGCAGGTTACAAGAACTCGTCATTCTGTGTGACCCAAGACCGACTATAAATGTGATGGTAGATAAAGACATGAGGAATTATAAAATTACCGATGTACCTTTGCCGCGGGGTTCTCGAGTAAGAGCAAAAGAACGGGAAAAAGAAGTAGAAAGCCGGGGAGTCATTATTGAGAACGGCGGAAACTGGGCATGACACTTGAAGCCTTTAATTACGTGCTTTCATTGCCTGAGCCGGAATCAGCATCAAATCGGATGTTGTAAATATAATGATTAGGATGATGGTAATGATAATGATGAAGATAATGATAATCGTGGTAATAAGGATAATGATGATAATAAGAGTAGTAATGAATGCGATGATGATAAAAAACAGGAAGGACTAAAATAATCATGGTAATAATGATAATATTGATAATGACAACAAAGATTACAATGATTTTGATAATATTAATAGCAACATCGTATCAACATCGTATCAACAACGTTACACCTAGAATGTTGAAATCCCACGCAAGCAATCAAATACATCATCGCTTTGACTTATTGACGGTTCGGAAAAAAAAAGAAAAAAAAAAAAAAAGAACAAAAGTGAAACAGTGTAGCAATTCAAGTGATAAAACAGGAATGAGTAAATGGAATGGGAATCTGGAGAACCAGAGTGAGCTCCGAAGGGAATTGAAGAAAATCTGGAATCTTCGAGAAGTGAGAGACATTCCCGTTTTGTCGGTTCCTTGGGAATGATAGCTAGGAATTTAAGGACCTGGTTGGAAAAGCAGGAA
>NC_061838.1:4593868-4596368 GCF_019202785.1 Penaeus chinensis | reverse complement strand
CGTCTCCGCCTGTGTATATCTGCATGACCTTATTCCATGCTCCCCGTCCTATTTACGTGATGGGCCGCATTCCTCAGTCAAATAACCCACAACAGCCATGTACATCGGCGGACGTGAAGGGACATTTCGCCTCGCATTCACTCACCGTTTATGGTGGTGATGACGAATCGGTTGTGGTGATGACTGTGGCGAAGCGTAGCCTGTGGTGATGCAGTTTATTGACACCGTAATTTCTTTTGTGTGTGTGTGTGTGTGTGTGGGCTGGGAAATGCGTGTGGTTATGCATATTCATGACAACCAGACTGTTATTAGCACAATAATTGGACATTAGAATGTTAATTGAATTTTAACTGCACATTTATTTACATCATTTACACAATGTGGACTATGCTTACCGGGAGTAAAGAAGAGAGCAAAGAGAGTATAGAAGACTACAGGTGAAAGGAGGGAGCAAGCGGGAAGAGAGCGAGCAAGGGAGAAAGAAAGGTAGGAGAGAGAGAGAGAGAGAGAGAGAGAGAGAGAGAGAGAGAGAGAGAGAGAGAGAGAGAGAGAGAGAGAGAGAGAGAGAGAGAGAGAGAGAGAGAGAGAGAGAGAGAAAGGAAGAGAGATGATGAAGAAATAAAATAAGAAAGAAAAAAAAGAGAGAGATGATGAAAGAAAATAAAAGAGAGAGAGCGAGTGAATTCAAATTCAAAGCACTTTATTCTACTAATTACAATGGGTATTCCATTTACACATATGGTGTTTAAATTATGTAATAAGATGTCATATACAAAGATATTATACAATGCTTATTTAGACTGGACATTAATATCATAAGTGACTGAAATTTCGTGCTTGGCTTGATGTTTAGTAAATGTTCTTTCACTTTTGTTTTAAATATTTTTGGGTACGAGATATTTCTATTTTTGGTAGGTGATTCCAGATCACCAATTGCCCCGGTTTCTGTATATATATAAGGAGTTATTTTAGCTTGTAGGGACACCTGTTATGTTACCTTGTTGTCTGTATAAGTATTAGCCTTGTATGATTTAATGTATTAGGTTACATTCATTATAGTTGTATTTCTGACTATTTCAGTTTGTTGACATGTGGTGTGATCATATTTATTTACATTTCCTAATGCTACTCTTGCCGCGAAGTTCTTTAGTTTTTGTGTCCTTTGTATCTGTGTTTTATTTGTGAAGCCCCAGATGTTTAGACAGTAATTCATGATACTAAGTGCTAGTGTTTGTATATCCGCAATTCTTGTTCCTGTGGGTATTTTTCTTTTGATGTGATTTATATATATCAGTGCCCATTACTGTTACGTTGTGTCTGATGTATCAACCTTGGAAATCTGTAACTGTATCTGTGGGTATTTTTGCTATGTTCTGACGGTTGCCTATGAAAATACATTGTGTTTTTTTGTGGATTTAGTTTCAGGCCATTCATACGGATGTATCGTCTTGCTTCTGTTAAGAGTCTGTTTGGTTTTCCCTTTCAATTCATTTAGATTGTTTACAGCGTGAGGAAACAGAGTCGTCGGCGTACTAAATGAGACCATTTTTTGCAACTGACGACTGATCATTAATGAATATTATAAATAAGATTGGGCTTAGGATGGAGCTTTGTGGAACACCAAACGAAATGGGTTGATTCGATGATACTTTTTTCATGGATTTTGAATGACTTGAGTTCTCGTGGACAGGTAATTTTTAACCAAAAGTTATTACTTTCGTGATTTGTTAGTTTGTTATGAAGCATTTCATGGTAAACACTGTGAAAGGCCTTCGATAAATCACACAGAGTAAGTAAATTTATCGCGTTGTTGTCTATATTATTATAAATTTCATTTATGACCTTTAGTAACGCTATTTAGGTTGATAGTTTATTCCTAAAATCGTGTTGCGTGTTAGACATAAGGTTATTCGCTTCCAAAATTGCTGTTAATTGGTTTGCAATCATTACCTCGAGAACTTTAGATATTACCGGGAGTAAAGTGATGGGTCGATAATTATTGATTTCGTCTCTGTCATCGGATTTGAAAATAGGAGTTATGATACCATGTTTCTTAAGGGATGGATAAACACCAGTGATTATAGATGCATTGATAATTACCATCAGATAGGATGCAGTTGCTGATAAACCATCGTTCATGAAACGCTGTGCAGTGCCATCCGCTCCCACGGAATTCGTCTTTCTTAAGTGTTTTATTGTTAGGATAATTGTTTCTACTGGTTGCGGTCTGAAAATGTTTGTTATGGCCTCGTTTCAATTATGATTTGTTTGTTGATATGTGGAGGCGTCTACCGACTTCTGCTAAGAAGTTATTAAAGTGTGCTATGTTATTTGTGAAATTTAGGGAAATGTCTGTGTTATGTTTCTTTTTAGGCACTAATGTATGTATTATTTTCCATGTTTCGGCAGAATCGTTTCTACATTCAAGGAACTTACTTTTAAAATAATTTGTTTTCGCACAATAGATTCATGTCTTTTCTCTTTTTATATTTATGTTCAA
>NC_061838.1:4578868-4581368 GCF_019202785.1 Penaeus chinensis | reverse complement strand
GTATAATATGGATGCTCTTTTTATGTTGCCTTTTTAGTCAGCCAGTGATGATATTATTTAATTGTTCTTTTATTGTGACTACGGGATCACTTTCAATGTCACCTGAGACTCATCACCCAAAATACACCCAAATTACCTGTAGTTGGATAACACGCTACCAAATTAACATTTGATTATCCACTACAATTATTATATTTTGTTATAATTATTATTATTATTATTATTATTATCATTATTATTATTATTGATTTTGTTGTTATTATCATCACTATTATTATTATCCACTACAATTATTATATTTTGTTATAATTATTATTATTATTATTATTATTATCATTATTATTATTATTGATTTTGTTGTTATTATCATCACTATTATTATTATTATTATTATTATACAATGTCACCTGAGACTCATCACCCAAAATACACCCAAATTACCTGTAGTTGGATAACACGCTACCAAATTAACATTTGATTATCCACTACAATTATTATATTTTGTTATAATTATTATTATTATTATTATTATTATCATTATTATTATTATTGATTTTGTTGTTATTATCATCACTATTATTATTATTATTATTATTATTATTATTAATCTAATATTGTTACTATCATTATTATTTTTATTATTTTTATAATTATTATTATTATTATTATTATCATCATCATCATTAACATCAAAATTTTAATATTTAATATGTTATTATCAGTTTTATTATCATTATTATCATAATTATAATAATCATCATTCTTATTATCATTGTTGATGTTATATCATTATTATTATTATTGTTGTTGATGTTGTTATTATTATTATTGTTATTATTATTATTATCATTATTATTATTATTATCATTATTATTATTATTATTGATATATATTTCCAACTCGTATACAATCTTTAAGTACACGCTGGCAGCAAATTTGATTTTTACCGAGTTGTCGAAGGCTGATGTTTCTTATTGTACTAAAATTCCCTCAACCTAAAAATAGAACTTTAAATTTCAGCGCGCGACATAAGCTCTCTTCCCGAACGGCTTCTCGTTTGTCCGGATCTGCTTTTCATAATCTTTTAATTCTGTCTAATCATTGTGTTATCATTTTTTCGGTTTCATTGATAAAATCTGTAAATCTATGGCCACGAAATCGAAAGTAAAATGAAAAGGACTGGGGGATCGAACCCCAGTCCCCCCGCCTCGAAGGCAGGTGTTAACTCATTAGGCCATCCTGAATATTTTATGAAAGGCTGTTCGGGATTAATAAACTTCGCCTTTGTCGCTTGTTCGTTTAGTTGTAATTTTCGGTGTAATTGTCATTAAAATGTTTTGGTATCTAATGTCTTCTTACCGCGTAATTAGATAATCATATAAGAGAGAGAGAGAGAGAGAGAGAGAGAGAGAGAGAGAGAGAGAGAGAGAGAGAGAGAGAGAGAGAGAGAGGTTTGCGTAGGGAGATGGGATAGAGGAGAAAATTAGTGTTAATTCATGATTGTGAACTCTCGGTTGACAGTGGCAGCTCACGCTTGCTTTATTATTTAACTTCATTACTTCTGTCTAGTGATTTTACATTTATGCGATAAATCGTTTTGCTACAGAGAATAAAAGTAAAATTGAATAAAAAAATGAACTATTTTCCTTTCATAATCTCCGTTATAGGATCTGCCCTTGGATAGTGGACTCGAAATTTTCAGCCTTTTCTTCTCTATTCTCTTCTTTTTTTTCTTAATTTATCATTACCCCAAACGGAATCGCCAATCTAAATTTATGTGAAAGGATTTCAGACGACATCAGGAGAAGAGACTCGATCATATATATATATATATATATATATATATATATATATATATATATATATATATACACACAAATATATACATTTATATGTGTGTGTGTGTGTATATATATATACATATAGATATGTGTGTGTGTATATATATATGTATATATATATACATATATAGGTGTGTGTGTGTGTATATATATATATATATATATATATATATATATATATATATATATATATTTACATGTGCACACATGTGTGTGTGTGTGTGTTACACGTACATACGAACACAAAAGAAATACAAACTAAACTGTAATAAAACTTACATTACAAACCAAATTCAAACAAACTGCAAAAATGCAGCTTATCAATTGCAAATAGCACATTAATGAGTATCCAAGATGGCCGAATGAGCTAATCACCTGCCTTCGAGGCGGGGGGACTGGGTTTCGATCCCCCAGTCCTTTTCCTTTTACTTCCGATTTCGTGGCTATAGATATACCAATTTTATTAACAGTTCTGACAAAGGCGCCTCTATCCCGAGCCAAGACTTGAAATCTCAAAATTTTACTGTAAATAGCAGGAGAGAAAGAGACTCTTCTTAATAAAATATTACGTTACAGTGCGACAAAACAGTACATAAAACCTTCTATGCGAATCTCTTACTTTGCATCAATCTAGATTATTGTTTTTTCTTGAAGTGACG
>NC_061838.1:4571368-4573868 GCF_019202785.1 Penaeus chinensis | reverse complement strand
AGATAAGAGATACAGTAAACATTCTAATGACAATCACATCGAAAACTAAAAGCAAACAGACAAGCGGCAAAGGCGAAGCTTATTAATCCCGAACAACCCAACATTATATATCCAGGATGGCCTAATGAGCAAAACACCTGCCTCCGAGGCGGGGGGACTGGGGTTCGATCCCCCAGTCCTTTTCATTTTACTTTTTATTTCGTGGCCTTAAATTTACAGATTTTATCAACAATACCGATAAAAATGATAACACAATGATTAAACAGAATTAAAAGATTATGAAGTGCAGATCCGGACAAACGAGAAGCCGTTCGGGAAGAGCGCTTATGTCGCGCGCTGAAATTTACAATTCTATCCTTAGGTTGTGGTAATTTTATAGAAATAAGAAACATAAGTTTTTATCCTATTGCAGTAAAAATGAAATTTGCTGTCAGTGTGTAAAAACTTGTATGAATTATATTTCGCGTACAAAGGGAGAGAGAGAGAAAGAAAGAGAAATTGAGAAAGATAGATTGTTAGATAGATATATAAACGAGAGAGAGAAAATGAGATAATAAGATACTACTTTATAAAATCCCAAGAAAAAGAGAGCAGTAGAAAAGAAAATGCTGGATTTATTTGAGACCATTATCTAAGCTAGGATCCGAAAAATAAAGTTAAATTGTCTGAATCTTGTCTTTCTGTATGAGAGAGAGAGAGAGAGAGAGAGAGAGAGAGAGAGAAAGAGAAAGAAAGAGAGAGGTGCTTGAGATATTGAAGACAGAGGAGAAAAAAAAAGAAACGGCCTAGGAAATAATTTACACAAAGAGGCAAGACAGCGTGATGAAATAAAGAAAAAATAAAGCCTGGGGGAGGCCAACGTCCTTTAGTGGATGCTATAGGTTGATGATGATGATGATATATGACATGAAAATCACACACATCCTGCAGAATTTCAAATTTGCAAAATGTTTACCGGTTGATTACAATATTGAAGGCTATTTAATCTCCAAAATATGAATTTACCAATAAAAAATATGATACTAAGAATATCTAGCTAAAAAAAGCAGAGGGGAGAGATAGATGAGGGTACAGAGAGAAAGAGAGAGAGAGAGAGAGAAAGAGAGAGAGAGAGCGAATATAACATGATAAGACTTATTTACAGAACAGTATCCATGCCCTGCAAAAAGCCAGGGTAAGATGCCAAGGCATTTCAAACTGGCTGTGCTTCTGTGTAAAGGCCTATTCGTCACACATTACTCATACATGCCTGGAGGGTTTGCCTGTGCAGTGCATTGTTCACACATCATCGAGCCGGCTGAAAAATATATTAAAAGACAAGTCAGGTGTCTATAACAAATTGATTATAATTAGAAACTGCTGGTGGACAGTGCTATTTGGTCGATAGAAGGCAGTTCTCGAGCAACAAAGTAATGGCTAATGCATCCTGTACATATTGCATGATGTCCGGTTATCCTATGCGTGTCCTGGTCACTGTCAGAGCGATTATCAGTTAATGCCCTTTTCTTCATTCTTAGCATCCTTATAATCTCCATTTCCATCCTTCGCTCACTTTCATACTTTTTTTCCTAAAAATATCTGGTCTGTGGCTCCAACTGCACGCATACACACAACTTTCTCTTTCTTTTTTTTCTTTCTTTCTCTCTCTCTCTCTCTCTCTCTCTCTCTCTCTCTCTCTCTCTCTCTCTCTCTCTCTCTCTCTCTCTCTCTCTCTAATAATTACCCCGGAAAACAAAGATAACAAACAAACAAAAACAAATTGCAAACAACCCAGTAGCTTATGAATTGCGACTGGCATCTCAATAGGTATCCAAGAAGGCCTAATGAGTTCAACACCTGCCTTCGAGTTTACTTTCGATTCCATGGCTATAAATATACTTTCTTTTATAAGCAATACCCATAGTAATGAGAATACTCAAACAAAAAAAAAAAATCTGTGTATATTGATTGAAATCTGGTTTTGATGAAAATTTACTTTAAATAGGAAAAAATAGACTTTATGACTGAAGTTAATCAAACTTGCTTCTCGTCTGTATTATTTTACCATGAATAGGTAGTGGAAAAGGAGAAAGCTTGGATGTAAAGATCATAGTAATAAACAATAGTAATAGCGACAATGATAATAGGCATAGATGTGAATATATTAATACCGGTACTTGTCATAATGGTAAAGATGATACAAGTTATTAGAAGCATAATCGTTGTATCTGAATTATTGTCCTCATTCATTACTGAACTATTAAGTCTATAATACACGATAATAATAATAATTATTATAAAATTAGTAATAGTAATAATAATAGTAATAATGATAATTATCATTATGATACTAAGTTGCCAACTTTGTTTACGCTTTCGTTCGGATTTGCCCCTGGATATTGTTATCTCATGTTTCAGCCTGTCATGTCAACTGTCTTTTACTTCTTGTTTTCCTTCTATTTCATATCGTCACTTCAAGAAGAAATAATAATCTAGGATAATGCAAAGTAAGAGACCCGCA
>NC_061838.1:4556368-4561368 GCF_019202785.1 Penaeus chinensis | reverse complement strand
GAAACTTATCATTATCTCATCAGCCTCCTCGTAAAATGCCGTCGCGCCTCTGATGAGAACAAGGCATCAAGACTCAATGATATCGGAAGCCCATAAATTAAAAAAAAAAAAACGAAAAAAAGTGTAGTCCCCCCCCCACACCCACACACCAAAAATAGGAAAAAAAAGTCAAAAGGAGGGGAAAAAAAAATTAAAAAATGACGTAACCAGAAAAAAGGATAAAGAAAAAAATAAAGAATTTTTTTTTTTTTTTTTTTTATTACCTCACGGATAAGCATCGAGCATTGGTTTGATTCAGGCCTTCTTGCTTGATTTCTTTATTATTCTTTTATTTATATTTTATTCTTCTTGCTTCTGCTCCTGCTTCTTCTGACGTCATCGAATAGGTGCGAACAAAGACGGACGTGAGAAGAATGTGCGATGAATGAGGGAATTGGCCGAAAAGTAGAAAAGAGATTGCTTTTCTCTCTCTTTCTCTTCATCTTTCCCTTTCTTTTTCTCTTCTATTTCTCTCTCTGCCTCTCTCTCTCTCTATCTATCTATCTATCTCTCTTTTACCTATCTATCTACCTACCTATCTCTCTCTCTCTCTCTCTCTCTTTCTCTCTCTCTCTCTCTCTCTCTCTCTCTCTTTCTCTCTATTATTCAATCTTATTTTTATTCATTTATTTGCTTCTTATTTATTTATTTATTTTTGAGAAGACGATGTCAAGGCTTAATCGAAATGAAAGGAAACGTCTTGCGAAAATAACGTATGCAAAGCGAGAGAAAACGGGAGAGAATGACATCTACTTCGTTAAGGAAAAGAATGAGATTGAGATACGTGGAAGAAGATGGATATTCAGAAGTATGTGTAGGTTATCAGTGTGAATTGCCTTTGTATTGTAGAATATAATGCGTGCGTGTGTGTATGCGTGGGTATGCGTATGTGTATGTGTAAATATGTACATATACATACATACAAACATATGTATGTGTATATATGCATATATATATATATATATATATATATGTATATAGAGACACACAAACACACACTCATAGACAGACAGACATACATACAGACAGACAGAATTTGAAATAACAAAATCAAAATAAATTTAGTCCTACGAATGAGCGGAACCCCCTCCCCCCCCCAAAAAAAAAAAAAAAATCACGCCAAACAGTCTATTTTTAAAAAAGCTTCACACAAACTATGCCAAACTATCCCCCAGCGGCCCATCGCAATTAAATTCGAACCTTAGAGTTTGATTTGGGGGGGGAAAAAAAAGGTCGAATGTGATGTCAGGTTAGATATAGGTACACCAGACCTCATTACAATTTCAGTATCCAATTCAGTTTAAAGTTGTGAAATCGTGCAAAGGGGCATTTACTCCGCCCGTTTGAATTTCATTTCTGATCGCACTGGATTTCATTCATTTGAGTTACTTTACTCCCCTACTTATTTCGTTTCTTTTAATTAAAATCGTTTTTATTCTCTCTCTCTTCATGCTCTCTATTACTTTTTTTTATCTTTTTTCTTTTAATGTTCTTTCCGTATCATGTGTCAGGCCGCGTTCGTAAAGTAGGCAGGCTCTGGTGTAAGACTATTTTGTTAATTCTAACGACAATAACCGCTCTAATTTACGCGCCAAATTGCTGGGGCCTTATTGCTAGCATTGCGCCATGCCGTGAGCGATGATTTAAGCATAAGCGTTTAACTTTGGGTCTGCGGCTATTTACGGTTGTGAATAAGGACGGGTTTCTCTCGTCTTTAATTCGGGTTTGTGTCTGTTTCGTTTTTTTTTTTTTTTTCGATATAAAGTGAAGCTGGGTAGTTTCTTCTGTGCTGATGATGTTTCTTTTTAACTTTATGGGTGCTGCTGTTTTTTTCTTTCTTTCTTTTTTTTTTTTTCTTTCTTTCTTTCTGTGTTTGTCAGACATGCCTGGTTTTTGTTGTTGTTTTATTTTGTCTCTCTGCCTGTCTCTCCATCTAATTGTTAGTCAGTCCCTTTCTCTTCTCTTCTCGTCTCGTCTCTTCTCTTCTCTTCTCTTCTCTCTCACACACGCTCGCTCGCTCACTCAGTTGCACTTTCCTTCAATCTTCATTTCCCTCTCTCCCACACCTATCTCTTCCCGTTCTTCTCCTTCCATCTTTCATGTCCCTTCACCTTCTTTTTCCCTTCTCTCTCTTCGTTTCTTTCTATCTCTCTTCCCCCTCCTATCCCCTTCTTTTTCTCTCCTTTCCCCTTCGTCTTCCCCTCTCTCTTCCTCATTCATCCTCTCCTCTCTTTCACTCTCTTTTGTTATATCTTCCCTTCTCATTCTCCCTATTCCCTCTCCGTCTTCCCTTTTCTTCCCCTCTTTTTCTCTCTTCCCTTTCCTTTTCCTTTCTCTTTCCCCGTCTTCCCCTCTCTCACTCTTTAGCTTTCTTTGTCTTCCCCCTTCCCTTTTCACTCTTTTTCCCTCTCTTCGCTATTCCTCCTCTCCTCTATTTCCCTCTCTTCCCCCCTTTCCCCTCTCTTTCCCTTTCCTCTTCCCCTCTTTTCCCTCTCTTCTCCTATTTTTTCCCTCTCTCCCTCCTTCCTCTTCCCCTCCTTTTCCCTATCTTCCCCCTTCCCCTTCTCTTTTTCCTTCTCATCCCCCTTCCTCCTCCCCTCTGTTCCCCTTTCCCTTGTTTTTCTCCTCTTTCCCTAATTCTTCTTCTTCTCCATTCCCTCTTCTCCCCCTTCCTTTTCCCGTCTTTTCCTCTTTTTTCCCCTTCCTCCTCCCCTTTTCTTCCCGCTTCCTCCTCTCCTCCTTTTCCCTCTCTTCCCCCTTTCTTTCTCCTTTCTTCTCCTGCTCCGAATCTCGCCCACAGCTCCCGACGTCCCCTTTTACGATGCTTTCCTTATCTAATCTCCCGACAACATTGCGTAGCTTTCGAGTTCAATTAAGTGACGTTGTTTTGAAAATGTACAAAACGCCAAATGCAATCTGCAACAGCAACGGACGCCAGGGTTGAGGACGAAAAGAGCTTGAGCTGCAGGTTCACTTGGTGTACCGGAGAGGGCGGGTTGGCGGAGAGTGGGTTGTCTGTCTGCGTGGGCTGAAAGAGGGTGGGTTTTCGGTTTAGAGTCCGTAGTGGTGGGTTTCAGTCAAGAGTTCGTGGAGGTGGGTTAATTGAAGGTGGGGAATGGTGGGCAGGCAGTCGATACGCGACAGAGCCTAGAGAAATGAGTAATGGTTAGTCCCCACAGGTGTGCCTAAGCGAGGTGTGCCACATATTCAGACACAATGACATTCAGGCAGTGAGAGCAGTAGGTTCAAGAGTAGTGAGAGTGGCGGCGGTCGTGCAGAGAGCGAGGGAAGTGTACTGCAGGTTGACGACTCCTTCTCGGGGGAGTAACGACCTGGCTAAGAATCTCGAGCTATAAAATTCGGATCAAGTAAGTGGTTGAGTCTTTAATGTCTGTTGGCAATGTCAAGGTCGACACACCCTTTTGCAACACTGGCTGGGTTCCTTGGGTTGCTTTGTGAACACTTTCATGTAGCGCGGAGTTGCAGTATCATGCAAGCACGTAGGATGAATCTGTCGCATATGCCAATGCTGTGATGCAAATTGACATTCGTATCACGCGTGCGCGGCAGTTATTCTATTAAGCGTCGCAGCTGTAAAATTTCTATGCTAATTTAAGCTCCGTCGCATCTGAAAAGTCCTCACGTCACCACACCTGCACCTAATATGGCCCGTTTTTAGCAAGTTTACGCTCGGTCATAGCAGATCTCGCTACACGCCCCTTTCGGAACGCCATTCCCGCCGGCGCCCGTCCCCGCCTACTGCCGCCCGACGACCATTGCCCGTAACCCCGGCAAGAGGGCATTCAGGCAGACCACTCGCTCTTCACAAAAAAGGGAACGGGATTAAGAATAAACCTCACGTTTGTTTAATTTACATCAAGTTTAACAAATTCTACAGCGATGTACACGGCCGCATAGGAGTACTACCTGTACCTCTTACCTCTCCGAACTAAACACAGCACAAACGCTATCCGTTAAGCAATAATACCTAAGCACCGCCAATATACTCTGCGCTCTCTCGCTATATAGATTAGGATAATTACCCAAGGGCCATTAATGAAAGCAATTGAAACGTTTGAATCCTAAACAAAAATGGGGGATGTCGGCTGCGGAACACTCGCGCGCGCGCCTGGATTTCCGCCTCGATGCGTGTGAATGGCTCACCTGATTACCTGCGATGAATCCCTCTCGGGGCTTCCCCTTTCTTTTCCCCTCTTTCTTACCCTACATTTCACCCTCTTTCTTACCCTACCTTTTCCCCTCTTTCTTACCTTACTTTTCCCCTCTTTATTGCCTTACTTTTCCCCTCTTTATTGCCTTACTTTTCCCCTCTTTATTACCCTACCCTTTTCCCTCTTTCTTATGCTACCTTTTCCCCTTTTTCTTAACTTACTTTTCCCCTATTCTTACCCTACATTTCCCCTCTTTCTTACCTTACATTTTCCCTCTTTCTTACCTTACTTTCCCCCTCTTGCTTATCCTACCTCCCCCCCTCTCTTCTTTCCCTTCCATCCTTCTCTCTCTTTTCCCATCTTTCATCCCTCTCTTTTCCCCCTTCTCTAATCTGTCTTGTTCCCTTCTCTTCTCTCTGTTTTCCTTTCTTTCTACCCTCTCCTTTCATCTTTCTGCCCTTTCCCCCTCACATTCCGCCCTTTGTCCTGTTTCCCTCTATCTCCCTTTTATTTTCTCAGTTCCATATTGTCATTTTTATTTCTATTTCCATTACGCTTCTTCTATCTCTCACTTTACCTTTCATTCCTCAGTCTCCTTCCCTCCCCTTTCCCTCTTCGTCCCCTCTCCCTTTTTCACCTCTTTGCCCTCTCTCTTCCCATTCCCTTTTACCAATTTTCTCCACCATCTTTATAACCTTTTTATTTCCTAACACCTTTTTCTATTTCCTTCTCCTCGTCTCCCTTTTCCCCTTTCTCCCCTTTCCTATTCCTCATCTTTCTCCTTCTCCT
>NC_061838.1:4536368-4543868 GCF_019202785.1 Penaeus chinensis | reverse complement strand
AAATGATAGGGAGAGAAAGGAGAGGAGGAGATAGATATACAAGTGAACAGATAGAAAGAAAGAATATGAAAGAAAGTTTGAGATAGAAAAAATGTTGATAGACAGACCGATAGGTCAGGCATGAAACAGATACAAACAAACAGTGACAAAGATAACAAATGGAGAAAAAGTAAAGAAACAGGAGGGAGGAAAAGACCAAATATGGGGAAAGAAATCTAAACACAGACACGAAAACATCACCAGAGAGAGAGACAGTGAGAGTGAGAGAGAGAGAGAGAGAGAGAGAGAGAGAGAGAGAGAGAGACGGAGGGAGAGAGAGAGAGAGAAAGAGGGAGAGAGAGAGAGAGAAAGAGGGAGAGAGAGAGAGAGAGAGAGAGAGACGGAGGGAGAGAGAGAGAGAAAGAGGGAGAGAGAGAGAGAGAAAGAGGGAGAGAGAGAGAGAGAGTGAGAGTGAGAGAGAGAGAGAGAGAGAGAGAGAGAGAGAGAGAGAGAGAGAGAGACGGAGGGAGAGAGAGAGAGAGAAAAGGGAGAGAGAGAGAGAAAGAGGGAGAGAGAGAGAGAGAGAGAGAGAGACGGAGGGAGAAGAGAGAAGAGAGAGGGAGAGAGAGAGAGAGAAAGATGGAGAGAAGAAGAGAGAGTGAGAGTGAGAGAAGAGAGAGAAGAGAGAGAGAGAGAGAGAGAGAGAGAGAGAGAGAGAGAGAGACGAGGGAGAGAGAGAGAGAAAGAGGGAGAGGAGAGGAGAAAGAGGGAGAGAGAGAGAGAGAAGAGACGGAGGGAGAGAGAGAGAAAGAGGGAGAGAGAGAGAGAGAGAAAGAAGAGAGAGAGAGAGAGTGAGAGTGAGAGAGGGGAGAGAAGAGAGAGAGAGAGAGAGAGAGAGAGAGACGAGGGAGAGAAGAGCAGGAGGGAGAGAGAGGAGAGAAGATGGAGAGAGACGGGAGGAGCGCGGGGGAGGGCCCTCCCTGCGGTTCTCTCTCTCTCGCTCGCCCGTCTGTGCCGCGCCGCGCTCGAGCTTATGTCTTCTCGTCCTTTCTCTCCTCTTCGCGTCTCTCTCTCCTGCTCTCTCTCTCTCTCTCCCTCTTCTCTCGCTCTCTCTCCCTTCTTTCCTCTCCTCTCTCCTTTTTCCTCTCTCTCTCCCTCACTCTCTCTCTCCTCTCTCTCTCTCTCTCTCCTTCCCTCTCTCTCCCCTTCTTCTCTCTCTCTCTCTCTCTTTCTCTCTCCTCTCCTCTTTCTCCTGCTCTCTCTCTCTCTCTCTCCCTTCTTCTCCTCTCTCTCCCGTCTTTCTCTCTCTCTCTCTCTCCCTCTCTCTCTCTCCTTCGTCCCTCTCCCGGCTTTCTGCTCTTCTCTCCTCTCTCCCTTTCTCTCTCCCCCCCCTCTCTCTCCCTTTCCCTCTACTCTCTTCCTCCCCCCTCTCCCTCTCACCCTCCCTCTCTCGCCCCCCTCCCCCCTCCCTCTCTCTCCCCCCTCCCCTCTCTCCCTCTCTCTCTCTCTCTCCCTTCCCGCCCCCTCCCCCTCTCCCCCCATCACCCTCCCTCCCTCTCCTCTCTCTCCCTGTCCTCACCCTGCCCTCTCTCTCCCTTCCTCCCCCCTCCCTCTCTCCCCCGCACCCTCCCCCTCTCCCACCCTCCCCCCCTCCTCCCTCTCTCCCCCTCAACCCACCCCCCCTCCCTCCCTGCGCCCCCCCCCCCTCTCCCCCTCCCCCCCCCTCCCGCTCTCGCTCGCGCTCCTCGTTCCCCTCTCTCCAACCCCATGGTCCTTGCGTCCAACCCACATGTCAGCATAAAGTCTAAACCAATTGCCACTCCACTTGGACCGCCCAAGCAGCGCCCCACCAGCCCGCCAAACACCAAACTTCACATTAAAATCGACAGTAACGCATCGGTTATAGAATGAACTAACTTCGGGACAGATAGGTTTTGCTTTACAGATGGAATAACTTCGGGAATCGGACAGGCTTGATTTTATAGATGAAATAACATTCGGGAACCGCATAGGTTTTGCTTTATAGATGGAATAACTTCGGGGATCAGATAGGCTTGCTTTATAGATGAAATAACTTCGGAGATCGGATAGGCTTGGTTTTATAGATGAAATAACTTCGGAGATCGGATAGGCTTGGTTTTATAGATGAAATAACTTCGGGGATCAGATAGGTCTTGCTTTATAGATGAAATAACTTCGGGAATCGGGTAGGCTCGATTTAATTATCCCTATGTGAAGGATTGACTCGGAGGATGGGGGATGATTGGTTGGGAGTGGAATTGGTGGAGGGATAGGGGCCTGGGCGATCAGAAGTAGGGGCAAAGGAAGGGGATAGAGGATAAGGGACTGAGGGGATGGTGGATGGGATAGAGGATAGGGGATTGAGGGGATGGTGGAGGGGAGGGAGGATAGGGGATTGAGGGGATGGTGGAGGGGAGGGAGGATAGTGGAGGATGGAGCAGAGAAAGTGGGTATTCAGGGGATAGAGTTATGGGGATAGAGGATAGAGCGGGAAGAGGGTTAGAGAGAATTAAAAAGGGAAGAAGAAGAGAGAGAGTTAAGAAGGGAAGAGGGATAGAGAGAGTTATAAAGGGAAGAGGGATAGAGAGTTAAACAGGGAAGAGGGATGGAGAGAGTTAAAAAGGGAAGAGGGATTGAGAGAGAGTTAAATTGGGAAGAAGGATAGAGAGAATTAAAAAGGGAAGAGGGATGGAGAGAGTTAAAAAGGGAAGAGGGATAGAGAGAGTTAAAATAAGGGATGAGGATCAGGTTAGGGAGGAGGACGGTGGGGGGGGAGAGGGGAAAGGGGGGATAAGTTTGTAGTACATCGCTCGTCTTTACCACGAAATTCATTCAGCTAAGTTTGGCTCTGTCTTTTCCGTTTGCGTGTTGCTTTATACTAGTTCATAAATGGCTTGAGTCTGAAAGGATTATAAACCCTTTCTTTGATTAAAACAGAGACTTTAGATTCAAAACCCAAGCCTCGAGGGTTGTATGTGTTGCAAGTTTGGAGGCTCTGGAGGCTATTGTTCAATCTTTGCAATGGCAATCATTCACCTTTAGCTTTGCTCTTCTATTCACCGGGTTTCTATATTTCCTATATTTTAATGGTTCCGTTTTAATATTTTCCTTTTCTCTTTCTCGGTCTCTCTTTATCCCAGTTCTTTCTCTCTTGCTCTATCTCTCACTATCTACATGTTTATTTTTCGGTGATCAATTTCCTTCCTTTTTCTGTGTTTCTATCATATCTTTTTCGTTTGCGTTTTACTTATATGTCCGTCAGTCTATCTGCTTATCTATCTCTTCCTTCTCGTTTCTTCTCTCTCTCTCCGTTTCTGTATTTCTTTTTCTCTTTTCCTATTTTTCTCATCCTTTCAGACTCATGCCACTCCTAATCATTATAAATCCTTTCTTTGATTAAAACAGAGACTTTAGATTCAAAACCCAAGCCTCGAGGGTTGTATGTGTTGCAAGTTTGGAGGCTCTGGAGGCTATTGTTCAATCTTTGCAATGGCAATCATTCACCTTTAGCTTTGCTCTTCCATTCACCGGGTTTCTATATTTCCTATATTTTAATGGTTCCGTTTTAATATTTTCCTTTTCTCTTTCTCGGTCTCTCTTTATCCCAGTTCTTTCTCTCTTGCTCTATCTCTCTCTATCTACATGTTTATTTTTCGGTGATCTATTTCCTCCCTTTTTCTGTGTTTCTATCTTATCTTTTTTAGTTTGTGTTTTACTTATATGTCCGTCAGTCTATCTGCTTATCTATCTCTTCCTTCTCGTTTCCTCTCTCTCTCTCTCCGTTTCTGTATTTCCTTTTCTCTTTTCCTATTTTTCTCATCCTTTCAGACTCATGCCACTCCTAATCATTATAAATCTTTTCTTTGATTAAACAGAGACTTTAGATTCAAAACCCAAGCCTCGAGGGTTGTATGTGTTGCACGTTGAAGGCTCTGGAGGCTTTTGTTCAAGCCTTGCAATTGCAGTAATTCATCTTTAGCTCTACTCTTCTATTCACTGGGGTTCTATATTTCCTATATATTTTTTTCTTGTTCTACAGTTATTTCTACTTTTATTTTTTTACCGGTTTGTCTTGTCTTTATTAGGCATTGCTCTCTTCTCCATCTGTCCCTGTTCTGGGTTTTGCTGTTCCCTCTCCTCTTCCTCCGTGATCCCCTTTACTTTCTTTCTTTCTTCGTGCCTATTTCTCTCTCTCTCTCTCTCTCTCTCTCTCTCTCTCTCTCTCTCTCTCTCTCTCTCTCTCTCTCTCTCTCTCTCTCTCTCCCTCTCTCTCTCCCTCTCCCTCTCCCTCTCCCTCTCCCTCTCCCTCTCCCTCTCTCCCTCTCTCTCTCTCTCTCTCTCTCTCTCTCTCTCTCTCTCTCTCTCTCTCTCTCTCTCTCTCTCTCTCTCTCTCTCTCTCTCTCTCTCCTTCTCCCTCCCTTGATTCTGCGGTTTATAAGCGAGGCATCCCAGACAAAAGAGAGGAGAAAGGGCATCTAGACAGAGGGAGGATACTGTAACAGCCACAATACTTGGCTCCAGGGCCACCTCGCGTGCCGAAGGGATGCAGAGAAGGACAAGATGAAAGGTAGTCGAAGAAGGAAGTGAAGGAGGGGCAGTGATGATGGGAAGGAGACGCCTGCAGTTACCAAAATGCTGCGTCCATTAGTGCAGATAAAGGATGCAATCGAAAAGAAGATGCGTAAGTGGTGGAAAGCGAATTTGAAGAGAAAGAGAGAGGAAAAAAGAAGAGGCTACAAAAAACATTTCAAGGAAGACAGAAATGCAAAAGAAAAGTGCTGATGGTTCTATAAAGGAATAAAGTATGACATGCAAAATTAACATTAAATGAAAAAAAAAAATGATAAAAAACGAGTGAAGGGAACATCTTTGACTTTCAAAAAAAAAAAATACTGTTGAAAAATTAGAATTAGTTCAAGAGTAGTGGACAGACACCTAAGAAATGTGGGAAAAACACAAGGGTACTTTAAAAGTTTTACAGTCTGCTAGTATATTAGAATATCGTTGAATATGAGTAGTTTACTTGCTAGAGTTACAGATGTTCACGATTTCCTTCTAAAGAATGACATTGACGTAGTTTGCCCCAAGGAAACCAGAGACACGAAAGGGACCATCTTAACCCTAATAGTTATAGCAATTAATGATTATACAGCGCATTATCTTCATTCTGGAGACCGAACACGGAGAGTCGACTTGGGTGGCAAGTTCAAAACCCTTTGAACTAATGAAGATTCTATGTAGGACGACCGGCATCGAGTGTCTGGTTTGACGGCTGTGTATCAGAGGAAAGGCCTCGAGGTGTGTTAAACGCTTTGCTAATTAATGTAATGATGAATAGATTACACTCAGAGACATACCCTCAGGGCGTTCAGCCAGTTATATATGCAGATGACATGGGGCTACACAACGGCGTTGACAAACTGCGCTGAACAAATTTGGTAAACGTTCAAACATTGTGACTGGTTAACAATCAAGGAAATAAAAGTTTTAGAGCGAACAAAGAGGTAACGTGAGAATTGAGTTAAATGGCAAACGCATGGAGAATGTACTGGTACCAAAGTGTGTACATTGGCTTTGCTGACCCAAGTGAAGATGCTGAAGTGAATCAAGGGTGACACAGTGTAAGGCATGATAACAGCCGCTCGGTGATGGAAAAGGAGCTAGGGTGCTGTACCTCTACTGAGATTGATTTGCATTGGTATAATAAGAGCGCTGGTGGATTAAAAAGCACTAGCACCTCTTCTAGCCGGTCAAGGGAGGCTCCGAAATCTGGAAATCATAGAGAATGAAATTATGTCAAAGGAATACTAGTACATAGTGAGAAAAGAGACAGGATTGCAAAGCATTGTACTGAGAGCGAGAGTGATCAATGCACTCGCGGCCATCAGGTTAATGAAAGAGATTATTGGGAGATATGGCTAACTTTTTTTTTTTAGCAACATCAACTTTTTACAGGCAAGGCAAGTGAGGATCTACGAATTAAAATATTATTGTCATTCTCATCAGACACATTCTAAAATGCAACGTATGGCCATGGAATAAATCATCTAATTTGACTTGAAATGTCTCATGTTTATTGTGGTGAGTCAGTACTGGGGAATGACATAGCTGGGTGTATTCATCATCAGACAGTTTACTGTTTGTGGAGTGGTCACTGCCCAGCACTGGAATAAGGTTGAGCAATCACATATCATCAACCTAAGCTGAACCATGGGCAATAGCAAAGGGAGTTAGAAAGACTGATATCACTGATAAAGATACATACTTCTTGTTGGAAAGGAAGGGGCACTGAACTCATGACAGTAAGAGAGCCCAGCGCTGCGCACATTGCCGACGAGTGCCGTTTGAAAGGACATAAGCAACGAGGCCAGTGACGTGTAATTACATCTGTCTGGATCCTTTCACTTGCAGGTTTCACTTTTAAAGAAGTTGCTGATGGCGAAGAAGGCGGTTTAGGAAACGTGTGGTGGACGCAAAGTGCAAGGAGCAATGTCAGGAGAATACATATCGATCATGACGAGGCCAGGAAGTGCGAGGCGATCGAGACAAGCGACACGGAGACAATGCATGCATCTTACCGCGAACAAAGACTTATGGGAAGGGCAAGAACAAAGGGAAAGACAATGTGAATTTGGCTTGGGTATAGCTGTCACTGTGTGGTAGGCATTCAAACGAGTAAGCAGGGAGAAGAATGCTGGGTGTGTAGGTACCATGACCATGCCTTGATATGCCATTGGATACATTAGTGTCCTGTCGCTTAAGGCATATAAAAATGAAGAGATGACGAGGTGTAGATGATCAGTAATAGCCTGGCATTCGGAATCCGAGCTACAGGAATTTTGTACCAATAACATAATTGTACTTGGTGAACGTGCATCGGTACGTAGGCTGTTCCACTTGCTAAGACTATGATGGTAATTGAGGAAGACAATCACGTATCATTCATCATTATTCTGAGATACAGGCATGGCACTCGGAAATCTGAGCCTCTTCCCATCTGGAGCATACTTGTTCCATATTGTTAACAGGATATATTTACATGATATGTTTCATGCATGCTTTAAAAGTTGCTAGTATATTACCCAGGAAAGGATTACTTATTGTGTTATATCATTCTCCTGAAATGTAAACTACTGACTTTGATGTCCGTTTTTTTATAGTTGAAGTATTGTACATGGTCTATTCTGTTATATATCAAAGTTTTTTGTATGCCATGTGTGAACGCAGGCAGGGGCTCATTAAGATGGGGGTGAGGCTAAACTGTGTTACCTCATCCTTTAGACGATGGTACTAATATCAAGTCAAAAACAATTCTCTCTCTCTCTCTCTCTCTCTTTTTTTTCTTTCTCTTTCTATTTATCTCTCTCTCTCTCTCTCTCTCTCTCTCTCTCTCTCTCTGTCTCTCTCTCTCTCTCTCTCTCTCTCTCTCTCTCTTTCTCTCTCTCTCTCTCTCTCTCTCTATATATATATATATATATATATATATATATATATATATAT
>NC_061838.1:4526368-4531368 GCF_019202785.1 Penaeus chinensis | reverse complement strand
ACGGAATCTCAGATTTTATCCAAGTTGCAGGCGGAAATTGCTGTGCTGTATAGCAAATTCGGCATTAAGACAATATCACCTTGGTATATAAAAGAAAAAATAAAGAAAATAAAGAAAGAGTACTACGACTCCATCAGAAATGTAACACTGAAGACAAAATTCTCAAAATTGTGATCGTGTCATTCAAGGCAAAGAAACAACCCCGAGAAATCCTCAAGGAAGTTATAGATTGGTATGATGCAAAAGTACAAAGAAAGCAATGGACCACTCGGAAGTGTTGATTATCAGGCGCAAAGACGGGAATTTAACAGACTAAAATGGAAGCAGACCAACAATGCAGAAGTCCCATTTATATGCAACAGTGAAGATATTGCAGAAATGTCTTTTGCCAGTTGGTGTCAAGTGGCTTGGATTTTTTGTTCCCACCTACACATCTGCCTGACCATTGACACCATACTGACCAAGCTGGAAGGAGTTTTAGATGGTGATTTGCCCAATAAATCCAAGATTGGAATAAAGAACAACACCATAAAGTGTCTGAAAGCACTGACAAAAATCCAAGAACAATCAGAAGTATTTTTGATTTTGCAAAAGTTCCTTTCATGTGCTGGCGTTCTGCTGTGAACAGCAATGGAATGACTCTTTTCAGAACTGCTATTGAAACTTCAAGGAGGTATGCCAGGATTGGCTGTGAACTTGGCTTTCCTAGCAGCTACTTCTCGTCCATCAACATACATCTGTATAATGCAGATGGTACACTTCTTCCCTTGGCTGTTGATCATGATTACGTCGATGAAGTTGCAAAGATCTTGAAAAGAGGAGTTCGTGAAAAATGGCCATACACACCATCCCTATTCAAAAATAAGGAGAAGCACAATTTCACTGCAGAAAATCTGTGTAATCTGAGTGTGAAAGATTTCATTTCCCAACATCTGACCACAGATATGAAATTTGCATACTTGGCCTATGATATGCATGAAATCGATATGTGGAAACCCAAAAGTTCATTAATACCTGGTCATAATCAAAACTGTGAAAAACTGATTAGAGACATGAAAAAATGTGAAGACATAAACAGAATTGTTGTTGTAACAGAAACTACAGAACGGCGCAGTCGGAGATATGGCAATGTAAACAAAGGAGTAGAATGAAAATTGTATTGTATGCAATATATAATGTTCCAAGTAAAATCATTACTAGAATCCTTTCCTTTTATAGCCTCTTGTTAAATAGAATATGTTACTTCAAATCATCTAAGCGAAGTGAGAAGTCCTGGAGCCAAAGCATGCTCTCGGCGACCCAAGCCCGATTCGGTGGGAGAAAACACAAAGTAAAGAGAAGTCAAGCCTACTAATTGAAAAATTAGTCTTATAGCAATTAAAGAACTTTATATAATATTAATTTATAATATAAATAATTTTTATGCAAAAATATTAAAGAAAAGTATAATATTGAGGTATTTTAAAAATAAAATAGTTATACCGACAACAGAAAACGAGGCGTTATTTGGCGTTCGATGCGGTGTCTAAATCATAATTTTATCAAAACTTTCAATTGAAAATAGAGAATGCGAGATATTCTTTGATTAAAATAGAAAATACATTTCCAAACTCAAAAATTCATAGGCGCCTATTTCTTAACTTGCCCCCGGGATTCGAGCCAATTTTAGAAAATCGACAATTATTGAAACACCCTAGTGTACATACATGCATATACATATATGTGTATATATATATATATATATATATATATATGTGTGTGTGTGTGTGTGTGTGTGTATGTGTATGTACGTATATAAATGTGTATGTATGTGTATATATATATATATATATATATATATATATATATATATATATATGTATATGTATATATATACATATGTATATATATATATATATGTATATATATATATATGTACAATTATATATATATATATATATATGTATGTATATATACATGTATACATACACACACATGCATATATATATATATATATATATATATATATATATATATATATAAACATATATATATACATGCATATATATTTATATATATATATATATATATATATATATATATATATATATATATATGTATATATATACATATATATATACATACATATATATTAATATATATATATATATATATATATATCCATATATATATGTATATATATACATATATATACAGACATATATATAAATATATATATATATATATATATATATATTTATATATATGTCTGTATATATATATATATATATATATATATATATGTTTATATATACATATATATATATGGATATATATATATATATATATGGATATATATATATATTAATATTTATGTATGTATATATATATATATATATATATATATATTTATATATATATAGTAATATATATGTATGTATATATATATATATTATATATTTATATATATATATGTATATATACATATATATACATACATATATATTAATATATATATATATATATATATATATATATATATCCATATATATATGTATATATATACATATATATATATATATACAGACATATATAAATATATATATATATATATATATATATATATATTATATACTTTATGTACACACATACACACACACACATACATATATATATATATATATATATATATATATATATATATATATATATTTATATATATATTAATATATATGTATGTATATATATATATATGTATATTTATATATATATGTATATAAATACATATATATATACATACATATATACTAATATATATATATATATATATATATATATATATATATATATATATATCCATATATATATGTATATATATACATATATATACAGACATATATATAAATATATATATATATATTATATACTTTATGTACACACATACACACACACACATACATATATATATATATATATATATATATATATATATATAGATAGATAGATAGACATATGGATATATATATACATATACATATATATAAATAAACATATTTATATATATACATATATATATATTTATATATATATTTATATATATACATATATATATGGATATATATATATATATATATATATATATATATATATATATAGAGAGAGAGAGAGAGAGAGAGAGAGAGAGAGAGAGAGAGAGAGAGAGAGAGACAGATAGATAGATAGGTAGATATGTGTGTGTGTACGCATGTATGTATTATTCACATATTTACGATGACAATATAGCGCTGAATAAATAAAGTGCAGATATGTAAATATATACATACATATACACTCCAAACATATTTGCCTCCACGCAGCATACATGTACAGAACATGTCCACATTCGTATAAATATAAACATCGGCATATTTGCGCATACAAACCATAAATAACCGTAGCCGCAGGCAGTCTGCAAAATACACTGGACAATGAATGGTGCACCTGCATGTGCCCGGCGATATATTACTTAATGACAAATGGCAGGAGGGCGCTTATATTCCTGTGTGGCGCTCGCGTGGCAGATTCAATCCTGGTTAATAGTAGCTTGTATGTACCGAGGGGCTGGACGTGAGAGGACCTAGATAATGAAAAAAAAAAAAAAATGATGAAAAAAATACTATATTGACTTAAACTGTTGTATTTATTACCGTCGTCTATTATATGCATTTGTGTCATGGCGATTGGTTGTGGATTGTGTTCTGTGTGTGTGTTTTATTTTTTTATTTTTTTTCTGGAATTTATCCACCTCTCTCTCTAGTTTTCTTTCTGCTTACCTATCTTTTTTTCTCTGTCTGTCCAACTATCCTTCTCATTCTCGTTATTTATCTAACTAGTTTTCTCTTTCTCTCTCATTTCTTACTTATTCGCTTTCGATATAGTTAGACATTTGTAGTGTTTTTATATATATTTAATGTGTTCGTATCACATCCGCTTGGCTCCGGCTTCGTCCTCAAGCAACACATTTCCTTTTTAAGAATTTCATCCCGTGAAGTGACACCTGCGTCGCACGTAGATGGTTTATTATCTTCATTAAAATGCGATCGTTTACTTTGGAAGATTTAGAGGAGTCATTATGGCTAATTAGAAATCAGCACGGGTGAGGAGAAAATGTAAACAATAGATGTAATGAGAGGCATGAATGTAAGGAAGAAGCAAGGGAGATAGGTCAGGTGAGGCAGACTAAGGTAGACGCACCATGAAAATATTTGATTCATTTTATTGAATCTTATCTAAATGTTAGATAAAAAAAAAAAAATACGATTAAGATTAGTACTAGTGCAGAAAATCTTAATTTTGTGAGGCATAATACTAGTGGTTATGGAATTTTTATCATATTTGTTTTGGTATGATACTGACGTTTATGCTATTTTTTTTATTTACATATATGTAATTTGTACATGGCAGTAAAGTCACAGTTTATAGATATGATACGTACTGTTTTTGCATTCTGTCAAGATAAAAAACATCAGCGTGTTTTGCAACAGCGGGACTCTGTCAACATGCCAATAACATACCGCACTTCTCATTGAATTGGAATTAAACCTGTTAGTCTGGTTTTCGGCCAAGTAAAAATCTTGGTGAAAAAAAGAGGGTCAGATGTTAGGATCAGAGCGCAAGGGAAGAGAATTCGAGAATTAATTGTTGTATTTATGATTTATGTTCAGAATCTCACCGCAGTAACGACTCTGATTTACGTGGATGGCCAGCCTGGAATCAAAGATCTCGTCGCTGTGGTGATTAAAGATTCATTTAATGATTTACGTGTAAAGCGAGGTAGAGGAACATTTCTGCGTATTTCGAAATGGACTCATACCTTTTGTTGGAATACTGGTGGATGTAAGTTTTCGTTTCGATTCTCTTGCTGTCTATATGTCTATCTATCTCTCTTTTTCTTTCTCTCTCTTTCTATTTCTATTTCGTTCTCCCCTCTCTCTCTCTACCCCACTCTCTCTCTCTCTCTCTCTCTATCTATCTATCTATCT
>NC_061838.1:4513868-4516368 GCF_019202785.1 Penaeus chinensis | reverse complement strand
AACAGTGAACACATGATTTATTGAAGATCTGCAGGCTGTGGGCGAGCCTTGGATAGCAGTTTTAATCAATACGGATCTACACAAACTAGAAAATTTGACTTAAAGATATTCGTAGAGTGAGATTCGCACTTTAGACCCCGTACGAGTGTGCTGGAGGGGACTTTATTACTAAAACCGATGATATACCGACGGCAGAACACCTGTTTTTCCTTGGAGACTTCAACGTTGTGAAGCTGGCCAACTTGCTTCCGACGTCTTGACATTGGGGAAAAAATGAACGAAACCGTCAGAGATTATTGGAACTCTGTACCGACCACAACTCCTGTGTGTCGAGCAACTTATACAAAAAGTCCATATTTTAGTTGACCTAAAGGCACCCGGAGTCAAGATAGTAGCACCAGCCGACCACTCCATGCCGGTAATCAAAGTCACGTTGGAGCCAAATAAGATGTTTTCTACGGCGACACCGCACTCCGCAGAAACGCCCTTCTCATGTTACTACCTGTTAGACGACCTCGCTAAAAATGTGGCTTTACCGTTCTCGTGACTGTTGTTGCTTCTGTCGTTGTTTTGTCTTTGTTTTGTTGTTTGTTGCTGCTGCTGTTGTTTTTGTTTGTTGTTACTGGCTCTGTCCACCTGGATATAAACCACAACGCTGAGGAACAGGCGGAACAGTTTAGACTGTACTGTGCTTTTTCCTTCATTTTGTCCATCTTCGTTTTGCAAGCACACGCACTTCCTTTGGCTAGCGTTGCTATTGCTGTCCTCACGCTTTACCTCTCGACCAATAACGTCCGACTCTCGTGAGGGAATCTGCTACCGGAGGAGCACGTAAATAGACCAATGCAAAGCTCGCATGCTAAAACGGGGAGCGTGAGGGAGGAGGGGGGGAGGAGGGAGACTTCGAATGATTCATGGCAGGTCGCACATGAATGTTGCATGAACTTTATCTTCGTCCGGGTGCAACAAGAGGCAAATGCCTGATGTTCATAATTTTTGAGACCGTGAAAAGGTCATTGAAGAGGTCACGTGTCGGGTTAAAGGGGAAGAGGGGTAAGGGGGGGGAGAGAGAGAGAGGAGAGAGGGAGGGAGTTTCTCTCACATCTACTCGTACACCTCTTTCTACCTCTCTTTCTCCTCCTCTTTCTATTTATTTTTCCTTTTTATATTCATGCTCTTCCTCTTTACAGTTTTTTCCCCTTCTTCCTCTTTTATTCCTCATTTTCCTTTCTTTGTTTTTCCAGTTTTCCTTTTCTATCCCTCCTCCTCTTCGACATACTTATATTCTCCTTACCCCCCCCCCCCCCCGCCCAACCGTTGCATCTTCTTCCACACGTCGTTATCATCCTTCATCATCTCTGTCATCACCCTCATTGTCATCATATCATTATCACCATCATTATTATTATCAAGATTGTCATCTTCATTTTCATTGTCATCATCACCATCATCAAACCAGTATTAATATCATATCATTATCATCGTTATTATTATAATCACTATTATTATCATCATTGTTATTGTTATCATTATCATTATTATCATTATCATTATCACTGCCGTCTTTAGTGTCATTATCATTATCACTGCCGTCTTTAGTGTCATTATCATTATCACTGACGTCTTTAGTGTCATTATCATCATGACTATCATTATCGTATCACTTATCATTAATATCATCATCTTCATAATATCAACACCACTCATTCCATGCTCATCACCATCTCTCATGACCATCGCATCATCATTACCATCACTCATTGCCTCCTCTTCCTTTTCATATCGCTCCCCTCCCCTCTCCTCTCATCACAGGAATAGAAACAAGCAAATGACTCATAAACCTCTCAACAAGTTACGCGAGTTATTCTTGTCCTCGATTCGCTTCATGATTTCCCCTCATGACTTCCCCTCATGACTTTCCATTCTCGGTCCAGGACACGTGAGAGGGGTTGGGGTGGGGGGTGGGGGGTTAGGTGGTGAGGGTGGGGTGAGGGTCAGGGGTTGGGGAGCGGGGTGCGGGTTATGTTCCTCATTGTTTACTAAGTTCAGAGGAGAGGGGGGATAAGGTCACCGTGGGAATGCAAGGTAGGAAGTGACGGATACGTACAGGTGGGCACTAATACACACACGCACATGTACACACGAAAACACACGCACATACGCGCATGTGTCTGTTTGCTGGCACAATACACATACATATATAGATAGATAGATAGATGTAATGATCAAATGCATGTGCATGCTCTGCAAGGGCATATTTTATCTATGAGGTAGAGATATTGTTCTCTCTGCAATCCGCTGAAAGAATATGAGTGGGTCCCTTAAAAAGGATTTTATGAAACATAAAGTTAGAAAAGTGAAATGATATTGGATCCCACGCAATGCTGGCGGCAAAAAGGTATATACGATATAATATTCAACAGTGGTGAATAATCTTGTCACTTTACAAAGTGACAAGAATATTATAGACACACACATATATATATGCATATATTCCACA
>NC_061838.1:4488868-4496368 GCF_019202785.1 Penaeus chinensis | reverse complement strand
ATGAGGTCTTTGTGTCGTTGATGTTAATTTTATTAGCCATCTATATAATAATTGCATATATTTCTTTCGCTCTCTATGTCATGTGTGTCTCTCTCTCTCTCTCTCTCTCTCTCTCTCTCTCTCTCTCTCTCTCTCTCTCTCTCTCTCTCTCTCTTTCTATCTATCTATCCATCTATCTATCTATATCTCTCTCTCTCTCATTCTCTATCTATCTATCTATATTCTCTCTCTCTCTCTCTCCCCCTTTCTCCATCCCCCTTCCCCCCCTCTCTCCCTCTCTCTCTCTCTCTCTCTCTCTCTATATATATATATATATATATATCCCCCCCCCTCTTTCTCTCTTTGTTTTGCTCGCTTGCCCATTCGCTCCCTCTTTCTAGCTCTCTCTTTCTCTCGCTCTACAAATTTGAACGTATATAGTTCCAAAAAAAAAAAGGTAGACCGACAGGAAAGTAGATAGAGATAATAATAGTGTAAAGGTATTTTTCGCTTCAAATGGTGTTTTGAGTTTTCACTGGATTGTTACTATAATAATGCATTGTTAACTTTCAAAGGATGAAGTAATTGAAACACAGTTATACTACATATATCTATGGTTTATTATTTTCGAGAAAAAAATATTTCCAACAAAAGTAAGTACAGTTCCAAACATTGTACTAATTTATTTTATCTTCGTTCTAATAACATTCCCACAATATATGAGGTATTGTAATTACATACGACGGTCATTTGAGTAAATGGTACGGTCAAGTGAACAAGTCTGTTTTTTTCTAAACCAGGGTTCCCAACCTAGGGCCATGGCCCCCTGGTGGCCACGGTGTACTTTCTGGGGGGCCATGGAGTAATATCTCACCTCCACTGCCTACACATAAAATATCTCTTACATATACTGCTCCCAAAGTTAAAGAGCAGTATCTACATTTTTGTCCAACTTGAGTTATCATCTCCAAAGGCTTTAAATACACGATCTCCACCTCAGATACTAAAAAAAGTCCTTAATTTTTGTAATTCCTATTGGCAGTATCTACCAAAAGGTAGTGGCGACACCACGTGGAAAGCCAATTTTCTCAAAGCCATGATTTTGCTGGTACTGCTCTTTAACTTTGGGGGACAGTATAGATATTGACACGATTACACCATTTAAAACTAGTAATAACTGGATCTATAAAGTTGGTAGACACTGAACGGGACCGTGAAGATTATTAATACTGTTTGGGGCCACAGAATGGAAACCGTTCGAAAATTTGAACCGCCGCCGCCTTTCGCCAAGGCGATGGGTAGTGGTTTGTACTTTTGTTTGTTTGTCTTAGGCGTTTTTGTTTTGCTGGATTTGTTATTGCTTGTTGTTTGTATTATTAGTGTGAGGCGTTTATTTTTTCCACTAACAATTTTACGATCCGTTGGTAGATGTGTATTTTGATAAAAATCTGCAAAAGTAGATTAGGTCCAGATATATTATTCATGTACACTGTGCATGGATGATTTGAAGAAATTATTTCATAAAACTAATTTCTCGTATAATCAAACTATGATTTTCCCAAAATATACTAAGGAGTACAAACAAACACACACGCACACACACACACACACACACACACATACACACACACACACACACACACACACACACACACACACACACACACACACACATATATATATATATATATATATATATATATATATATGTATATATATATATATATGTGTGTGTGTGTGTGTGTGTGTGTGTGTGTGTTTATTTGTGTGTGTGCCTACGAATATATGTGTATGCGTATTCCTTCATGTATGACATATTCATGTGCTTAACGACCCCCCTCCACGTCTCTCCTCAGCCTCCCGCCGCCAGAGCCTCCGCCCGAGAGAAACCCGAGACCTCCAGCGAGGGCGTGCAGCAGTTTCCTTTCCGGCCGCCTGCGCCCCGTCCTAAAAGGTCCTTCTAGTTTTCCCAGTTAACCGGATTTCCGACGACGAAATCGGCTGACTTTTGCATAATTCAGCTGGCATTACCGCGTCGGCATTCAGGTGAGAGAGCGCCGGTGGGAGGGGGGGAGGGGGGAGTGTGGAAGTAGGGCTGGGGAGAGAGATGTAGAGGGGAAGAGGGGGAGCGGAGAACGAGGAAGAGGGGGAGAGGGGGAGGGAAAGAGTGGGGAAGACGTGGATAGAGTAAGGGAGAGTGGGAGAAAGTGAGCGAGTGGAGAAGGGTAAAGGGAGAGTGGGGGGAGAGGGAGAGGTGGAGTGGAGAGTGGGGAGAGAAAGGAGAGAAAGGAGAGTGGGTGAATACGTAGGCAGGGAATGGGCGAAAATGATGGGAGCAAGAGGAATGATGAGTAAAGGGAAGGAAAGGGAACATATAAAGAAATGTGAGGGGTAAGTAGGACTGAACTAAAGAAAACGGAGAAAAAGGAGAATAGGAGAGGAGGAATGAGAAGAAAAAGTAGAAAGAACGAAATTGATAAGAGGAAATACGAACAAATATAATACGAAACAAGTAAAAGGAAGTTAGGGAAGTAGAAGAGAGAATCAAAGTCATTGAAGGAGATAATATTGAACAAAATAAGGATGATATTGATGCAAAAATAAATAAATGACACGAAAGAAAATACCGGGTGACCCCGTATGTCAGATATTTGTTGACTTGAACTTGGTTCTAAGTATAAGCTGCTCATTATATATATATATATATATATATATATATATATATATATATATATATATATATATTTGTGTGTGTGTGTGTGTGTGTGTGTGTGTGTGTGTGTGTATGTGTGTGTGTGTGTGTGTGCGTAGACTTTGGAGGTGGATTTTAAAGATTCCGCGCGACAAGATTTCGGTTTTGCGCGGGAAAGAAGCAGTTGCGAAGAAGGTTAGGCGCGCCTTTGCTATTCGGAGAACGTGTTTTTTTCTTTCTTTCTTTTCTTTTTTCTTAGATAGTTAGTGCAAGTTATGAATCATTACAGTGTCTTCAAACGAGAAAATGCGAGACTATAGGCATTATGTAATTCACTAGTAAGGATTATACGATGACAATATGGTTGTAACTACGAAAATGTAAGGTGGTATTTTTTTTTTTTTTCGTTTAGCACTTACGTCCATCCGGATATTTAAAATGCATAAAAAAATCCTTCTCAGATTTTCTTTCACATTTACAAATATCTAATGCTACAAAAACAAATGTGTCTCTAGCTCACTCTACGTTTTAATTTAAGGAAAATATATATACAAGAAAAAAAAACAAGCAATAACTGAATAAAAAAAGGAATAAGAAAAGAGAAAGAAATGTATAGGAAAAAATGAAACTAAGAATGGAGATGAAGACGAGACAAGAGAGAATCTGAACAAAGATCAAGATCTCTCTCTATCTCGAACACATTCTTAAAGGTCCATTTATGCTCTACATATCAGTGACTTACTGTGTGTGTTTTGCGACTGACTTGTTTTGTGTGTGTGTGTGCGTGTGTGTGTGTGTGTGTGTATGTGTGTGTGTGTGTACGTGTGTGTGTGCGTGTGTGTGTGTGTGTGTGTGTGTGTGTGTGTGTATGTATGTGTGTGTGTGTGTGTGTGTGTATGTGTGTGTGTCTATAATATAATATGATATATATACATAAATATATATATATATGTATATATATGTATATATATATTGATAGACGACGTGGCTGAAAACAATATTGTAAAGAAAACAAAGTGAAATCGAAAATTTTACACTAACGCGCCCCGTTTCCCTTTATAAAGCGTGAAGGAAAAGTGAAACATTTGAATAGTAAAAATGCTCACAGTGACAGTGTTTCCATATTCGAATTATAAATATATAAAGAAGTTAAAAACAGCCTTTGTAATCAAGCATAGAGAAATTGCAACGTCACCAGGCATAAGAAAAAGGTCTATATTTTTCCTTTCTCTATTACTTGCTTGGTTGCAGGAAAACCATGGAAGGACAAAAGCCTCGTCAACTTAGAAAATAATTTGAACGAATTAAAAAAACAAAAGCAACACGACACATGAGTTCGACTCCAAATGATACAGAATCAAAATACGCAACCGAGAGAATAAAAAAGAAAAAAAGAAAAAGAAAAAAAAGAAAGATGAAGCAGACCTGATTTTCTCTCTCGCTCTCTCTATCTTTCTCTCTCTCTTTTTTTTTTTTTTTTTCCCCTTTTCGTCGCGTTATTGCAGGAAATCCATAAACGTTCGAGGAAATTGCTTTGCTAAGAATGATAAAAGTACAGCGAACATAATCGCATTTAATGCCTCTTTTAGGTAACATTATGGGGTAGTGAACAATACCAGTCTATCGAACGCATTTCTCTTACGCTGGTAAATACCGAATATTCCCCCCCCCCCTTTTTTTTTTCTTTGTTCTTTTTATTATTTCAGTTTTTTTTTTTTTGCTTTTCTTTTCTTTCCTTTTGTTTGTTTTTTTTTTGAAACAGAAGTATTTGCTGGAATATTGCTCACCATGAAAAATAAATACAAATAAAAATCTGAACAAATACGACGGAAGTATATTCAATACAAGTTCAGTAAAATGAATTTTCGAAACCCTTTAGCATGGTTCTTGATGCAACAGCTTAACCCTTATCAACATTTCAGCATTTAATTAATTGGGATTCACCTGCTTTACTGCTATCAACCAAAGGAAAAAATCGAAGGATAATACGGATTGTTGCAAGTTCAAATCATCCTGCTTATGCAACATCAGCAGAGACGACAGTGATTAACTTGAAGGGTTTTAACAAGCATCAGGCAGGATGTTGCAATGAGATTGCATGGTCACTATTATCTGCCAGAGGAGTCACGTGATTTGCGACACCGTTTCTGTAGGAATTCTATTTGATATTCAGTTCAATTATGATTAATTTATTCTTTTATGATTATATCCTGCAAAAGATGTACTTTTAAAGGAAAGAGTAAGAGTGATGGGAAAAAAGGAAGGCGGGATAGGGAGAAGGAAAGGGAGAGAGAGAGAGAGAGATAGAGAGAGAGACAGAGAGAGAGAGAGAGAGAGAGAAGAAAGAGGGGAGAGAGATTAGAGAGCAAGGAGGGGAGAGACAGGGGGAGAAGGGGGAGAGAGAAAGAGAGAAGGGAGCGAAATAAAAAAAGAAGGGAGAGAGAAAGAGAGAAGAGAGAGAGAGAGAAGAAAGCGAGAGAGAAAGAGTGAAGGGGGAGAGACAGACGGAAGGGGGAAGGAGAGATAAAGAGAGGGAGGGAGGGGGAGAAGTAGGAAAGGGAAAAGAGTGAGAGATAAAGAGCGAAAAGGAAAAAGAGTGAGAGATAAAGAGCGAAAAGGAAAAAGAGTGAGAGATAAAGAGCGAAAAGGAAAAAGAAAGAGAGAGATGGAAGCGAGGAGGGCGAAAGGGAAGAAGGAAGACAGAGGGAGAAACAGATACAGAGATAAAAGGAGAAAGAGAAACAAGGACAAGGACACAGGGAGAAAGAGAAAAAGACAGACAGAGGCAAACAAGGACAGAGACACAGGGAAAAAGAGAGACAGACATACAGGCAAACAAGGACAGAGCCACAGGGAGAAAGAGAGACAGACAGACAGGCAAACAAGGACAGAGCCACAGGGAAAAAGAGAGACAGACAGACAGGCAAACAAGGACAGAGCCACAGGGAGAAAGAGAGACAGACAGACAGGCAAACAAGGACAGAGCCACAGGGAGAAAGAGAGACAGACAGACAGGCAAACAAGGACATAAACACAGGGAGAAAGAGAGACAGACAGACAGGCAAACAAGGACAGAGACACAAGGAGAAAGAGAGACAGACAGACAGGCAAACAAGGGCAGAGCCACAGGGAGTAAGAGAGACAGACAGACAGGCAAACAAGGACAGAGACACAGGGAGAAAGAGAGACAGACAGACAGGCTAACAAGGACAGAGCCACAGGGAGAAAGAGAGACAGACAGACAGACAAACAAGGACAGAGACACAGGGAGAAAGAGAGACAGACAGACAGGCAAACAAGGACAGAGCCACAGGGAGAAAGAGAGACAGACAGACAGGCAAACAAGGACAGAGCCACAGGGAGAAAGAGAGACAGACAGACAGGCAAACAAGGACAGAGCCACAGGGAGAAAGAGAGACAGACAGACAGACAAACAAGGACAGAGACACAAGAAGAGAGACAGACAGACAGACAGGCAAACAAGGACAGAGCCACAGGGAGAAAGAGAGACAGACACAGGCAAACAAGGACAGAGACACAGGGAGAAAGAGAGACAGACAGACAGGCAAACAAGGACAGAGCCACAGGGAGAAAGAGAGACAGACAGACAGGCAAACAAGGACAGAGCCACAGGGAGAAAGAGAGACAGACAGACAGGCAAACAAGGACAGAGACACAGGGAGAAAGAGAGACAGACATACAGGCAAACAAGGACAGAGACACAGGGAGAAAGAGAGACAGACAGACAGGCAAACAAGGACAGAGCCACAGGGAGAAAGAGAGCAGACAGACAGGCAAACAAGGACAGAGCCACAGGGAGAAAGAGAGACATTGACAGACAGACAAACAAGGACAGAGACACAAGGAGAAAGAGAGACAGACAGACAGGCAAACAAGGGCAGAGCCACAGGGAGAAAGAGAGACAGACAGACAGGCAAACAAGGACAGAGACACAGGGAGAAAGAGAGACAGACAGACAGGCAAACAAGGACAGAGCCACAGGGAGAAAGAGAGACAGACAGACAGGCAAACAAGGACATAAACACAGGGAGAAAGAGAGACAGACAGACAGGCAAACAAGGGCAGAGCCACAGGGAGAAAGAGAGACAGACAGACAGGCAAACAAAGACATAAACACAGGGAGAAAGAGAGACAGACAGACAGGCAAACAAGTACAGAGCCACAGGGAGAAAGAGAGACAGACAGACAGGCAAACAAGGACAGAGACACAGGGAGAAAGAGAGACAGACATACAGGCAAACAAGGACAGAGCCACAGGGAGAAAGAGAGACAGACACACAGGCAAACAAGGACAGAGCCACAGGGAGAAAGAGAGACAGGCAGACAGGCAAACAAGGACATAAACACAGGGAGAAAGAGAGACAGACAGACAGGCAAACAAGGGCAGAGCCACAGGGAGAAAGAGAGACAGACAGACAGGCAAACAAGGACATAAACACAGGGAGAAAGAGAGACAGACAGACAGGCAAACAAGGGCAGAGCCACAGGGAGAAAGAGAGACAGACAGACAGGCAAACAAGGGCAGAGCCACAGGGAGAAAGAGAGACAGACAGACAGGCAAACAAGGACATAAACACAGGGAGAAAGAGAGACAGACAGACAGGCAAACAAGGACAGAGACACAGGGAGAAAGAGAGACAGACAGACAGGCAAACAAGGACATAAACACAGGGAGAAAGAGAGACAGACAGACAGGCAAACAAGGGCAGAGCCACAGGGAGAAAGAGAGACAGACAGACAGGCAAACAAGGACATAAACACAGGGAGAAAGAGAGACAGACAGACAGGCAAACAAGTACAGAGACACA
>NC_061838.1:4471368-4473868 GCF_019202785.1 Penaeus chinensis | reverse complement strand
ACCCTCTCCCTGCCCTTCCCCTCTCCCCTCCCTCTCCCTTGCCCTCTCCCTCTCCCTCTCTCTCTCCCTCTCCTTTCCCTTTCCCTTTCCCTCCCCTCCCCCTCTCCCTCTCCCTCCCCTCCTCCTCTCCCTCTCCCTCTCCTTTCCCTTTCCCTCCCCCTCTCCCTCCCCCTTTCCCCTCCTCCTTAAAGAGGTGAGGATAAGCAACCGATTACGACTCGCGGGCGCCAAGGAGACCAACGAGAAGAGGGGAGTTGGGGACCTCCCCTCCTCTCCCCTCCCCTCCCCTCCCCTCCTCTCCCCTCCCCTCCCCTCCCCTCCCCTCCTCTCCCCTCCCATCTACCCTCCCCCAACCCTACCTCACTTTCCCTACCCCTACCCCTGTCCCAATGGCATTAATTAAGAGACAAACCAACTTGCAGTTAATTTTCCAGCGAGGAAATTACAGGAAGCGTGTGATGAGCTCATCGGGCAAATCACATTACATGCCCAAAGGGTCATTTCGTACCCCATCTCGCGCCTTCTTCTTCTTCCCTCCGTTTCTTTCTTGTTCCTTCCTTCGCCTTCCTGTTTTTTTGTTTTTTTTTCACGCGGATTCTTCATACTGATATTTTTACGGTATACTGAAGTATACGCGAAAAGTATGTACCTGCGTAGTGTGTGTATATATATATATATACACATATATACACATACATATATATATACATATATATATACATATATACACATACATATATATATACATATATATATATATATACAAACATATATATACACATATATATACATATATATACATATACATATATATACATATATATACATATATATACATATATATACATCATATATGCACACACACACACACACACACACACACACACACACACACACACACACACACACACACACACACACACACACACACACATACGCACATATATATATATATATATATATATATATATATATATATATACACATATACATATATATATATATATATATATACACACATATATATACATACCCATATATGTGGATATATATAGATAAATAGATAGACAGATATATCTATATATATAGATATATAGATAGATAGAATTATAGATATGTATATAAATATATATGTATGTATATATATATATATATATATATATATATATATATATATATATATATTTATGTGTGTGTGTGTGTATGTGTGTGTGTGTGTGTGTGCGAGTGTGTATTTATATATATGTATGTATATATATATATATATATATATATATATATATATATATATATATATATATATATGTGTGTGTGTGTGTGTGTGTGTGTGTCTATATATGTTTGTGTGTGTGTTTGTGTGTGTGTGTGTGTGTGTGTGTTTGTGTGTTTATTTATATATATATTCACATATGTGTGTGTGTGTGTGTGTATTTATATATATATATATATATATGTGTGTGTGTGCGTGTGCGTGTGCGTGTGCGTGTGCGTGTGCGTGTGCGTGTGCGTGTGCATGTGCGTGTGCGTGTGCGTGTGCGTGTGTATGCGTGCGTGTACGTGTGTGTGTGTGTATGCGCACGTGTATGCGTGTGTGTGTGTGTGTGTGTGTGTGTGTGTGTGTGTGTGTGTGTGTGTGTGCATGTGCGCGCGTGTATGCGTGTGTGTGTGTCTGTATGTATGTGCGCGCGCGTGCAAAATCTAACAAGGAGGGCTTTTCCGCGGGTCCATTACTCCCCAAAGAAATCCCGCGCACGCCCATCGCCCGCAGGAAACCCGAGCCATATCCGAACCCGAGTCCTCGAGGCCTCCGCAGGATCCCTCACCCGACGGACCGAAGTTAATAGGGGAAGTACCTAATTAGTTATCAAAGAAGGAACCGCCAGCGCCGCCGTCACGGGAAAATGGCGGAGTGAGTCGGCCCTTTCCGATCAGGGGAGGCGGGTGGGGGGGTGGGGGAGGAGAGGGAGAGATGAGAGGGATGGGAAGGGGAAGGGAGAGATGGGAAGGGGAAGGGAGGAGAAGGATAGTGGAGAGAGGAAGAGAAGAGAGGGATGGGAAGGGAGGAGAAGGGGAGGAAGGGGTGGGGGGGAGTGGAGAGAGGGAGAGAAGAGAGGGATGGGAAGGGGAAGGGAGGAGAAGGGAAGGAAGGGGTGGATAGGGGAAGAGAGAGATGGGAAGGGGAAGGGAGGAGAAGGGAAGGAAGGAGTGGGGGGAAGTGGAGAGAGGGAGAGAAGAGAGGGATGGGAAGGGGATGGGAGGAAAAGGGAAGTGGAGAGAGGAAGAGAAGAGAGGGATGGGATGGGGAAGGGAGGAGAAGGGGAGGAAGGGGTGGATAGGGGAAGGGCGGGATGGGAAGGGGAAGGGGGGAGAAGGGGAGTGGAGAGAGGAAGAGAAGAGAGGGATGGGAAGGGGAAGGGAGGGGTGGAGAGAGAGAAGGAGGGAGGGAAAGAGGCGGAGGAGGAGGAGAAGAGTAAAGGAGGGAGAGGAAGGGTAGAAAGAG
>NC_061838.1:4461368-4466368 GCF_019202785.1 Penaeus chinensis | reverse complement strand
TGTGTGTGTGTGTATGTTTACATGTGCGTCTGCGTGTGTGCGTGTACGTGTGTGTGTGCAAAGACATCGTTTAATTCGAGGCACTTGAGATATATCAAAGTTTAAGGGTCTTTATGCCTGACCTAGCAAGCAAAGAACGGCGATATGCATGAATATATTTGAATGAAAATAGAAAGTGCGAGAGCGTGTCACAAATCATGTTACGGGTCAGACGGCTTTATAAGGATAGAAATCGAGGAGAAACGTTGCACTGCAAGGATGCAGACCTATATAACAAACAAGCTTTCTTTCTCCTCCGCATGTCCGTTCTCGAGTCGCAAGAATCCGCAAGAATCCACAAGAATCCGGCTTGCCTGACACGCTAACCGCGGCTCCCTTCCCCTCCCGCCTCCCTTATTCCGCAGCGCCATCGACCATGAGTAATACACCGTTAAAAGAAAAAGAAAAAAAAGAAGGGAGTGGGGAGAGGCAGCAGTGCGTCCCTCAAACGAGAGTAAGAGTTCAGATGGCGCTGAGTGAAAGTAATGGCTGGTCTGGCCGGTGTGTACCAGCGCCCGCCGCAAGGTTAGTAGGCGCTGCCGGTTATAGGCGGACGCGTGTGCACATACGGACGCACACGAAGCGTGCACACACGCGCACATGGATATGGAGACGGAAAGAGACAACATGCATTCACACGCAAACAAATACATGCACATAAACGTGCGCTAACGCGTGCTTGTACACAACACACGCGCGCGCACACACACACACACACACACACACACACACACACACACACACACACACACACACACACACACACACACACACACACATACATACATACATACATACATAGATACACACATTGTAAACAAACAAACAACGAACAAGCACACACTTTACAGTTCAAATCATTACCCTTGTTTCCCGCCTCCCCATATAGGTTAACGGTGTTCGGTACTGTGTAATCATAGCCGTTCTTGTTAAACTTATGCTAAATGGGACGGCTTTCTAGTGATTATAATTAATTAACTGTTATTGAGTGATATATATTGTTTGCTTTTAATCGGGGTGTTTCATATTACTTTTATGACAGGGCAATTTATCGGAAAGCAATCATTTTAGCTACAATAGAAATGTGAATAATGGCTCTGTAGCTGGCAAGGCATATATGAAATAGAAGCGTTGTGTAAAAGGCACGCACTTTAAAACCAGTTAAACAATAAAGGAACAAATATCAGAAGAGAGTCAAACCGCCTCAGGCTGAACCGCTAGTCATTAATGTCAATCCTCGGCTCCCCTATAATGAAACGCTGATTATTTTACTAATACAGAGCTCAGGCCGATTCTTTCAACCTGTCAGATCTCAGTAATTCATTAGTTTCATTGTGGGGATCAAGAAAAAAATAAGAATAGGTTGCGTTTTAGACATAAAAGGTAATTGGAAACCTCGAGCCCGAGATCTTAATGAGTTGCCAGTGCGTTATTTTTTTAAGGGTTGTCTGGTATCATGTCTGCACTATTGCTTGCAAGACTGCGGGGTTAGTTAAATAATCACGCTTTGTAAAAAGACATAACATAACCTACCGCCAAATAACCAAACAGTCACTAAATCTCAATTGAAATGCGATCAAGCCAGGTCCAGCAATCGTTTTACAGCACGACAAGAGAAGCATTTACAACAAACAAAACGTACTTAGTATTCGGGTGTATCGTGGGAGAAAACCCCTCTCCCCCCTCCCCCTTACCCTCACCCACTACAGATACCCCCTTTCCCCTCCCCTCCCCTCCCTCCATAGAGCCCAAAGGGTTATCACAGTCCTAACATATGCCAGCGTAGTTATACCTCACCAGGAATGTGGATACACTCCGAGCCGTGACTCTAAAATCCCCGGCGATGATGTAAGCGGCTTTGTTTGAAATCAATGGATATCAGTCAAGAGGCGGCTTCATAATAAGGTTTGTTGCTACCAATACGGGCAGATATTGCACTTCATAATAATATTGAGTAAACGGCAGACAATATATTCAGGAACTTTGGAGAAGTTCATGTCAAATACCACCAGAATATTTGGGGAAAATCACTACCGAAGGGAATTTAAACAATCCCGCAATCACTTTTGAGTTCACAGACCCAGTGTGATGGACCATATTTATCCGCCTAATATTTGAAATTATAACATCCACTTATCTGAAACATAGCATTGTCTAGTTAGCATTTACTGACAATTCCATCATCTCTGCACAGGTGATAAATGAGAGGCCACCTATACGGCAACACCGCCAGACCGCTCACCAGTGTTCGTTTGGACGCGGAGGAGAGAGGACGTACGCACCGCTGCTCCCTCTTCATCCACGTTTTGTGTTGGTGCTGAAGTGTTTCCTCACGAGGATTCACCTGTGGAGGAATTTGTCGGTGCTTTGTGAATTAGTGTGTCGAAAGATATCCCTACAGTCGGGTTGTTAGTGTTAAATCCCCCCAAGAAAGGAGTGTTTAGATGCAAAAAGGATTGTGTGGTTGAAGGAAGACGCGGCCAGAGAGGTTGATCTGGGAAGCACATTGACTCAGCGTGGCGTGAGGGAGAAAGAGAGAGGGCGAAGAGAAGAGAGAGAGAGGGAGACTACACACATCACCATCCCGTCTGCATAAGTCCTCTCTAAAGACTCGGGATATCTTCATTGCATCAGGTAGGTGTTTTTTTTTCTCGTTAATTCAATTCATAAACGTAAACCTACCTCCTTCAAGAAAACAAAGTGTGTTCACACGTGTTTATAATAACAGACCGTCTTCTCCTCTTCTCTGTTCCTCTTCTTCTTTTTATATACCATCCCCTCCAATAGCAGCGAAGACTTTCTCGACTTGGTTAAGAGGTCAGCGGAGATGGCCCCCAGTCACGCCCGGGCATCACGTACTGCTGTTGCCTCGGGAGGAGAGTGGTGGGCGGCCTCGTGAGAACAGACCTTGACACTGGGAGGGCCTCGACTCGTGTTTTTTTTTTTTTCATTTCAGAGTTGATCAAAAACCATGATGGAAACAAGCTCACGTGTCTGTGGTTGTCACTGCGTTGATCCGCTGCCTTGGCTAACGCGGGGAGGATTAATGTTGCAATTTATATCATGCAAACGACAGTGGAGTCATTAAGAACTTGTTGATTTAGGTCGTTGCTGAGAAGTCGCTTCCCCTCTCCTCGCATTCAGCGAACGTTTGCGTTCTGTTAACATGTTGCAAACGTTTAGGATGCGGTGACGGCAAACGTTTCTACATGGGATATCGTGCGAGGACTATTACCATAATCTTTCAGTCAGTAGCTCGCTCCTCCGATTCACACGCTATTATAAGGAGTCAAATAGTTCACTCGCTGTCTAGGCACTCGCGAGATAGCAATCCGATACATTAAGAAAAGATGGCAGACAGCCTGCCGATTGAAGTCGGTAACAAGCCGGTATGCCGAACTCCTTCCGCGCAAGTGTGTGCCAAACATGTGCTGTGCTTTGAGCTGTGGCTGGTTGTCCTCAGCGCGGAAATGCCTGCTCTCTGAACTGACTGCGGTCGTTATTTGTTCCCTCCGTAAAGCGGCTGGTATTGGTTTGGTTCTATGCAGCGGTTGAGGTACAAGGTAGTGAGAAAAGTTTTTATGTGTAAGAAAAAATGGTTTCTGATAAGCGGTCGAAATGGCTGTGGCTAATGGTGTCCGAGTGAGTGATTTGAACGTTAGGTTGAGAATCTCCATTAGAAGGTTTTGATAGAATCATTTTAGTATCTGGAAATCACGTGGTTCCTCTTAGTGACTTATTCATGCCCAAAAAGAATAAATCAAAACTTTTTAATGGGAACTAAAAAAGTTTTGAATCTTCAGAGTCGTAGCAATAAAACGTTTGTCGGGAACTTGGACCCATTTTAAAGGACACTGGCCAACAAACGTTTAGGATAAAATGGCCCGCGAACCGGTTCTGGGAGGGACACGGACGCCCGCCCGCCCACGAAACCCGTTCTCGGAGGTGAAAAAAAAGGTGTGAATATATACTGTGGAAGTTCACACGGCGTGTAATTTTTGTTTTGTATGTGGGCAAGACTCGCATGCGTTCCTTAGTCGTGCGAGAAAAAAATATAAATAAATATGACGCGGGATTTTTTATGATGAAATTAGATGCTACTGATTTATCAAAGTAAAACTAACGTGATGGAGAAAAGGTTAGATGATTTAAGAAATGAATCATCCCCTCCCCCCCATCTCCCCTCGCCCATTCCCCCACCTTCCCATCCCATTTCTCCAGAGCTCCCCCTTTTTTCCTACCTTCCCCTTCCCTTTTTCTCCCACTCCCCTACTTTCTTTTTCCCCCCACCTCCCCATCCCTTTTCCCCCACCTCCCCATCCCTTTTCCCCCACCTCCCCATCCCCTTTCCCCCCACCTCCCCATCCCCTTTCCCCCCACCTCCCCATCCCCTTTCCCCCCACTTCCCCTCCCCTTTTCTTCACCGCCCCACCCTCCCCCGACCGCTCCCCACCCCTTATACCCCCACTTCCCCTTCCCTTTTTTCCTCCACCTCCCCTTCACATACCCTTCCCCTTTTTCCCCCCACCTCCCCTTCCCTTTTTTCCTCTACCTCCCCTTCACATACCCTTCCCCTCTTCCCCCCCGTCCGCTCCATTCCCCAGCAAGAGCCTTCTCGGGGCACTCCTGGGCGAGGGCCGCGCCAGCCGCCCCTCTGCGCCACGGAGCCAGCCAGGCGAGCGTCCGAGCCCCTTTTTGTAATGCGATAATAGACGCACGATCTTGTAGGCCTAGTGTGTGTCATCTCTGGTCGGGGGGAGGGGGGCATAGGGAGAGCCATCAACTAGGCCTATTTATTTATTTTTTTGCCTTTTTGATGTGTCGGCGTACGTTGACGATGATGATGTCTGATGGTGATGATAATGGGGGCGGAGAGGCGCTGAGAGTCTTATCTCCATACAGATACGGTGTTATGGGATTTTCATTTGGCGAAGGGGGGTTGGGGGCAGGAGGGGTGTGGG
>NC_061838.1:4453868-4456368 GCF_019202785.1 Penaeus chinensis | reverse complement strand
CTCTCACTCTCTCACTCTCTCACTCACTCTCTTTCTCTATCTCGTGTTTTTCTCCTATTGTCTATATCACAATTTTCTTTCTCCTCGCTCCTTTCTACTCTCATACCCACTTCTTCCCTCCTTTGATCTTTTCCCCTTTTCGTTTGTCTCCTTTTAAAAATTAGCTTCCCCTTCCCCTTACTCCTTTGCTACCATTTTCCTCAACTTCCTCCTCCTCTTCCTCCTCCTCCTCTTCCTCCTCCTCCTCTTCCTCCTCCTCCTCCTCCTCTTCCTCCTCCATCTCCTTCTCCCAATCCACGTATTCCTCCTCCTCCTCCTCGTTTTCCTCCTCATCCTCCTCCGCCTCCCTCTTCCCATCTTCTTTTCTCTATTCCCCTCCCCCCCCACCCTCCCCTCCTCATGCTTGCGCTGTTGGGGTTCGTGTGCATGTGCCGTCTTGCTGGGGATAAAGAGGTGACAAATGGGGCAGGTGTGTGTGTGTGTGTGTGTGTGGTATCCTCCCCCCCCACTCCCTCCCTCCCCATGTTCTCGATTTCATTATTTTCTTTTCTTGCATCCACGTATTTCGTTCTTTTTTTATTCTCTCACGTTTTAATATTATTATCATCATATTTTATTATTTTTATTGTTGTGTTCTAATAATAATAATAATCATAATATATGAGTAAGTTTCTTCTTGATCAATTAGGTCTCGCGCGTGCGCGCACACTCACTCACTCACCTTTACTAAATTTCCTTTCAAAGATATTAACTTAAATTGCATCTAGGCTCTCAGATGTAACAGTAAACGAGACAAGCATCCTGCAATAACCATATGGCCTTTCAACGTGGTGTGTGCAGGGCGCCCTTTTCGCAGGCCGCATCATGAGCGGCAGCGAAGTCTGAAATGCACTACGTCTATTTCGCGATTAAAATGATAAGCTTCCGGCCTCCTCAAATTTCCCTTCTCTTCTTCCTCTCCTTAATCTTTATTATTTTTTTCTCATACTTTTTTCTCTTCCTTTCATTAGACTTCCTTTGTTATATGCCTTCCTTGTTTTCTCCCCTCCTTTCTTCCAGTATTCGATATTAGTCTCCCATGATTTTCGTTCTTACACACACACACACACACGCGCGCATATATATATATATATATATATATATATATATATATATATATATATGTATGTATGCATACATATGTATATATATATGTATATATTTATGTGTTTATATATATGTATATATGTGTATATATTTATATGTATATATGTGTATATATTTATATGTATATATGTGTATATATTTATATGTATATATGTGTATATATTTATATGTATATATGTGTATATATTTATATGTATATATGTGTATATATTTATATGTATATATGTGTATATATTTATATGTATATATGTGTATATATTTATATGTATATATTTATATGTATATATTTATATGTATATATTTATATGTATATGTGTATATATGTATATATTTATATGTATATATTTATATGTATATATTTATATGTATATGTGTATATATGTATATGTGTATATATGTATATGTGTATATATGTATATGTGTATATATGTATATATGTATATGTGTATATATGTATATGTGTATATATGTTTATGTGTATATATGTTTATGTGTTTATATGTTTATGTGTATATATGTATATGTGTTTATATGTTTATGTGTATATATGTATATGTGTTTATATGTTTATGTGTATATATGTATATGTGTATATATGTATATGTGTATATGTGTATATATGTATATGTGTATATATGTATATGTGTATATATGTATATGTGTATATATGTATATGTGTATATATGTATATGTGTATATATGTATATGTGTATATATGTATATGTGTATATATGTATATATGTATATGTGTATATATGTATATGTGTATATATGTATATGTGTATATATGTATATGTGTATATATGTATATGTGTATATATGTATATGTATATGTGTATATATGTATATGTGTATATGTGTATATGTGTATATGTATATATTTATATTATATATGTGTATATGTGCATATATATATGTATATATGTGTATATGTGCATATATATATATGTATATTTATAGGAAGATGATAATTTTTTACTACATTTCCGACAGGCAACATATCACGTTGTTTACCCTGAAGAAAACACAGAAGGGAAATACATTTATGAAACGGTCCAGAAATCTATAAAGATCGATATTGAAATCTATAAACCACAGACTAGATTTGTGTAAAACTCGTAGATAAAATATACAAGACAAGACTGATACATTTTGTAATTAAAAACGCAGTTTGTTAAAGGTCCTTTCCTGCCCACTCTACCCCTTCCCTTCCCTTGCCCCTTTCCTACCCCTCCCTTTCCCTTGCCCCCTTTCCTCCCCTTCCCCCTCTCTTGCCTCTTTTCTACCCCTCCCTTCCCCTTGCCCATTTCCTCCCCTTTCCTCCTTCCTACTCCTCCCTCTTCCCTACCCCCCC
>NC_061838.1:4443868-4446368 GCF_019202785.1 Penaeus chinensis | reverse complement strand
GCAGGGCAGAATGGCGGTCACTGTGAAAATGGCAAGTTTAGAAAGTACCCGGGGATTGGGGGAGTGAGAGGGCGGGAGGAGGGAGGGTGGACGCGTATGGTGTGGGCAGATGGAGAGCGGGGAGGAGTGGCGAGGATATGTGAATGCAAGAAAGCTGTTAGAATAACGAGGGAGAGGAGGGAAAGGGGAAGAGAAAAGGAGGAGGAGGAAAAGAAGACGACGACGACAACGACGACGACGGCGACGAAGGGGGAGAAAGAGGTGGAAGAGAGCCGAGAGAGATGAATGGAAGCAGGTGAGCCTGGTCCGTACCACACCCGCCATATTCACCACGCCCGCGTGGTCTAGGCAACGCGGAGGAGAAGCTGTAGGTGGTGGAGGAGGTGATGGTGGAGGAGAAGGAAGAGAGGAGGAGGAGGAAAGGCATGCTTGGTGGGTTTAGGAGAGCGAGAGGGAGGGGGGGGGGGAGGGAAATGACTTATTTGATGGAGGAACCGTTTAAGGAGGACATGCTTAGAGGAGGCAGTAGGGAAAGAGGGAGGGAGAGAGGACGAGGAAAGACGCTTGCGTAAGGGAAGGAAGAGCGGAAGAAGATTGCTAGCAGGGCCGGGCGGGGATGACCGGGCGAAGCATGGGCGGGCGGATAGATAACATCGCTAGACGGATAATAAACGGATAGTTGAATAGGGAAGACAGGGCAAGAAGATCTACAAAGTGAATCCCGGTGCATTCCGGTAGATAAACAACGCGCAGACTGTCGACCGCAGCTCAGGCGGGTTCAGACACCTTCCATAAACAGTCCAAGGCCCATTGATAGATCCTCCTCCCCTCTCAGCTCCGCTCCCCCTCTCCCTTCTCCCTCCCATTTCTCCTCACGACCTCCTCTCCTCCCTTTCCTCTTTCCTCTTTTCTCTCTTTCCCTCCCCTTTCCTCCTTTTTCACCTCCCTGTTTTCTCCTCCCCTTTTCCCATCCCTACTCTGTTCCCCTCCCCTCCCCATACCCCCTCCCCATCCTTCCCCTCCCCTCCGCCCTGTACCCCCTCCCCTTCCCTCCGCCCTGAACATCCTCCCCTGCCCTCCCCTCTTGCCCCTGCCCCCGCGCATCCGTACGCAGGGCACGTCAGTCCGCGACGATGCGCCGACCGTAAAAAGGCCGAGACATGACATTGCGTCACTCGTTCTCCGGGGTTTTCTCGAAGTGTTGCTCGAGGCGACGCGTCTCGACTCCTCCGCTGCTTTTGTCTCGTTTGCGTTCTTTTGTTGCAGCGCGCGGGCGGCTTGCGTTCTCCGGGGGGGCGGCGCCGGGTTCTTCTGAGGGAGGGAGGGGGTTAGGGGGAGGGGGCGGGTTTGTGTTGGCCTTTTACTTTCTTGGCCTTCGTTGTTTTTGTTTGTTGGTTGTTGTTGTTTTGTTATTGACGCCGTTATGTGTTGTGGGTGTACTTGCTCATGTGTTTGTTTCTTGAAATCATCGTTTCAACAGGTTTGATGGTGACACAGCTTCAGCTTTTTTAATTGTTGTTGTTGTCGTCATTGTAATAACATGTTAGCCTACTTTTCCTGCCGTTACTGTTAGTATTATTATTTCTCATTATGGTATCTGTCTTTGTTACTGCATTACTGCTAATGACCGTTGCATTATTAGTGGATGTTTTACGTTTGTGTTGCTGTTAAAAAAAGATAAATGCCACAGAACGATGCTGCAGTTGATATTCATAAGAACAATAACATCATTAACATAACCTCGTATTCTTTAAAGTTTCTCTGAATTCTTGAAAAGGAGAAAGAGTTTGTGTTTGGAAAGTTGGTTTTGATCGGGGGGTGGGGGGTGGGGGTGGGGGGTTAAAGAGTTTGAATTTCTTGTCCTTTTCATGTTGGCGGGATTTTAAGTTTTTTTTTTAAATGTATTTAGCTCTGATCTGATGATTTATGTTAATTGGATGAGTTTTCTTATCTATTTACTTATTTATTGTTTTTTTTTATATGATTATTCGTTCGTGTTTGTGTGTTTGTGTTTGCGCGCGTGTGCGTGTGCATACGTTATATGTATATTTTGGAAAAAAAATAAAAACGGTCCATAGATTAAGTCTATTCGCGTATCTGTTGACTCTGCAACGGTACGACGGAATAGGAAAAATCAATGTTGTCACTCGGTCTGCAACACCAACAGTTACAGAACAAATAAGCTTATAATCCGGTCATCTTGTGAAAGTTTCCTCATCATCCACCTCCATCGTTGCCAGGGGAGGGGGAAGGGAGAGGGGGAAGGGAGGGAGAAGGGCAGGAAGGTCGGTGGGTTGCTGCTGCCCCTCCCTCTCCTTTCCTCCCTCGTCTTCTTGCACCTTTTCTTCCTTTTCTTCTTTCTTTCCCTTTCCTTTTCCCTCTTTCTCCCTTACCATCTCCCTCTCCCCTTACTTTTTACTCCTTACTCCGTACTCCTTACTCTTCCTCTCTCTTTCTTTCTCGCTTTGTTTCTCCCTCCCCCTACGCCTTCTCCTTTCAC
>NC_061838.1:4433868-4436368 GCF_019202785.1 Penaeus chinensis | reverse complement strand
CGGGGCAGGGGGCGCTGCGGAGGTGCTTTTGGGTGTGTTTGGCTCCCCTGCTTGGACTGGATTTCGGTTGAATCGTTCTCTTCTCGCTTTGGGTGTGTTTGGGGCGAGATAAGTATGTGCGTTTGGATGTGTGTCTGTTTGTATGTGTATATGTACATGTGTGTGTTTACATGCATGTATCAGATGTGGAACTGTACATTTGTATGAACTGATGTGTTTATTATGCATATAACTGTGAAAACACACACACACACACACACACACACACACACACACACACACACACACACACACACACACACACACACACACACACACACACACACACACACACTCACACACACACACACACACTCACACACACACTCACACACACACTCACACACACACACACACACACAAACATAAACATAAACACACATATAAACACACACTTAAACACACATAAACACACACACAAACACACAGACACAGGTTGATCCTAATTATCATTTTTGTCTGAACTTTGGGCACGACAAGACAGATGCAACGGAGTGTGTCTAAGCAGCTGCGGGGACGTGGCAGCAGCACATGTTCTGTACGTAATTGATCGATGTTCAGTTTAAGGCGGCGTGTGTCATGTTAGCGAGGTCTCGTGGAAGTGTACAGAGCGTTCGACTTCGAAGATAGGCTTGGTACCTGGTGTGCGTGGGGGTCGGTGGTGTGGTGTTTGTGTGAATGGAGGTGTTTGTCAGTATTGTGTAGGGGGGAGGTGTGTGTGTGTGTGTGTGTGTGTGTTTTCGTGTGTTTTTTTCGTGTGTGTTTCCGTGTTTGTTGTCGTGTGTCTTTCCGTGTGTGTTTTCTAGCGTTGTCGTGCGTCCCACTTGAACTCAAAAAAAAAAAAAAAGAAGAAAAAAACGTATATATCCACGCCCATCTCAAACATGTCACACATCCTCATTTCTCCTGTCACTTTTGTCCTCATTTTTTTTCATCTGCCTTTTCTGTTTGATTTGTTTTCCATCTTGGTATTTTCTCGGCTTCCAGTTTTTTTTTTCCATTCTTATTGCTTTCATGTGATTTTTTCCTCTCTCTCTCTCACTCTCACTCACCCTCTCTCTTTCTTTAACTCTCTCTCTCTCTCTATCTCTCTCTCTATATATATGAGAGAGAGAGAGAAAGAGAGAGAGAGAGAGAGAGAGAGAGAGAGAGAGAGAGAGAGAGAGAGAGAGAGAGAGAGATAATAGATTTATATATTTTTTTTCTTTTCTTTTTCCATTTTCCGGTCTTTCCTTTCCCCTTCTTTTTCGGTACTTTCTCTTCTTTCTCATACTTTTTATGCTCTCCTTTCTTTCTCATATATACTCTCCCTCTTGCCTTATCGTTCATGCTCCTCCTCCTCCTCCTCCTCCTCCTCCTCCTCCTCCTCCTCCTCCTCCTCCTCCTCCTCAGTACCCTCCTTCGTATCTTCTCTCGCCCTTCCTTTCCTCTATCTACGTTCATATCAGTGGTTAATCTCAAGGCAAATCAACGTATCTTAAGGTATCAGTGAGTATCAGGCACGAAGGCCAGACCTGCAGTGACCGAGCGAGCAGCGGACAACAACACAAGGGTCCTGTTGTTGTCGTTGTTATTGTTGTTTGCATGTTGTTATTTTGGCGGCGGTGGCTCTTCTTGCGAAGGATTGGAGTGCGCGTTTTTGTTGTTGTTGTTGTCATTGTCTCTTTTTTTTATTATTGGTGGTTGCGTTCTTGTCTTTGGTGCGTTTTGTTGTATTTTCTTTAGGCGCGTGTTCGCGATTGTATGCTTGACTTCCCGAAGGTGTGTGTGTGTGTATGTGTGTGTGTGTGTGTGTGTGTGTGTGTGTGTGTGTGTGTGTGTGTGTGTGTGTATGTGTGTGTGTTTGGCGTGTGTGTGTGTGCGTGTGCGTGTGCGTGTGCGTGTGCCTGAGTGTCTGTGCACATACGCGTCTGGGCCCCACGTGTGCGGTTTCCGTGGCGACTTGTGGCTTCGGCGGTTGATGTGGCGAAGTCGGTCGTCCGTGGCGCAGATTGCGGCTAATCGACAACGCCGCCGGTGGCTGTCGGGGGCGGTGAGACGGGCCTTGTCGCGGCGGGCGTGACAAGGGAACGCGATATCGCAGCCCTCACGGCGGAGGCGTGGTGAGGGGCGGGGTGGGGAGGGGCGGGGGGAGGGAGGTGGAGGGGTGTTGGGGTTAGGGGTAGGGTTCGGGACAGGGCTGGGGGATGGGGAGGGAGGGGTAAGGTTTGGAGCTTTCGTGGGGGAGGGGGGGGGGGGGAAGGGAGGGCGTTGCAATAGTGTTCGCGCTGGGTTGCAGGAGTTGCAGGGAGTTGACTGGGAGGTTATTGTTTGGGATTTGTTGAGCAGCGTAGAGGTTTGATGCAAGTGATTTGGCGGGAGAGCAATCGCGTTGTGAATAATGATAATGTGACCATATTTGCGGCGATTATGGTGCTAATAACCATAACAATGGCAGTAAACATAATCAAGGCGGTATTAG
>NC_061838.1:4418868-4428868 GCF_019202785.1 Penaeus chinensis | reverse complement strand
TGGTGATTTAGATAGCTCCCCCCTCACCCCCATAACACACTCCCTACTCCTCACTCATTCCTCACTCCCCACTCCTCACTCCTCACTCCCCACTCCTCACCCCCTAGGTCCAAGACAGACACCCACTCGCTCCCCCTCCTGGCCTCCAAGTTGGTTACACCCTCCCCTTTCCTAACCTTTATCCCCCCCACTCTCCACCTTACCATCTGCAACACCCTTATCCCTATGCCTTCTACCCTTGCTCCACCCTTTTCCTCATCCCATCCCTGCCCACCCACCTGCCCACCCACCTGCCCACAACCTGCCCACAACCCACCTGCCCACCCACTTAGCTATCTACCTACTACCCTACTCCCTTTCTTCTCTATACCCGCCTTTTTATATTTTTTTCCCCATTCCTTGTACCCCTACCCTCTACCCTACCCACCCTACCCCCTGCTCATCACCACCACCCCCTGCCCACCTCCACCACCACCCTCACCCCTGCTTACAACCCTCCTCTTTTCTAACCCCCTCCCCTCACCCCCCCTCCCAGTCCCCACCCCCTTTAGAACTTTTCCTTTGATGCCCGCGCCATGATTCATTTCATTGGCTTGGCATTTCTTCCTTTTTTTTCATTCTCTTTTTCTATCTCTCCGTTTGGCATTATTTTATTTTTATTTTTCTCTTCTGCTCACCTGTTATTTCTCCTCTCCTCTCCAGTTTGATTTCCCTTCTCTTCCTTTTCTTTCACCTCCCCCCTCCCCCCCGTGAGTGCATAATTCTCGTTTTCTTTATTATTTTCCCCTCATGGATTCGCACTTCGTTTTCTTTCACTTTTTTCCGGTTTGATCCCCTCCTCGTTTTCTTTTCCATTTTCTCTTTCGATTCTTTTTTTCTTTTCTTTTTTCCTGTTTTTTTTCTCGATTTAATTTATATTTTCCCTCTTTCGTTCTTTCCTCGTTTCCTTTTCCATTTTCTTCTTTGATTCCCTTCATTTCGTTCTTCTCCTTATAGATATTTACAGAGAAAAAGTCTTCAAACATCAAGCCTTTGGCGTGTCGAAATTTACGTATATATGTGTAGATACGAGTCCTAGTTGGTCTTTCATGTGTCTAACTCGGTCTTTCTCTTTTATTCCCACAGGTATGATTGGACGTGCTAGCCTGGGGGCATCTGGAGTTACCTCATAAGAGGGACGCAGGTGAGAGTAATCAAGGTGGGCGGGAGAGGGAGAGGGAAGAGAGGGAGGTGGGTAAGAGACGGGAAGAGGAAGTGGAAGAGGAAGATTGGGAAAGAAGAGGGAGGTGTGGAAGAGGAAGGTGGGAACGAAAAGGGAGATGGGACACATGAAGATAAGGACGACAAGGAAGGTGTGGAAGAGGAAGATAGAACGAAGAGAAAGGTAGGACGAAGAGACGAAAGAGAGAAGATAGGACAGAAGAGAGAGGAACATAGGACGAAATAGAGGAAGACAGGCCCAAAAAAAGGAGATTGAGACGGGAGAGAGAGTGAGAGAAAGATAGGAAGAAAAAGGGGGGAAATGAGACGAAAGAAAGAGGAAGATAGGACCAAAGAGGAAAGGAAAGAAGGAACGAAAGAGAGAAAGAAATAGAAAGTCTGTCTGTCTGTCTCTCTGTGGGCGTTTATCTGTCTGCTTATGTATGTATATACTCGAGTCGCAGTCTGCATTTGCATATTTAGTTAGTTTGCCCCCTTGTTCTGCATCATATCTGCAACATGCATCGCTCTGCTCACTAGTTCCTTGAGTCCAATTGAGCGGTTGTACTCGCCCGTGACGTCATCATCTTGAAGCGTAGCGAAGGTCGGGAGTGTTGACAGCGAATCGGATGGCCAGAAGCCTGCCCCTCGTCTCCCCTTGTCTCCCCTCTCCTCCCCTCTCCTTCCCTCTCCTCCCCTTTCCTCGCTCTGTCTCTCCCCTCTTTGCCTTATACCTGTCTTACCTCTTAGTCTTTCTTTTTTTTCATTCTCTTCCCCTTCGATCTTTGTCTGCTCTCGCTCCCTTCTGTCTGTCTGTCTGTCTGCCTGTCTCTTCTTCCCCCTTCTGTTTGTCTCAACTCTTTCTTCTCTGTTTCTGTCGTGTTCTCTTACTCTCTGTCTCCCCTCTTCCGCACTTCATCTCTTTCATATTTTCCTTCTAATTGTTTCCCCTAATTTTCTTTGTGTCTCTGTTTTCCCATCTCGGCCTCTCGCTCTTCCCTCTCCTCTCTCTCTCTCTCTCCTCTCTCTTCTCTCCTCTCCTCTCCTCTCCTCTCCTCTCCTCTCCTCTCTCTTTTCTCTCCTCTTTCTTTTCTCTCCTCTCTCTTTTCTCTCTGATTTCCACCCATTCCTTTAAGCTACGTTGATACACGAGTAGAAACGCGAGTGAGAAATACTACAGTCTTATAATATAATCTTGCCTCCCCTCCCCCCCCCGTCCGCCCGTCCGTCACCTACCCACTACTACTACATTACACCGACTTACCCCCTTCTACTTCTTTTCCTCCATTTCTTCTTCTTTTCTTTCTCCTCCTACACCACTTTCTCATCTTCCTTTTCCACCTTCTCTTCCTCCCAATCCTCCATCTGCTCCTCATCTTCTTCCTCTTCTTTTTCCCCCTCTTCCTCCTCCTCCTCCTCTTCCTCCTCCCCCTCCTCCCCCTCCTCCTCCTCCTCCTCCCCCTCCTCCTCCTCCTCCTCCTCCTCCTCCTCCTCCTCTTCCTCCTCCTCCTCCTCTTCCTCCTCCTCCTCCTTCTTCTCCTCCCCCCCTTCCTCCTCCTCCTCATCTTCGTCTCATCTCTCATCCTCCATCTTTCACATTTATAGATATCCGAATCTCGATTTGGAATCACCTAGCATCCCGAATGACTGCATGACGACGGTGGGGGAATTCTCATGCCAGGGGTGGGGAGTGAAGGGGGGAAGGGGGGGGGGCTGGTTTCTTAGACACCATCAGTAGAGTTCCTTGTCTTCATCAGTCATGCGCTTGGCAGTCTGCAGGAGGACCGTGCGTCTCCTCCTCTGTTGTTGTCTTCTCCATCAGCATCCCGAAGCCGCGAGAGGAGGAGCTTCTTAGCATCTCCATCAAGGAAACGCTTGCATATTCATATTTACCTCCCCCTTGGTGCTGTGCCGCCCTCCCTCCCTCCCTCCCTCCCTCCCTCCCTCCCTCTGCCGTCTGCCCTCTAGCTGTCCCTTGAGCTCTCCTCCACGCGCTGTCTCGCCCTCTGGGACTCGGGTCTCGATCTCCCTCTCTTACGCGTTCTTGTTTTCGGCCTCGTTCTCATTCTCTTTCTCTTGCCGTGCCCCACTTATCCCTTCTCTGCTGGGATTCCGCTTTCCTTTGCCGGTGTCAGTCTCTTATATTCTCTCCTCTCTCTCTCTTCTCTCTTCTCTCTTCTCTCTTCTCCCTTTCTCTCTTTCTCTCTGTCTCCCTTTCTCCCTTTCTATCTCTCTCTCTCTCTCTCTCTCTCTCTCTCTCTCTCTCTCTCTCTCTCTCTCTCTCTCTCTCTCTCTCTCTCTCTCTCTCTCTCTCTCTCTCTCTCTCTCTCTCTCTCTCTCTCTCTCTCTCTCTCTCTCTCTCTCTCTCTCTCTCTCTCTCTCTCTCTCTCTCTCTCTCTCTCCCCTCTTCTCTCCCTCTCCTCCCCTCTCCTCCTTCCTATCCTCCTTCCTCCCCTCCCCACCATCCTTTCTCCTTTCCTCCTTCCTTCCCTCCCCATCCTCTCCTCGCTACTTCCCAGTTACAACTAAATGTAGCAGTATGAAGACGCATCTGCGATTATTTGCATGAATCACAATGCTTTGTCCATGTTGAGTGATTCACCATGATGGATTTACGGTGATCTTGCAAGCACGGTTTTGCTTTTGCTTTTGCACCTTTGAGTTGCATTTTCTTTAGTCGAGACCTTTGTAAGGAGGTGATAGCCTGTTTGTGCTTCATCTTGTCCTTTGTTTGGACGAAGACACAAGCTCTTCCTTTTTTGCTTGTATACCATTAAATAAATGTGGATTTATGTGTGTATGCATGAGAATGTGGGGTGAGCGTTGGTAAATATGTCAGACGGAGAGATACACAGATGAACAAGTAGACAGAAGGATACACAAATAGATTGACAAACAAATGGATAGGCTGCTAGACAGACAGACAGGCAGACAGGCAAGCAGACAGACAGGCAAAGAAAGAAAGTAAGAATTCAGGCAGGTAAGCAGGGAGGCAAGCAGGTAACAAGATAGATAACAGAAAATGAATAAACAAGATGGGCAGAGTTGAATTATATATATTCTTATATCCTTTCTGTTTCAATAATGTAAATATCTGCCTTTGCTATCGTTCCTCTAATTCCGTTTCGCTCTGTATAATAATTTGAATTTATCGTTTATTTCTGTGTCTATTTTTGTTGCAGTTGTCCGTCACTCTTCGTTCCCTCCCTCTTTCAGTCTTTCCTTCCTACCTTTCCTTCTTCCTTCCCACCTTCGCTCCCTCCTTCCCTTCCTTCCTTCCTTCCTTCCATCCTTCCTTCCTTCCTTCCATCCTTCCTTCCATCCTTCCTTCCATCCTACCTTCGTACCTTCCTACCTTCCTTCCTTCCCTCCTACCTTCCCTCCCTCCCTCCCTCCCTCCCTCCCTCCTTCCCTCCTTCCCTCCTTCCCTCCTTCCCTCCTTCCCTCCTTCCCTGCCAGCTGATGTTTCGTTCTACATGATTTATCGCATTCTGCATTATATATATTTTTGTCCTGGTTTTTTATCATTGGCGTTTTGTTTGTCTCCGTTCACTCCGCGCTGTTGCTGTCCTGGCGGAAGGGGGAGAGAGAGAAAGAAAGAAAGAATAAGAAAGAGTGAGCGGAAGAGAGGAAACGAATGTGGAGGAGGGTCAGGAGTTAAAAGGAGAAAAGAAGAAAATGAGGAGAATGGTAAGGAAGAAAGGAGAGAGGAAGGTGAAGAAGTCGTGGGAATAAAATTACTGAAAATATATGTATTCTCTCTCTCTCTCTCTCTCTCTCTCTTTCTCTCTCTCTCTCTCTCTCTCTCTCTCTCTCTCTCTCTCTCTCTCTCTCTCTCTCTCTCTCTCTCTCTCTCTCTCTCTCTCTGTCTCTCTCTCTCCCTCTCTCTCTCTCTCTCTCTCTTTCTTTTCTGAGACTCGCCAATAAATGTTTATTGTTTTAAAGTTTTCATAAAGGTAAAATGTATTTGTAAAAGAAAATAATGTTAATAGTAACGATAATGAAAGCAATTAATTATAATGATAAAACATTTTACATAAAAAAAATGCATGAACTATTCCTTCCGCGCGTAAAACTCATACGTATCTGTTGTGTAAATTATTTATATATTTATTATTTTTATTCCCAGGTAAAGAGAATGCAAAAAATAAAAAAAATTCCGCTGGACTTGTGCAATTGAAAGGGAAACCTTATTACGCTAAAAATTTCTCTTTTTTTCCTTGAAGATTTTTCGTTTTCATTTATTTTCAATCTTTGTATAAATTATGTGCTTTATTTGATTATTTGTTTGTTGTGTTCGCAAGGAGTCGATTTGAAAAAAAGAACTTCTCTAGGGGGGGGGGGGTACTTAAATTGACTACCGGCGTAGTTCAAGGCGTTGTTGTGGAAACGGGCGCCATTTTTAAGCCATTTCTATTATTATTAGTGTTTTTTATTATTATTATTATTATTTTTTTTTTTTTAAGCTGCGGTTTCTTTGTTGTTGTTGACTTTTTTGTTTCCTCCTTTACTTTCACCGACTTGTATGTGTTAATTTTTTTTTTTTTTTTGTGTGCGTGTTTGAGAGCTCTGTAGAATTTAAATAAAGAGGAAGAGAGGTTGATGAGCGAACGTTAGGTATGGATGTCCGAGATAAGGCGAGATAAGACACGCGGCTCCCCAATTAATGGAATAAGTGGGAGATAAGACACGCCGCGCCCTCGCTAATAAAATAAGCGAAACTTAACGGGAGGGATTCTTTCTTGTATAAATGTTTTTTTTTTTTTCTCTCTCTCTTTCTCTGTCTCTCTGTCTCTCTCTCTCTCTCTCTCTCTCTCTCTCTCTCTCTCTCTCTCTCTCTCTCTCTCTCTCTCTCTCTCTCTCTCTCTCTCTCTCTCTCTCCTATCCATGGTCACCCATTTCTCTCTCTCACTTTTTTCTCTTTCTTTCCTTCCTTCCATCCTTCCTTCCTTCCTTCCTTCCTTTCTGTCTTTTCTTTGTCTCGTTAGATTTTGAGGAGGACACTTCGATGCTCATCAGAGACCTATATATCAGAATTAGACTGTGTTGTAAGAAATGATAATGATAACAATAGTTGTAATTATTATTGACTGTAATAATACTTGTGGTTGTGATTATAATGATAGTAAAGATACATATAATGATAGTAATGGTGATACAAATGATACAAAGACATAATAACGATAATGATGATAAAGACATAATGATAATTATAATGACATTGACGATCGTGATAGTGACATAATGACAATAATTATGATGACATATTAACGATCGTGATAGTGACATAATGGCGATGATGATAATGATCTTATTAATAATGATAGTAATAACAGTGATGCTGTAAATAACGCAGTGACCCTAAAGAACGGCGTCGAGGGCAAACGTGTCCGAACCAAGCCAAAAATAGGACCACAGGTTGAAACAGTGTGGTTGTGACGTCACGCGCTGTGAGAAGTGTTTGAAATACAATGCAGTGTGAAGAGGGATTGGAGAGGGGCGTTCAAGTATGTGTTTCTTTTCTTATCCTTTGGAGTGGGGTGCCGGGCGTGGGGGGGTGGGGGTGGGAGGGGTTCGGGGGTTCAGGGGGGGTGTCGAGGTTTTCGTTGGGTAGTTAGAGGTGGAGGTTGTTTGTAGGTATTTCCGTGTGGGTAGGTGGGTGTGGTGTGTGGGTATTTGGTCTTTGGTGTGGGTAGGTGGGTATTTAGGGCGTGGGCGTTGTTCATTATTTGTTTTATTTGTCGTTTATTTTCCTTCTTTCGGGGTTTTCCTTCTTAGCTTGTCATCTTTTCCTTCCTCGTCTTCTTCCTTCTTCTCCTCCTCCTCCTCCTCCTCCCTCGTTTCTCCTCTTCTTGTACCCTTTCTCCATCTACCATTCCCACTGTATTTTGTTTTTCCTCCTCTCTCTCCCTCTTCTCTCACTACTAAGATTTCGAAGGGGTGGGGGATGGTGGAGGAGAGGGGGTGGGGGGAGACGAAGGAGGAAGTGATGATAATGAAAGTAGTCGTAAAGGTGGTGGTGGAGGTGGAGGTGGTGGCGGTGGTGGTGGTGGTGGTGGTGGTGAAGATGGTGGTGGTGGTGGTGGTGAAGATGGTGGTGGTGGTGGTGGTGGTGAAGATGGTGGTGGTGGTGGTGAAGATGGTGGTGGAGAGAACATGGAAGATGAAGGTAGAATTCCAAGGGAGGGTTGAAAGGGAGGAGGAGAAAGGGATGGAAGGAGCAGTATCAGCAGAAGCAGAAGTAGGAATAGACGTAGTAGGAGCAGCAGAGGAAGGAAAGGAGGAACATCAAGTCTAGAAAAAAAAAAAAAACAATGATCAGGAGAAGAGAAGAGAGAGAGAGAGAGTAAACAAGGAAACAGAAGGAAAAGAAGAAAGGAAAAGAGAAATGACTAAAACGACGCGTTCAGCTGCTGCCTGCGAGACGACAGGATTTTTGCAATATCGTTTGCAAACACTGATGTTGTTTATTAGTTCAATCGGTCCTTTTCTCTCTCTTGGCGAGACGTTGATGACAGGGACTTGATGAAGCTTGCGGTTGGGAGTGAGGGTGAGAGAGAGTGGAGTGAGGGTGAGGGTGAGTAGAGTGATTGTTAGAGAGAGTGGAGTGAGGGTGAGGGTGAGTAGAGTGATTGTTAGAGAGAGTGGAGTAAGGGTGAGAGAGAGTGGAGTGATGGTGAGGGTGAGGGTGAGTAGAGTGATTGTTAGAGAGTAGAGTGAGGGTGAGGGTGAGAGTGGGTGTGGGTGTGGGTGTGGGTGTGAGTGTGAGTGTGAGTATGAGAGAGAGTATAAGAATGAAAATGAGAGTGGTGTGAGAGTGAATTTAAAAGAGAAAAGAGAATGACAGAAACAGAGCTAAAAGCTGACATTATCTCGATTTTCCTTTTTTTTTTTTTCTCGTGTTCTCCACCATTTGAAAAAAAAAAAACAAAGAAAAATGATTGGGCTACTCTCTTCCCCATGTTTGTATTTTCATTCTGTCAGTCATGTGTGGGGGGGTGGGGGGCCTCTAGATTAGATTGCAGTGCCGTGTCGTCGGGAGTGAATCGGCGGGCGTTGCCTGGTGACGCCTGTGTCGTGTTGCTGCAGCTGCTCGCGACGCCCTTTCCCGGCGCTGGTATGGGAAGGGGCCTCGAAGGTATTTTGTGGTAGGCGGAGGGAGGGGGAGGAGGAGGGGGAGCAGGAAAGGGTGAAAGTGAGTGGAGGAGGAAAGGGAGTGGAAGTGGGAGGGAGGGGGGAGCGAGGGAGGGAGAAGGGGAATGGAAACAGGGGGAAGGGATGAAGGTGAGGGAGGGTAAGGGAAGTGGGGGGGGGGGAAGCAGTGAGTGAAAAAGTGAGAGTGAGACTGAAGCAGGGGGAGAGAGAGGGAGACATAGAAATTGAAAGAGGGAGAGCGCGAGAGAGAATGAGTGAGAAACAGAGAAGGATTCCCGTATAAATAGCAAGAGATAAGAGGAAGAGAACCAGATATATGGAAATAGACAAGAGAGCGGGAGGAAAGCGATGGGAAGGGCAGGGGGCCATAAAAAAAAAAAAACAACAACAAAAAAATGATGTAGGAGAGTCAGGCGACGAGCAAAGGTTAATGAAGGACCTGGATAATGATGGCGTTGCTTCGGCCGACGGAAGTGTGTCCAGTGGCGGGCGGCGGCCGGATGAATAATGTATGCGATGACCGTATCGTGTATGGGAGATGCTATCGCCGGCGGCCCATTATCCACTTGTCAGAAGATGCCCGCCCCTCTCTCTCTCTCTCTCTCTCTCTCTCCCTCTCTCTCTCTCTCTCTCTCTCTCTCTCTCCCTCTCTCCCTCTCTCCCTCTCTCTCTCTCTCTCTCTCTCTCTCTCTCTCTCTCTCTCTCTCTCTCTCTCTCTCTCTCTCTCTCTCTCTCTCTCTCTCCCCTCCCTCCCTCCCTCCCTCCCTCCCACCTCCCCCTTCCTCTCCCTCCCTCCCCTCCCTCCCTCCCTCCCTCCCCTCCCTCCCTCCTCCCCCTTCCCCTCCCTCCCTCCCTTCCTCCCTCCCTCCCTCCCTCCTCCCCCTCCCTCCCTCCCTCCTCCCTCCCTCCCACCGCTGGTCAAGGGTTCCGTAGAAGGGGTCTCGCTATCCTAGTATCCTGAGGGTTCACTCTTTCTTAGGGTTTTTCTCCCACTTCACTGGTTATCTTGATATATGTCTGTCTGTATCATATGCCAGCGCATATTTTCGTCTCTCTCTCTCTCTCACTCTTACTCTCATTATTTCACTCTCTCTCTCTCTCTCTCTCACTCTCACTCTCACTCTTACTCTTACTCTTACTCTCATTCTTTCACTCTCACTCTTTTACGCTCACTCTTTCACTCTCACTCTCTCTCTCTCTCTCTCTCTCTCTCTCTCTCTCTCTCTCTCTCTCTCTCTCTCTCTCTCTCTCTCTTATTATTACATTTACTCTAAATCTCATTATTTCCTCTCCTATCGCTACCCCCCCTACTACATGTTATATATGATATGATATAGTATCATGTAGTATGATATAATAAGAAATAATATGATCTATGATATACGATATGATGTAATATAAATATGATATAGGATATGATGCAATGTGATATAATATAGTGTACGATACGAAATATTTAAAAGGCAGACAATATATGAATATGCATATCTTCATCTACATAGTTATCCAGGCCTCCACTTGAGGATTTTTCTTTCTTTCTTAACTTCAGTTTCGAGTCTTACTTCACATTCCCACTTCCTATCCTCCTTCACCTCCCCCGCCTCACCCCTCCACCTGTTGCTCTTGTGTAGTTGTTATTCTATCT
>NC_061838.1:4406368-4416368 GCF_019202785.1 Penaeus chinensis | reverse complement strand
TGTTTTGTTAGTGTGAAGTGTGTATGTGGATGGCGTTTCTTCCTACTCCACTTCCTCCTCATCTTCCTTTTCCTTTTCCTCTTCTTCCTCTCCCTCTTCCTCTCCTCCTACCTCTTCCTCTTCCTCGTACCTCCCCCTCCTCCTCCTCCTCCTCCTCCTGCTCCTCCTACATATCCTCTTCCTCCTCCTATATATCCTCTTCTTCCTCCTACATATCCTCTTCCTCCTCCTACCTCCTCCCTCTCCCACTTCCTCCTCTCCTCCTCCACCTCCTACTCCTCCTCCTCCTCCTCCTCCTCCTCCTCCTCCTCCTCCTCCTCCTCCTCCTCCTCCCTCCTTCTACCTTCTCTTCTGACGTCACTATTGTTTATTATACCGGGCGCCTTTGGGTACGTTGTGGATTAACTGGTTATCTTTATTTGTTTTTCATTGGTTTTATTTGCTTATATTTCAGTTCTTCGCTTCGTACTTTATGTTGTGTCTTCTGTTACTTCTTTCTTTATTGGTCTGTTTGATTTTTTTTTTTTCCCGATTGACAAATTATTCGCCTCTCTTTTCTTTTAGGTGTGTGTTCGTCATCATCAACTATAGGATCATGGTCATATCGTCATCTTTATTTATTTTTATTTGTTTTTATTATTGGTCTCCTTTTTTGTCACTTCATCTTTTTTTCTTTTTTTTTCCTGCAGCCTGTTTTTATCCACTCCATCCTCTACCTCTTCGTCCTCCTCTTTCCTCCTCCTCCTCCTCACCCGCTTCCTCTTCTTCTTTCTCCTACCCCTCCTTTTCTTCCTCCTCTTCTTCTTTCTCCCCTTGCTCCTCTTCCTCTTCCTCTTCTGTCTCGGGAGATAAACGTGGAGGTCACCCGAGAACTGCCGAGAACCGCGCATGAGTATGCATGGCGTTCTGGCGTAGATTAACCGCTCGGGTCTCTTCTCGGACGCTGCCGTCTGTCAAGTCATTCGCGAGAATGAGAGGGAGGGAGAGGGAGAGAGAGAGAGAGAGAGAGAGAGAGAGAGAGAGAGAGAGAGAGAGAGAGAGAGAGAGAGAGAGAGAGAGAGAGAGAGAGAGAGAGAGAGAGAGAGAGTGAGAGAGAGAGAGTGAGAGGGAGAGAGAGAGTGGGAGAAAGGGAAGGAAGGAGGGGGAGAGAGAGAGAGAGAGTGGAAGAAAGGGAAGGAAGGAGGGGGAGAGAGAGAGAGAGTGGGAGAAAGGGAAGGAAGGAGGGGTAGAGAGAGAGAAAGGGAGAGAGTGGGAGAAAGGGAAGGAAGGAGGGGGAGAGAGAGAGAGAGTGGGAGAAAGGGAAGGAAGGAGGGGTAGAGAGAGAGAAAGGGAGAGAGTGGGAGAAAGGGAAGGAAGGAGGGGGAGAGAGAGAGAGAGAGTCGGAGGAAGGGAAGGAAGGAGAGGGAGAAAGAGAGTGGAAGAAAGGGAAGGAAGGAGGGGAAGAGAGAGAGAAAGGGAGAGAGTGGGAGGAAGGAAGGGAGAGAGTGGGAGGGATAGAGAGAGAAAGTGGAATGTATAGAGGTAGAGTGGAAGGGATGGAGGAGGGAGAGGGAAGGAGGAAAAAAGAAGACAAGAAGAAGGAAGGGGAAACAGAGATAGGAAAAGAAAGGGAAGACGGATAAGAAGAGGAAGGGTAACAAAAGGGGTAGGGTTGATTAAAGATTAAGGATCAGGGATGTTAGGGATTCGTTTGTAGTAGGTCATGATCAAGTCGATTTATAAAAAAAAAAAAAAAAAAAATGGTGTCAAAGATTGTATCCCTCCTTCCCCGAAAATTATATATATATTTTTTTTTCTTTTTTCTTTTTTTTTTCTTTTTCTTTTTTACTTAGATCACAAAAAAAAAAAATCACCAAAGGAGCGAGGCCTTCTCAAACACGTTTTCAACACGCATCATAGAGATTTCAAGAAGTTTCCAAAGGGAGAGGTAGGTGTCTGTGGGGTTAAGAGGCTAGAGTGGGAAGGCTGAGGGAGAGAGAGGCAAGAAAGAGCCTCGTCCATGCACAACGACCCTGTCACACTTCGGTAGTTTCTCCGGTTATCCGGATTTTTTCTTTTTGAGTTAATTTTTGATTATGGTGTGTTTGTAGGTGGGGGGAGGGGGTGGGGATGTTAAGGTTCTTTTTTACTTTATTGAGGCTTTTTCTGTTCTATTTCTTAGTTTTTTCTCGATATTTTTATTTTTATTTTATTATTTCTTCCTTTTCCTTTTTTCTATATTTTTTTCTTCGTTGTTGTTGCTTTTCGGTCTCTCTCTCTCTCTCTCTCTCTCTCTCTCTCTCTCTCTCTCTCTCTCTCTCTCTCTCTCTCTCTCTCTCTCTCTCTCTCTCTTCCTCCTTTCCTCTTTTCCTCTCAACCTCTCCCATCACCCCGTCTCTTTTCCCGTGTCCTGCCCTCCCGCACATGAACCCCGGTCAAGAACAGCCGGGCAACAATGAATGGAAACTGTGTATTATAGTGGCGAGGGGGGAGGGGAGGGGAGGGAGAAGGGGAAGTAGAGGGGCGGGAAGGGGACGGAGAAAGGGGAAGTAGAGGGGAGGGTGGGGAGGGAAACTGAGAAGTAGAGGGTAGGGGGGGAGGGGAGGGAGAAGGTGAAGTGGAGGAAAGAGGTGGGGAATCATGGGGAGAGACGGAGGCTCACTTTTCAGGAGGAAGGGAGGGAATGCGGGTAAGGAATAGGAAGGAGAAGAATTAGAAAGAAAAGGGGGAGATGGCTGGGAGAGTGTTGATAGGTAGGGAAGAGGAAGGGGGAAAATAGAGGGGTGAGGTGGGAAGAAGGGAAGAGGAATGGGGAAGTAGGAGGAAATAGGTAGGCAGGGAAGAGAACGGAAAAAATAGAGAAGAAACAAGGATATAGCGGATGGGATCTGTTCGAGAAAAGAAAAAAAAAAGGAAAATAGAGAAAGAAAGAAAGAAACATAGCAGGATAAAGATTGAACGAAAGAGAAAAAGGAAAGAAACATTTTGATGTCAAATTATAATAGCAATTTGCACAATAAAGACGTAGGGAAAGACCGTTTATATACTTATCCGCTTTCCTGAGGGAAAGGGCCAATTAGGGTGTGATTAGCGAACCAAGTCAATCTTGCCTCTTCTATTCCCCTCTCCCTCCCTCCCCCCCTCCCACTTCCCCCATTCCCCTCCCTCCTTCCCCTTCCCACTTCCCCCAGCACCCTCCCTCCCTCCCCGTCCCACTAGCCCCCTCCCTCCCTCCCCGTCCCACTAGCCCCCTCCCTCCCTCCCCGTCCCCCAACCCCCTCCCTCCCTCCCCGTCCCCCAGCCCCCTCCCTCCCTCCCCGTCCCCCAGCCCCCACCCTCCCTCCCCGTCCCCCAGCCCCCTCCCTCCCTCCCCGTCCCCCAGCCCCCACCCTCCCTCCCCGTCCCCCCTCCTACTTCCTCCCTCCCCGTCCCCCAGCCCCCTCCCTCCCTCCCCGTCCCCCAGCCCCCACCCTCCCTCCCCGTCCCCCCTCCTACTTCCACCAAGCCCCCTCCCCTTACACTGCTCGCCCTGGACGTGAAGGCAAGAATATATTTATTTGCTTAAATCGGAGGGTGATGTCAGGCTTGCACCAGTATGTGGATGTGAATACGAGTGTGTGTGCGTATGTACGTGTGGATCGTGTGATGTGTGTGTGTATGTGTGTGTGTGTGTATGTGTGTGTGTGTGTGTGTGTGTGATGTATGTATGTATGTATGTATGTATGTATGTGTATATTTGAAGGAGGTCACATGGAAGTATACGTGCGTGTGTACGTGTGAATCTTGTGTGCGCTTGCGTGCTTGTTGATTCTTGTGAGGCGGTCGGTTATGTCGCTTGAATATGCTTTCCGTCAGTCTATGCGGTTGTTTTTATTTTTATTTTAAGTTTTATATTTATATGTATGTATTTTCTTTTTTTATTGCGATAGTTGTACCACGTGATTATGAGGCGACCACATCGTGATCGTAGTACAGATCATCTTATCCTCATATGTAAATAGATATTTATTCACCCTCCCCCCCCTCCTCCCTATTTACCCATCACCACGCAACCGAATCAGGTAACCCAAGCAACCATTCCTCCCTCGGTCCTCGCCAGTGCAACGCCGCCTTTGCAACAGGAGCAACAAGTGCGCGTGTTGATCCCTGAGCCCGAGACATTGCACGCGACCGCCCCGCCACGCCGCCGCTGCCGCCTCGCTCGCGCCACGGCTCTGGAGTTTTGTTTGTTTGTTGTTTTGCTCATTATTTTTGCGTTTTTTTTTTTTTTTTTTTTTTTTTTTTAATCGGCTCGGTGGAGTGGTGGTGGGCGAGATGCCGTGTTTTATTTGTTACTGATTTGTTTTTGTTCATATATGTATATGTGTGTGTGCGTGTGCGTGTGTGTGTGTGTGTGTGTGTGTGTGTGTGTGTGTGTGTGTGCGTGTGTGTGTGTGTGTGGATCGGTTGAAAGACAGTAAACGATCTGCTCTATTATCTTACTATTATTAATTCGTTGATGTTTTAATTCAGCTTCAGTTTTTTATTATGTTGGAAGACAGTGAAATGGCTTCATTTATTGTTTACTTGTTTCTCTTTCCTTTATCGGTTCTCCGGGAAGCCGGTCGACGCCCTCGGGCTTACCTTGTCTTTCGCGCCCGTGTGTCTTTTGTTTTCCTTTTTGGTTTTGTCTTCTTTCCTTATCCACAGTACCCTTTTAAACTCCCTTCATCCTCTTCCTCCTTACTCCTACCTACCTCGTCCTCCTCCTTACTCCTACCTTCCTCGTCCTCCTCCTTCTCTTCCTAATTCTAATCCTAATACTAACACCTAACTTCCTCCTCCTCCTCCTCCTCCTCCTCCTCCTCCTCCTCCTCCTCCTCCTCCACCTCCTTACTTCTCACTCCTCACTTCTCACTTCTCATTTCTTCCCCCTTTCTCCACCCTCCTTCTCTACTCCTCCTCTCCCTTACTCCTCACTTTCCCTCCTACTCATCATCATCATCATTACTCCTCACTCATCACTCCTCATTTCTACCTCTTCCCTCCACCCTTCCTCATCCTCATCCTCATCCTCATCCTCATCCTCCACCCTTTGTCCTTCCTCCTCCTCCTCCCCTCCTGCTCCTCCTCCCCCTCTTCCTCCTCCTCCTCCTCCTCCTCCTCCTCCTCCTCCTCCTCCTCCTCCTCCTCACCCTCACCCCCCTCTAAGTAATCGGACACGCTGATGGTAAAAGGTCTTTTAATTCACCAGACATTTGTTGGGAAAGTTTAGCCACGAGTTTGGGAGGATCAAACACCGACTATGAATGCCAAGAGCAAAAATTAAATAAGCAAACGACGAAAGGAGAGAGCGGGGGAGGGAGGGAGGGAGGGAGGGAGGGAGGGAGGGAGGGAGGGAGGGAGGGAGGGAGGGAGGGTGGACGGGATGAAAATGAGAGTGGGTGAGAGTGAGAGAGCGCATACGATGTGTATACGCTTATTCAATGACGTAGGCCTGCTCAGACACTTATCTCTCTCTCTCTCTCCCTCCCTCCCTCCCTCCCTCCCTTTCCCTCTCTCTCTCCCTCTCTCTCTCTCCCTCTCTCTCTCTCCCTCTCTCTCCCTCCCTCTCTCTCCCTCTCTCTCTCCCTCTCTCTCCCTCTCTCTCTCCCTCTCTATCTCCCTCTCTCTCTCCCTCTCTCTCTCCCTCTCTCTCTCCCTCAATTACAGACGCACACCTGGTAAGGTGACCAACCTGAACAGGATATAAAAATGGTAATTATATGCAGTAGGTTGCTTCGCCTGGTATGCTTCAAGTAGGAGAGAGAGAGAGAGAAAGAAAGAAAGAAAGAAAGAAAGAAAGAAAGAAAGAAAGAAAGAAAGAAAGAAAGAAAGAAAGAAAGAAAGAAAGAAAGAAAGAAAGAGGAGGGAGGGAGGGAGGGAGGGAGGGGTCGACGACAAGGAGATTAGACATGAGTTGATCTTATAGCAGGAAGAAAATTTCAAATTTGCAGGTGTTTATTCTTCCAGTGTCTCTGTGCAAGTTAGACTAACTCGTCGCTGGGACTTTATAACTTAGCAACACTACCGATATATTGGAGAGAGAGTTTTTGTGTGTATCTGCGTATATGTAAAGCTTATATACGCGAAAGTGTGTTTTATTGTACGTGTATGAGCGCACGCATACCCTCCTTTGTTCGTGCCTGGACTCGTGCACGCCCCGCCGCGCTTTTACCTGCCCGGTCAACCTCCGTTCATGCGACTTGCGTGCTTGGGGAGAGGGCTCGGGGGGGTGGGGGGGGGGGGGGGCATGAGGGTCAGGGCCAAGACCCTCTGTGATTGGTTGCCGGGGTCTTCGCACTTCCGATTGCCGCCGCGATTTGGCCATTTGAGGTTGTCGCGGTCGGGTTGCTGGCGGCGGCGGCGGCGGCGGCGGCGGGGGTGGGAGTGGAAGTGGAAAGGGGAATGGGAATGGGAATGGGGGTGGAATGATGAATGGAAATGGGAGCGGGATGGGGAATGAGGTTGGGAGTGGGTGGGGAATTAGGATGGGAGTGGAATGGGGAATGGGAATGAGAGTGGAATGGGGAATGGGAATGAGAGTGGAATGGGAATGAGAGTGGAATGGGGAATGGGAATGATGTTGGAATGGGGGATGGGAATGGGAGTGGATTGGGGAATGAGAATGGATATGGAAATGGTAGAATGATTAAAATGGAATGGTAAATAGGAGTGGAATTTTGAATGGGAATGTTAGTGGAATGTTGAACGGGAATGAAAATGGAAGAAGAATTTGATTGGAAGAGGTGGAATTTGGGAATGGAAATGGTATGATGAATAAAAGTGGCGTATGGAAATAGCTGTGGCAAGTAGGAAAAACAAGAAGAAATAGTAATTGAAAAGAGAATACAATGTAATAAATAAGAACTATCAATAAAGTAGTCCAGGCAAACAGAATAATCGGCGGAAAAGGATGTATAAAAAGATAAAGGGAATGGAATTGAAATGTTTTCGTGGAACTTACAGGTGGAATGATGAATGAGAGAAGTGAGGATGGGATTATAGAGGAGGAAATCTGAATTCTTTGGTCGTGACAGATTTATATGTGTGTGTGTGCGTGTGTGTGTGTGTGTGTGCGTGTGTGTGTGTGTGTGTGTGCGTGTGTGCGTGTGCGTGTGTGTGTGTGTGTGTGTGTGTGTGCGTGTGTGTGTGCGTGTGTGTGTGTGTGTGTGTGTGTGTGTGTACTTCTTTTTTTTTTGTATGGATGATATTTGAATGCCGTATATAGCAGTAAAAGGTGTAAGACAAAGAAAGGAAAATGTTAGTCTTAGTTGCTGAGGATAAATTTGAAGAAAAAGGAATTGGATTTTATATAAGCTTAACACCAAGAAAGCAACGACAGCAGCAGGCAAAGTATTGGAACGTCACGGTGAAGGGGAGAAAGAAGATAAATGGGTAGAGTGAAAGACAAAAAAAGAAAAAAGAAAATAGATAAATAGGCAAAAAAAAAAAAAAAAAATGGGGGGGGGGGCTTTTCTACTTGTGTTGCGTGTCGATGATAGCGGTGAGTCCCCCCCCCCCCCCCCCCCAGCTCCCCTTTTTTATTCCTCTTTCTATTATATCCTATTTGTGTTTCTTGCTTCGATATGTTCTTCTTTTCCTCTTCATTTGTTTTCTTTTTTATTTTGTTTGTCTGGTTGATTTATTGTTCTTTTTTTTTTGTTTCAAGGTCATCATATTTGGTTTTCTTTCCTTCCCCATTGTTTTATCCTTGTTCTCCTCCTCTTTGTTTAATCCTTTTCCTCCTCTTTGTTTTATCCTTTTTCCTCCTGCTCCTCTTCCTCCTCCTCCTCTTCCTCTTCCTCTTTTTCCCCTTAATACTTTCCCTTTCTTTGTCATCGTTTCCTCTACTTCTCTCATTATGCCTCTCCGTCCTCTCTTGCACCCTTCCTTTCCCTCCCCACCCTTTGTTTATTCCTTCGTTCCCCTTCCCTTCCTTCCCACCTCCCCCTCACCTCCTCAGCCTATCCCTTCCCTCTCCCTCCATCCTTTCTACCTCCCATCCCCCCCCCCCCCCCCCCCCCCCCGCCTCTGCCGCCCCTCCCTCTCCCCCCTTTTCCCACCTTGTAAGGGGTAATTTAGCGTGAGAATATCCGGTACCGCGTAACCCTGCGTATTCGACCCTGGGATGAGGGAGGGCAAGGAGGTGGAGGAGGACTAGGAGAAGAAGCAGAAAGAGAAGAGGAGGAGGAAGAGGAAGGAGGAGGAGAAGAGAAACAAGCGTGTGTAAGAAGTAGGGATGGAGGGAGAGAGGTTGAAATGCTACTAAAGAAATTGCGAGCGGGAAAGAGCAAAAGGAAAAAGGAACGAAAAGGGTCAATTTACATGTATGTATACCGGTGTGTGTGTGTGTGTGCGCGTGCGTGGGCGTGTGTGCATAGGCGTCTGTGTATCTATATGTATGTCTGGGTGCGTACAGTTGAAAGTGATACACCAAAGAAAAGCGGAAAATGGAGCGAGAAACCCAAGCGTGCAGAGGAAGGCGCCGTTGTCCCGAGTCACGTTTCGCGAGCGCCGCCGGCATGGATTCGCGCCGCCAGGGTCTTCGCACGGGGAGGAAGGGGTAGAAGGGGCCACGGAACGGCGTGAAGGCGTGGGCGTGTGTTTAGGCGTTTAGGAGGGTGTGGGGGAGGGGGAGGGGGAGGAGTGTCTAAGAGGGGGCGGGCGTGAGGGAATTTAGCCTTGACGAAGGTTAATGTTGGCGGGGGTGGTGGGGGAGGGGAGGGGGAGGATGGTGCTAGGGAGAAGGGGAGTGGGGGGGAAGGAGGGTGCTTGGGTGAGGGGGAGGGAGGGAGGGAGGGAGGGAGGGAGGGAGGGAGGGAGGGAGGGGAGGGGAGGCACGGAAGGAGCAATGACAGGTGTGTTTGCTGCAAAGGGAAGGGAGGTGTTTGTCTGGTTCGTTTTAGGGGAAATGGTGTGGTTCAGGGATTAGTAAAGAAACAGATGGGGAGGGAGAGGGAGACAGACAGAGAAGATAGAGAAAAAGAAAGAAAGAAAGAGAGAAACTAAACCGCGAAGGAGGCCCACGAGGAAGAGCGAGAGTGAGTGCCCGAGCGAGGGCGGGGAGAGTGCGGCGACGGAGACGCGGCCGTACAGTCGGACGCAGCTCCGATAAGGCTGCCGAGCCGGGTGCAAGCGCGTCTCCCCCGAAAAAGGGCAAACTGCAAGACGGATGAGGAACTGGGTGCCGGCGCGAGAGACCCAGGCGCCGGCCGGATGACAGGTGCCGTGACGTCATCCGCCCTCGTTAGGGCCGTCTCCGGGTGACAGCTGCCGTCTTGTTATTGTCCCGTTGCCTATCTCCTCCTTTTATCAGGTTGGTTTTGTCGTTCGTCTAATTGTGGCAAGGTCGCGAGGCTCGGGTTGGCGGAGGTCAGGTGCTCGGGGGCTTGATTGGGACTCGTTCTGGCTAATTCTGGCTTGACCTGTGGCTTGCCCTGGCTGGCTCTGCTTGTTGATGGCGGGGCGGGGGGGGGGGGGTAGAGGAGCAGGAAGAAGAAGAAGAAGAAGAAACAGAAGAAGAAAGACAAAAAGAATTAGAAAATTGCGAGGTGGGTAAATGAGGAGGAAGAGGAAGGAGAAGTGCAGCAGGGCATGCCTACCCCTCCCCCCCACCTATATCCACCCCGTTCGCCCGCATGATTGCACGAGCAACTGCAGGTTTAGGGGAGAATGTGGGGGGGGGGGAGGAAGGAGGGAGGGATAGTGGATTGGGAAGAGTAAGGGAGAAGGGGAAGGGGAAGGAGGGGGGAAGAGAGTAAGCATGGAGGGGAAGGAGAGAGGGAGAGAGTAAGGGGAAAGGGGAAGAAGGAGGGAGTAAGGGAGAAGAAGAAAGAGGGAGTAAAGGAGGGAGGGAAGGTGAGGCAGGTCTGGTTGGTACACTTAGGGCAATGCTCAGCGCGCGTAAGGCATGGCCAAGCAGTCTGCGAGAAGGGGAGGAGGGCGAAGGGAGACTAGCAGAACAAAGAGAGAGGAGAGAGAGAAGGAGGGAGAGAGAGAG
>NC_061838.1:4399452-4406268 GCF_019202785.1 Penaeus chinensis | reverse complement strand
CCCCCCCCCCCCCCACGCCCCCCTCCCATCCCTCGCGTTGTCTCGACGTTGGCGGCGTTCTCACCGATTAACTCCGCTCTCTGCTTTCGCCCGCGCCGCCCGATTAGATGCGAGTGTAATATAGTTTTCCGATGATGTACCGCCTCGACCTTCCGTCTCTCCTCCCCTGCCTCGCCTCCTCTCGGCTGTCTTCCCTCCCTCCCTCCCTCCCTCCCTTCCTCCCTCTCGGGTCTTCTTCCCTCGCTCCTTTTTTTTTCCTTACTCTCTCGCCTCCCTCCTCCTCGGTCTTCCTTCCTCCTTTCTTTTCTCCATTCTTTCCTTCTTTCCTCACTTTCTCCCCTCGCTCTGCTTCTCTCCCTTCCTTCCCCAATCTCTCCCCTCCCTTCCTCTCTCCGTCTCTTCCTCCCTTCCTTCCGTCCCTAACTCTCCTCCCTCCCATCCCCTTTCTCGTTTACTTCTCCTTCCCTCTCTCCTTCATTTCTCCTTTTCTTCCACTGTCTCTCCTTCCTTCCTTCCTTCTCTCCGTCTGTCCCTCTCTCTGTTTTTCCTCCCTCCTTCCCTCCCTCCTTCCCTCCCTTCTTCCCTCCCCTCTTCTCTGCGGCGATGTGTTTGGGAAAGTAGGAGGCTGAAGGGAGGCTACCTGGGACGCTACAGATGGCGACAGGTGGTGGAATTCGGTTAGGTGGGATGGGAGGAAGAGAAGGGCCGAGGGAGATGAGGAAAAAAAGAATAGGGGAGGTAAGAGGGAGGAAGGAGAGAGGTGAAAATGGAGTGAGTGGAAAGTTTGGAGAGCGAGAGAGAGAGAGAGAGAGAGAGAGAGAGAGAGAGAGAGAGAGAGAGAGAGAGAGAGAGAGAGAGAGAGAGAGAGAGAGAGAGAGAGAGAGAAGGGGATAAAACAAAAAGGATTAAAGAGATTGCGAAGCAGATGAAGGATGTTGAATTGGAAACAGGTGTTGAAATTCGAAACAGCTAGTGTTCGGGTAACGAAACAGGTGCTAGAAGTAGGATGTTGAATTCGAAACAGGTGCTAGAAGTAGGATGTTGAATTCGAAACAGGTGCTGCATGTCGACTGTCGAACTCGAAACAGGTGTTAATCGAATTCGAAACCGGTGTTTGCATGTTGGGTGTCGAATTCGAAGCAGATGTCAAATGTTGGAGTCGAAACAGGTGTTGCATGTCGGATATTGAATTCGAAACAGGTGTTAATCGAAGTCGAAACAGTTGTTTGCATGTCGGATGTCGAATTCGCAACGCGTGGAGGATGTTGGGTATCGAGACAGGTGTTGGAAGTGTGTCCGGGATCTGGCGAGTGACGAGTGCCTCTAGCCCCGAGGGAGAAGGTGGCTGGGCCGCGCGCTGAGCTCTCGTTCGGAATTTGATTTTGCCTTTATTATCCTCTTTCGTTTCGTTGCATTTGGTATTGTCGGTTGGTCTTGATTCTTGTTTGATCATTCTTGTTATGGTTTATTGATTTGGTGGCTTGTTTTACTGTTCTTTGTTCGATCGCTTTAATTTGATTGTTTGTGTTTATTGTTTGTCGTTCTCCAATACAGTAAGTTTGTATATTCATTCGCGTGAGAGTGAATCCAGACAGACAGACAAAGAAAATACGGTTATGAGCAGACTGTATGTTCGTTGGGTATGTTCCTGAGCATACCTTTCGCCGGGGCTTAGACTCTCCCGATTTGGGCTTTGTTCAGACGGCGGAGAGACCCACGTTTATGACCGGCCGTTGGTGACGTCATGTTTGTCTTGCCGGGCATGTGTTGGCACAGGGCCGGCTGGCTGCGTTTATCTCTCTCTCTCTCTCTCTCTCTCTCTCTCTCTCTCTCTCTCTCTCTCTCTCTCTCTCTCACACACACACACACACACACACACACACACACACACACACACACACACACACACACACACACACACACACACGGTATATATTCGCGTACTTTTATACGCGTGTGCGCCTCTATCTTGCTTTTTTCTTTCTCCTTTCCCCCCCCTCCCTTGATTTTAGCATTTACATTAGGCCCTATCTGTGCAGTCAGCAACAGGAGGCCGATGCCATTTGCAAATGACAAGTTGGTGCAGATTGCCGTGTGCGGTAATCGGGTCGTGACGAAGGACATTCCTAAAACGCCCGCCTCAAGAGAGAGGGAGGATGACAGAGGGAGGGAGGGAGGGAGGGAGGGAGAGAAGGGAGAGATGTGAGGGAGGGAAGGAGGGGGAAGGGAGAGATAAAGCGGGATCTAGGGTGGGGGGTTGGATAGTTAGGGAGGGAGGGAAGGGGGAAGGAGAGAGAGAGAGAGAGAGAGAGAGAGAGAGAGAGAGAGAGAGAGAGAGAGAGAGATAGAGATAGAGATATTGAGAGAGAGAGAGAGATTGAGAGAGAAACCGAAATTTAGAGAACCTAGGTGAAGGAAAGAAAGATAAAAAGGGAATTTCGAAGACTAAGACACAGTGGTCGAAGAGGAGGGACAAATTAGAAGGTAAGGAAAGAAAAAAAGAAAGATGGAAAGTGCATAATTGAATGCCGAAGCCAGTAGGTCGTCCCGCAGCCTCTGAATTGGTCGTCAAATTTTGGCGGTCATCCCCCGAACGGAAGCCCCGACCGCGGAGGAGGAGGAGGAGCAGCAGCAGGAGGAGGAGAAGGAGAAGGAAGAGGAGGAAGAGGAGGAAGAGGAGGAAGAGGAAGAGGAGGAGGAGGAGGAGGAGGAGGAGGAGGAGGAAGAGGAGGAAGAGGAGGAAGAGGAGGAAGAGGAGGAAGAGGAGGAAGAGGAGGAAGAGGAAGAAGAGGAAGAAGAGGAAGAAGAGGAAGAAGAGGAAGAAGAGGAAGAAGAGGAAGAAGAGGAAGAAGAGGAAGAAGAGGAAGAAGAGGAAGAAGAGGAAGAAGAGGAAGAAGAGGAAGAGGAGGAGGAAGTAGTCCCGGGGTCGTGCGGCAAAAGTGGCAAAATTCCATCGCGGAGGAGGTCGTCGTTGGGGTCGTTACATTTTCCTTCCTGTTCCTCCCGGCGATGATGGCTTTCCGGTCGTCGCTGCGGGGTCGTGGCGGTGGTCGTGGCGGTGGGATTCGGCGCAGGTGCTCGAGCCTTATTTACGCGCCTCGAGGTGGCCGCCCGACCGACCGTCCGCCCCGCAGGTAAATCACAGGTGATGGAAGGTGGGCGGCGCGGCGGCGGGGGGCGGGGGGCGGGGGTGGGGGAGGAGGTGTTGGGATAGGAAAGAGAGGGGGGGGGAGTTCGCAGCGGGAGGCAAGTGAAAGTGTCCACAATAGTGATGGAAGAGAGAGAGAGAGAGAAAGAGAGAGAGAGAGAGAGAGAGAGAGAGAGAGAGAGAGAGAGAGAGAGAGAGAGAGAGAGAGAGAGAGAGAGAGAGAGAGAGAGAGATGAGAAGAGCAAAGAGATGTTGTAGAAGAAGAAGAGAGGAAAGAAAGAAAGAAAGAAGGGAGGAAGGAAGTGAGGGAGGGAGCTAGGGAGAGATCAGAGAGGAGAGGAGAGGAGAGGAGGGAAGGGAGAAAGAGAGAAATAAAGACCGATAAATCGAATGAGGGAGAGGAGGTGGGCGGGGTGGGGGGTGGGGGGTAGCGCACTGAAAGAGACGTAGTTAGCGAAGATTACCTGTCATTCCAGTGCAGGGTGGAAGGTAGCCGTTGTTTACGGGCGTGACGGGGCGCCGCTGCAGTTCGATGTCGCTGTTGCAATGCGGAAGGAACGGGGGAAGTAGGAAGGAAGGGGGGAAGATGTTGGGGTGGGAAGGAAGGGGGAGATGGATGGAAGGGGGGCAATGTTAGGGGGGGAGGGAGAGGGATGGAAGAGATAGGAAGGAGAGGGGGACGGAATGGAAGGAAGGAGGAAATGTTTAGGATGGAGAGAGATGGAAAGGGGAGGTGGAAGGGAGGGAAAATGTTTAGGATTGGAGAGGTAGAGGGAGAGAGATGGAAACGGAAGGAGTGGAAGGAGGGGGAAAAATACTTGGGGTGGATGGGAAAGAGAGGGATGGAAAGGGGGATAGAGGAGATGGGAAGGAAGGGCTGAAATGTTAGGATGGAAAGAGGAAGGAAGAGGGAGGGAAGGTACGGGAACAGAGTGGAAGGAAAGGGGGGGGGGGTTATGGGATGAGAGGGAAAGAGAGGGTTGGAAAAGGGGGGGAAGGGAAAGAGAGGGGAGAGAAAAGGGGAGAGATGGTGGAAAGAGAGAAATGCTCGTGGTGGATGGGAGAGAAAGGGAAAGCGATGGGAAGGTGGAAAGAGAGAGAAAAATGTTTGGGTTGGATAAGAAAGAATCGAAAACGGGATGAAAGGAAGGGGAGAAATGATTATGGTGGATGAGAAAGAGAGGGGGAACTATAGGAGAAGAGGAAAATATATTTAAAATATGTGAATAAAAAAAACGACAAAAAAACGAAACTGAACGGAAAAATGGAGAGAGAAAGTAAAAACAAAGCGAAAGAGAAGAGAGAAAAAAGAACGTAAGAGAGAGAGAAAAGAGAGGAAAAGAAAGAAAGAGAGAGCGCAATGAAACATAAAAGAAAGTGAGAGAATGGAAAGGGCAAAGGCGGGCGGGGAGGGAGGGGAGGGCGAGGAGGGTAGGGGGGCGGGGGAGCACGCAGACAGGCGGTGATGAACGATGACAGTTGTAACGCAGCTGTCTTGACCAGGACCTGTGACACCTCTGATGGCGGGCCCCGTATGACAGGTGTGTTTGCAGGTCGCGGTTGCAGGTTACAGGTCGCCGGTCGCGGAGGGTCGAGCGGGAGGGAGAAAAGATGTGGGAAGAGGGAAGAATAAGTGGCAGGGGAGAGAAAGAGGAAGAGAGAGAGGAAGCGAAACCAGGGGGAGAAAGCGAAGATGGGAGTGAGAGAAGGGAGGAAGGAGAGAGAGAGAGAGAGATAGAAAGAGAAAGAAAATAAATTAGATGATAGTGCCGATTGTTACGAAGGTAGGAGAAGTTAACGAAAAAAAGAAGACCAAAATAGAGAATAAAGAGAAGGAAAATAATAATTAAAAAAAAAGTCATCGACAAAAATGAGAATAGAAAGAGAAAAGAGATTAAAAAAAAAAAAAAAAAAAGCAAGAGGAAGGCGTTGGTGATGAAGAGGGACAGCGTGCTGACGTTTCGCTGACACAAAAGCCCCAGTGTTCATCAGCGGTCAGGAGAGCTCATTCGGAACCACTCGCGTAAATGAATGATTGACAGGTTGGAGTGAATCGTCTGGTTTTAAGTTGCGTGTCAGAGGCGATGTTGGGGAGGGGGGGGAGGGGAGTTGGTAGGGGGTGGGGGCGAGGAGGGGAGTTGGTGGGGGTGGGGGCGAGGAGGGGGTTCACAGGGGGTGGGGGCGAGTGGGGGATGGATGGAAGAGGAGGGGGGGGGGAAGAAGAGGAATGGAAGAAGGAAAAGGTGGGGTGGGGAAATTGTGTTGATAAAGAGGAGAGATAGGAAATGGTGGAGAAATAGGAGAGAGAGAGAAAAAATGATGATAAGAAAAAGGTGGTGTGAGAAAATTGTGTTGATAAAGAGGAGAAAAAGAAAATGAAGAAAAGTAGGGGAAAGAGAAAAAAATATGAGAAGAAAAGTGTGGTTTGGGGAAGATGTGTGATAAAAAAGAGAGAAAGAAAAGAGTAGGAAGAAATAGATACTTTGGGGGGAAATGTGATAAAGGGGAGAGAAAGAATATGCTGAAGGAAAAGGTGCTATGGGGAAATGTATGATAAAGAAATAGGCAAAGGAAATTAAGAGAAAGAGAGAAATACTAAAAGTTTTTGAGGAAGGAGAAAAAAAGAGAATAATAAAAAATGTAATAAAGGTAAAAAAAAGGGGGGGGGGGGGATAGATGATGAAGACAGGAACGAAAAACAGAGAAACGACTAAAGAAAATTATTCTTAGAAACAGAGAGGGAAAAAAAAGGATAAAATAAAACTACGAATAAAGAAGGTCTAAAAAGACAACAAAAAAGAAGAAGAAAAAAAAGGAAAAAGCAAATCAGAAAAAAAGGAGGAAAAAATAAAATTACAGATAAAGACGCTACAAGAAAACAACAGAAAAAGGGGGGGGGGGGGGGCGAGGACGACCCACCGACACCGTCCTCTCCCGCCACGAAGAGGAACGCAAGAGGAAAGCCTTAAAAGCGGGAAGAAAGAAGAGAGAAAAGAAAGAAATGCTAAGACGCCCGTTCCGGCAGAAGGTGATTTATGGGCTCAAGAAAGACTGAGGGATTAGGGGCGGAATGTGGCGGGTATGTGGTGGCGCTGGACTGGGGGGAGGGGGAGGGGGGGAGGGAGAGGGAGAGGGAGGTGGGGGTTGGAAGGGGTAGGAGGGTGGTGGGGAGGGGTGGGCGGCGGGGGTTATGAAGGGAGGGGAAAGGAAGGGGGTTATGAGGGAAAGGGGAAAGGGGTCATGAAGGGTTAAAGGGAGGGAGGGGGTTATGAAGGGAAAGGGGGGTTATGAGGGGTAAAAGGGAGGGACGGGAAAGGTAGGGGTTATGAGGGGAAGGTGGATTGGGGGATTATGAAAGTATGGAAGGGTTCGAGTTATGAGGGGAGAAGGAAGGGAAGGGGAGGGGAGAAGGAAGGGAAAGGGGGAAGGGGAGGGGAGGGGAATGCGGGGCATTGGTATGTTGTAAGTAATTCCTGTTTTCCGTTTTCGTCGTATGCACTCATTCACTCGTTCACTCATTCACCTAACACAACTCGCCTCAGTCACCAACTTTTCTCTACTCATTTTAACTCGTCAACTGACTCATTCGCACTCGCCTCCTCGTCGAATTCAGGCCATGTTCATTATATATGTATGATAATCTATAAGATCATGTTTCCATTTAAAAT
>NC_061838.1:4391952-4394452 GCF_019202785.1 Penaeus chinensis | reverse complement strand
GGGAGGGAGGGAGGGAGGGAAGGAGGGAGGGAAGGAGGGGGAGGGAGAGAGGGAGGGAAGGAAGGAAGGAGGGAGGGAAGGAGGGGGAGGGAGAGAGAGAGGGAGGGAGGGAGGGAGGGAGGGAGGGAGAGAGAGAGAGGAGGGAGATTATATTTAATCTAATTTGATTAATTATTGCTTGTTTTTTTATGGTTGCAAAGGGATTTATTAACATTTATTAACTTCTCCCCTCGCACAGCCTCGCATCATGTAAGTAAACATTAACAACCAGGCACAGCAAAATTATTGGAAAGCGACGGTTGCAAATTGCAATCTTAGTGGAACTGATCTAAATGTTCTTAGGAATGATTCCATTTTCTATTCCGAATTCCTTGAAGACTTGGAGACTCTGAGGCGTAATGAGGGGGGGGGCGACTTTCCTTGTCACAGATCTTGCATTAAGGTAAGGGAGGAATAGGGAGGAAGGGGAGGATGAGAATGGAATGGGGGGAAAGGGAGGAAGAGAGGAAGAGAATGGGGTTGAATGGAAAGGAGGGCTGGGAAGGAAGAGAGTGGGGGTGAAAGGAAGGAAGGAAGGAAGGAAGGAAGGAAGGAAGGAAGGAAGGAAGGAGGATAATAGGGTGGAGGGAAAGGAAGAAAGGAAGGAAGGAGAGGAAGAGAATAGGGTGGAGGGAAAGGAAAAAAAGAAGGAAGGAGAGGAGGAGAATAAGGTGGAGGGAAAGGAGGGAGGGGTGGGAGGACGAGGAAAGAGGGAAGGGTGACAGGGTGGGGTAAGAGGGGGAGGGAATGAGAGAAACTTGGATGGATGGGAAAGAAAGGATGAAAAATAGAATGTGCTTAGGAGAATGAATAAAGATGTGAAAAATGGAGGATGAGGGTGAGAAAGGATATATAGGCTTACAAGAAAAGTATTATTAAAATTTGCTATAGTGAATACAGTGAAATCATAAGAGGGTGGAAAAAAATTAGCGAAGGGGAGAGAAGGGAGGAGTGAAGGAACCTGGGAGAAAGATGAAAAAAAAAAGTGTAGATGAGGAGGAGAATTGATGAAGATAAAGAAAATAAGCGGAGAGTGATGATAAAGGGGGAAAAGGCTAATAATTGGTGTGACAAAAAAATCCTGTGACAGAAGAAGAAGAAGAAAGACGAATCAAAGGAAACTCAAAGCAAGGAAAAGAAGGAAGAATCAGATTAAGAGGAAAAAGAAAAAGAAATACGAGCATCCAAAGCTACTGAGAGAGGAGGATAATTAATAACCGAAGTAATAATGATGATGATGATGATGGGTGATGGTGATGATGATCATGGTGTAATAATAATGATGAGACGATATTAATAATAATAAGAAGAAGGAGATAAGAGAGAGAAAAGAGACGAGATGACGAGCATGGGGGGGGGGGGGGTGTAGGGGAGCGAATGAAACCCGCCTGCAGGAGACTTTAACCCGAGAAAGGGAACTCGTGTTGTGAATATAAAGTACTTTAAAGTGAATGAGGGATGAGGAGATAAGGGCACGGGGAGGGAGGAGGAGGAGGAGGAGGAGGAGGAGGAGGAGGAGGAGGAGGAGGAGGAGGAGGAGGAGGAGGAGGAGGAGGAGGAGGAGGAGGAGGAGGAGGAAAGGAGAGAGAAAGAAAGGAGAGAGAAAGAAAGAGAGTGAGAGAAGGAAAAAAAAAGGGATGGAGGACGAGATAGAGAAGGTACTGGAAATGATATTGGAGGAAATAATGCAAGGTGAACATAGGGGAAAAGGCAAGAGGGAAAACTTCAGATATGATGCTTTCCTTAGCCAAACCTATTTACATATTGATACTGAATACACATACATATGTAATATGTGTATGTGTAATCACCATACAGAAAATACTCCATCACGTATCTTTCCTCTCTCTTATCTTCTTCTTCTTCTTCTCATCGTCTCATCATTATTAGCCTTTTTAAAACAGTTAGAAGGATGTAAAGCTAGAGAGGAAGGAAGGGTGGATAAAGGAAACGGAGAGGGAGGAAAAATAGAGAAGAACTGGATCAAATGAAAGGGTGAAAATAAGGGTTAAAAAAAAAATAGAATTACAAAAAAAGGGGGACAAGTGGACAGCGGGACCCTTCGCTTTTATTTATTAAATGACCTGGAAGGAAATTTTCTTTTGTGTCCACACTGTCGCTGGTTTTCGTTACGCTCCCCCGTCCCCCGTCCCCTCCCCTTACCCCTTCCCCACCCTCTCTTTACCCGGCCCCCATACCCTCTTCTTACCCCCCCTCCTCACCCTCTCCTTATTCCCTCCCCACACTCTCCTTACCCGCCCCCATACCCTCGTCTTACCCCCTCCCCACCCTCTCCTTTGACCCTCTCCTACACACAATTTTCCAGCCAACCATTTTTACGGTTAATTTAGCAATGGTGTGTAAGAATTTTCCACCCTCGCCTCCCTCCCTTCCCCTCCAATCCTCTCCCCTCTCCTCCCCTCTCCTCCCTCCTCCCTCCTTCCTCCTCCCCTCCCCTCAT
>NC_061838.1:4379452-4386952 GCF_019202785.1 Penaeus chinensis | reverse complement strand
GTTCATGACAGTTGCATTTCACCGTGTTGCAAATGTCATTATCCTTGTCTATGTGTTTGCCTGACTGTCTGACCATCTGGCGGTCATGCATCTCACGTCAGGCTCTCTGCATGACACTACTCATGTCTGCCAGATAACATTATACTCCTCATGACAGCTGCATTTCATCGTCTTACTCATTGTCTTCTGGTCATGTTGTGCGTGCGTGTGGGCGCGTTCCATCTTGGCCTGCGCGCGTGAACGATAAATATGCAAATAGCGACCACATAATTCTCCAAAAAATGTAGTGTCCGAAATCGTTGATTCTTCGCACGCGTCGGCCGTCCGTCTCCGGGAAGTGGAACGCGGTTTTTTTTTTTTTTTTTTTTTTTTTTTTTTTTTTTTACCCCTTAGAGTTTCTGGCCGAGCTGCTCCATCGCCCGAATGCCGCCGTGGATCTGCGTCGGTGCGTTTCGGATCTGTCTATCTACCGCGGCGCGTCTGCCACTTGCGTCTACTTGCTCATTTGGGTAGATTATGACTCGTCTTTATGTAGACCTTTTCTTGCCCCGTTCGTTTCTCTCTCTCTCTCTCTCTCTCTCTCTCTCTCTCTCTCTCTCTCTCTCTCTCTCTCTCTCTCTCTCTCTCTCTCTCTCTCTCTCTCTCTCTCTCTCTCCACCCTGCCCCCTTGCCTCCCCCTGCCTCCCTACCTTCCTTCCTATTTTTCTTTCTTTCTTTCTCCCCTTCCCTCCCCTCCCCTCCCCTCCCCTCCCCTCCCCTCCCCTCCCCTTCCCTTCCTTTCCTTCCACTCTCGATTTCTTCATAACAAGAGATCACGGAGTAATTCCCTCTATCGACCCGATAAATCCCTCGTTGTTGCTCAGGATTCGATACAAGTGGGGTAGGTGGAGGGGGGAGGGTAAGGAAGGGAGGAAGGGAGGAGGGGAGGGAGGAAGGGGGGGAGGAAAAGAGGGGTGGGTGGGGAAGGAAGTGGGTGGGAAGGGGGGGGGGGAAGAGTGGGAAAAGTAAAGAAAGAAAGAAACGGTTAAAAATGAGTGATGGAACGGTAAAGGAAGAGGAAACATGGATAAGAAATTATGAGGAAACAAAAGAAACATTGATGCAGAAATAATGAGAATGGGGAAAGTGAGATACCCGAATTATTTACATGTTAATTGGATTATCCTTTTGAAGGAAAGATGAATAAATACGTACAAACAAACAACGGTGAGCAGAAAGAAAACAACGTTTATTATGCATGAAATGAGGATGGTAGTTTTCGACTGCAATTGTTTTCTTAATCGTCGTATTATTTATGAGAGAGAGAGAGAGGCAGACACACACACACACACACACACAGACACACACACACACACACACACACACACACACACACACACACACACACACACACACACACACACACACACACACACACACACACACACACACACACGGAGAGAGAGAGAGAGAGAGAGAGAGAGAGAGAGGAGAGAGAGAGAGAGAGAGAGAGAGAGAGAGAGAGAGAGAGAGAGAGAGAGAGAGAGAAAGAGAAAGAGAAAGAGAGAGAGAGAGAGAGAGAGAGAGAGAAAGAGAGACTGGGACTAAGGGCAGACTGAGACTTGACTGATTTGACTTACTAGCTGGCGAAAATCAAGCGAAACATAAACAGTACAGAGAAAAAGTGTAAAATCCATAAGGGTTTATTTATCCAATTCACGTTCCTTTGCATATATACACACTGAAACATATGCATTCATAGACATGCGTGTGAGCATACACAGTATATCTAGCACGGCCAAGTAGATCTCAACTGAACCTTAAACGTCAGCATTATTTATCGTGAACTTTTTGTAAATATTTTTACCCTTGAATATTTATCTCGGGACGTGGGATATTTTGCGCAGTACTTGCTTCTCCTGCTTTTTATATATATATTTTTTGTGCCCCCGTATTTTTTCCTCATTGTCCGGATGTTTTGAGCAGGAAGTCGCGTTTGTTGTTATTCTTGGGTAAGTGTGCCTTCGTGGAGGTCTTGTGTAACTTTTTTTATTTTTTTATTTTTTATTTTTTTGGGGGTGGGGGGAGGGTGGCGGAAGGGGATTCCACTTTTTTGTACTGATCTTTGAAAAATTCTAGTATTTTTTAATTCTTTTATATATGTTTTTTGTTTTTTTTTAAGAAGTCTATACTTTTTTCTTTTTTTTTTTGGGGGGGGGGGGGGTGTCGTGAATTTCTTTTCTTGTAGGTTTTAAGTTTCGAACGGTTTGCTCTTACGGAATATGTTTGGAATGGGGGTGCTGAGGAGGGGGAGAAAGGTTTTAAAGAAGAGGAGAAGAAGGAAATGTGAAGAATAGAAGAGAAGAATGAGAAAAATGGAAGAGAGAAAGAGAGTGAGAGAGAGAGACACAGACAAAGAGAAAAAGTATATCTAAGGAAAAAGATAGTAATGAGGAAGAAGAGGAAGAAAGAAATGTGGATAAGAACAGGAGGAAATGAGAATCACAGATTATACAGGAAGAGAAAATCCAGTGCGAGGAGAGGGAGCAGAATAAGGTGACAGCGAGGGAGGGAGACGCAGGAACCCTCTTGATTATATCCTATGTATGTTTCCCATCATGGATTATTGCTCCTCATCTTTCTGCCAGTCTGTTTCCCCCTCTTCCTTCCCCTCTTCCTTCCCCCTGTTCTTCCCCCCTCTTCATTACCCTGTTCTTTCCCCTGTTCTTTCCCCCTCTTCATTCCCCTGTTCTTTCCCCCTCTTCCTTCTCCCTGTTCTTTCCCCCTCTTCATTCTCCCTGTTCTTTCCCCCTCTTCCTTCTCCCTGTTCTTTCCCCCTTCTTCTTATCCCCTCTTTCCCCCCTCTCTCTTCTCCTCTCGAGGGTAGTTCATGCAGTCGTGTTGTTGTTGTTTTTGTCTCTTCTGTTTTTTTTTTCTTTTCTTTTCTTTCCTTTCTTGTTCTTCTTTTCTTGATTTTATTTATTTATTTTTTCGTTTTCTTTCTTTTTTTTTTTTTTTCTCTCTCTCTGTTTGTTCGTTGTTTACTTATGTATCTTTGCAGTGAGTTTCGTCCATGATCGGTTTGTCTTCTCTTTTTTCCCTTTGTTTGCCATTCGTTGGTCCTTTTTATTAACTTCCTCTTCTTATCTCCTACGTTCTCTCCTTCCTTTCCTTCGCTTTGCTTTTTCGCTTTTCTCCTTTGCTCTCCTTCCCTCTTTTCCCTCTTTTCCAATTTGCCTTTCCTCTTTCCCCTCTTTCCTCTTTTTTTCCCCTTTCCTTTTCTCCTTTCTCTTGTTACGCCTCTCGCTTCTTTCCCTTTTCCATCTCTTCCCCTTTCCCATCCTAACATTTGCTTCTTCCTTTTGTAATTCCCCTCCATCCTTTTCCCCCCTTCCTATCCCTCTTCCCTTCCCCTTTTTTATTCCCTTTTTCCTTCACTTACCACAATCGCTGTGGTTTTACATACTTGATTCCTTCACTTCACTCTCTGGAACGATTTTTTTCTTGTATTTATTTTCTTCTTTTTTTTGTTCTCCTACTTTTTATTTCTCCATTTTTTCTCCCCCGTTTTTCCTGTCTTTTGTGCCTTGCCATTAGATTTTTCGGCATTTCGTTTTCTCTCGTCGAGTCCCTTCTTCTCTTTTGTCTGTCTCCTTTTTTTTCGTTGTGTTTATTTTGTCTTTTAGCTCTCACTCTCTCCCTCCCTCTCTCTCTCTTCATCTATCTCTTCCTCTCTCTCTTGCTCTCTCTCTCTTGCACTCTCTCTCTCTCTCTCTCCTCCCTCCCTCCCTCCCTCCCTCCCTCCCTCCCTCTCCCTTTCCCCCCTCCCTTTCCCCCTCCCTTTCCCCCTCCCTTTCCCCCTCCCTCTTCCCCTCCCTCTTCCCCTCCCTCTCCCTCTCCCTCTCTCTCTCTCTCTCTCTCTCTCTCTCTCTCTCTCTCTCTCTCTCTCTCTCTCTCTCTCTCTCTCTCTCTCTCTCTCTCTCTCTCCTCTCTCCCTCTCTCCCTCCCCCCCCTCTCTCTCTCTCTCTCTCTCTCTCTCTCTCTCTCTCTCTCTCTCTCTCTCTCTCTCTCTCTCTCTCTCTCTCTCTCTCTCTCTCTCTCTCTTTCTCTCTTCTTATCTTCTGCGCCTCTCCTTTCTTAATATATTCCTCGAAGGCGGCCATTTCCCCCTTTTTTCTTTTCGTGGAATGTCCATCAGTCTTCTTTACTGATTCTCCATTTATCTCTCCTTCCCGCAAATCCTCTCGTCGTTCACTTAACTTGATTTTTATTCGGGGCAGCCGGCAGTTTCCATTTTTTTCTCTCTCGGTTTTTTTTTTTTTTTTTTATATCTCTTTCTCCTCTCTTTCTCTTTCTTTTTCTCCTATTTTCGATCTTGTTCTCTTTCTCTTTTGTATTATTTATTCTTCTTTTCTGTCTTCTCTCTTCTTTCCTCTCTCTTCTCTTTTCTCTCTTCTCTCCTCTCTACTCTTCTCACTGGTCTCTTCTTTCTCTCTGTTTCTTGCCCTTTTTTTTTTTCATTCTCGCCCTCTCTTATCTCTCTTCCTTCCCTCGCTGTCTATCCAGTATCCTTCGCTTGTCATGTTTTGTGATTGTCAGTCTTGCTTTCTGTCATGCGTGAATTTTCGCCTTTTTTTCTTTCTGTGCATGTATTTATCTATATGTTTCTCTTTTCTCACTGCCTATCTCTCTCTCTCTCTCTCTCTCTCTCTCTCTCTCTCTCTCTCTCTCTCTCTCTCTCTCTCTCTCTCTCTCTCTCTCTCTCTCTCTCTCTCTCTTCGTCCTTCCCTCCATCCCTTTGGTCTGTTTTCTCATTTCCACCGTTCCCTCTTCCCCCCCTCTGTTCCTCCCCCCTCCCCCTGTCACTGCTCCCTTTTCTTCTCTCTCTTTCATATCTCTGTCATTGTCAGTACGCATAATTTCCAGTATGTGTACATATATGTATGTGTATGCCTGTATGTGTACCGGTATGTGTACGCATGCCATGTTTTATGTGTACTTTTTCGATATTGGTCATTTGAAGCCATTTGTTTGATGTTTTCGCCATTCGATTGACATTTGATGTCTGCTATCTATTACTTCTGAATTGGGATAAGTCACTGACTGTCATGGTGCCATTTGGTGTATAAAACGTACGACACAGACGGTCGTGCGTTAAGTAGAGTTACTGTTGAATGATAACGAGTTACTGTTCGTTACGGTGAGTTGTTATTGTGAGATATTGTGAGTTATTGTGAGTCACTGTGATATTTACCCGTCATTTTCAGTCCACGTGTGTTGTCAGCGTCATGGTGGCATTGGCGATCTCACTGTGGGTTGCCCATCGTTACCTTCATTGACTGTTGGAAGTCTAATATCATTTTCCCATCATTTGCAGGTCGGTACTCAGGGTCCGTCAGCCTCGCGTCAGCTGTTGGCTTGCATCGGGAACTTCCTGTAACGCGTAATGTGATATGGATTCTCTTCTGTGTGTGTGTGTGTGTGTGTGTGTGTGATGGTGTTATTGCTTTGATCGATTTTTAGATTTGTTGTTTTTATTTATTATATGATTGTTTATAATATAAAATTGGTTTTGCGTTTATTTTTTTTGTTATTTTTATTGTTGTTTTTATTTTGTTGTCATATTACCCACTCTCCCTCCCTCCATTCTTTTTTTTTCCCCTCCCTCTTCCTCCCTTCCGCCACTCTCCCTTCTTTATTGGCCGTGTGCATCAATAAACAAGACCGGAAGAGTTGCTTAGAGAGTTTATAAAACATGTCGTGTCTTTCTTTACCCTCCCCCCCCTCCATGTCCCCTCAGGCCTCCCCTTCTTTCATCCTCCGCCCGTTTCCCTTCTCCCTTCTCCCTTCTCCCTTCCCTGTTGACACTTTTCCATCTCCTCCACTCCTCGACACCCACCTCCCCTCTCCGTCCACTCCCTCTGGCCTCATCCTTCACTATCCTCCACCTGTCCTTCTCCCTCGCTATCCTCCACCTGTCCTCCTCTTGCCCTTTTTCGGCCAGGCTTTTCCACCTTTCTCTTGTTGTTTTGATTTTTCTTTTATTTCTCTCTCTCTCTCTCTCTCTCTCTCTCTCTCTCTCTCTCTCTCTCTCTCTCTCTCTCTCTCTCTCTCTCTCTCTCTCTCTCTCTCTCTCTCTCTCTCTTTTCTCCCCCCTTATCGCTTTTATTTGTATGAATTATATTGCATCTGTTTTTATCCTTCCCTCCCTTGCTCATTCCCTTCTTTCCCCTACCACTACCCTATTCTCCCCCTCACTCTCCCTCTCTCTCCTTTTTCTCCTCTCCCTCTCCCTCTCGCTCTCTCTCGCTTCCTCTACTCTTTGCCTCTGGCCCTTAAACACACCCTTATCCCATCTTCGTCTCCCTTTCTCCCTAATTCTCCCTTTTAACCCTCACTTTCCTTTCTCCCACTCCCCGTCCCTCCTCCTCCTCCTCATCTTCATCTTCATCTTCGTCCCTGTCCCTCTTTCTCCCTATTTTTCCCTCTTCCCCTCCCAATCTCTCCTCCCTCCTTATCCTTCCCTCTGCGGCCATTCACGGTTTCCATCCCTCTCTTACGCCATATCTCCTTCCCCCCTTGTGTCTTCTTCTCTCTATCTCCCATTCTCCCTCCCGCTTCCACCTTTCTCCTTTCCTCTCCCTATCTTCTTCCCTATGTGCCCGTCCAAGGCTTCCGTCTCCCTCTTCCTCCTTATCTCCCTTCTCCCTATCTCCCTCTCTGAGTGCCCGTTCATGGCTTTCCTCTCCCTCTCCTCCCCCCTTTTCCCTCCGCATCTCCTACATCTCTCTCATCCCCCCTTTTCCCTCCCCATTTCCTACATCTCTCCCCCCCTTTTCCCTTCGCATCTCCCTCCTCCACCCTCTCTCCCTCCCTCCTTTTCCCTCCGCATCTCCCTCCTCCACCCTCTCTCCCTCCCTCCTTTTCCCTCCGCATCTCCCTCCCTCCTTTTCCCTCCGCATCTCCTTCCTCCACCCTCTCTCCCTCCCTCCTTTTCCCTCCTCCACCCTCTCTCCCTCCCTCCTTTTCCCTCCTTTTCCCTCCTCCACCCTCTCTCCCTCCCTCATTTTCCCTCCTTTTCCCTCCGCATCTCCTTCCTCCACCCTCTCTCCCTCCCTCCTTTTCCCTCCTCCACCCTCCCTCCCTCCCTCGGCGCCCTTCGAAGGCTTCCCTCTCCCCGGCCGTGAAAGGCTCCCCCAACCGGCCGAATGTTCGCGACTAATTGCTTGTTGAGGATTTTACATTCCCGACATTTTGCTGTTGCTTCTTCCTCTTGAAATTCTGGAAAGGGGAGAAGGTAATCCGCCTGTGTGTGTGTGTGGGTGTGGGTATGTGTGTGTGTGTGTGTGTGTGGGTGGGTGGATGTGTGGGTGTGGGTGGGTGTGGGTGTGTGTGTGGGTGGGTGTGGGTGTGGGTATGTGTGTGTGTGTGTGTGGGTATGTGTGTGTGTGGGTGTGTGTGTGAGTGAGTGAGTGAGTGAGTGAGTGTGTGAGAAAGGGAGAAAGGAAGAAAGGGAGAGAA
>NC_061838.1:4363050-4370550 GCF_019202785.1 Penaeus chinensis | reverse complement strand
AGCGCGTGACGTCATCACCTCAGGAAACGCGTCGGTGTGTGAGTATGTGTGTGTGTGTGTTTAGGTTAGGGGGTGGGGGGCTAGGGTGGTGGAGGAGAAGGGGTGGCTGGGGTTGGGGGCGGGAGAGGGTAGGGTATTGGGGATAGAGGGATGGTTGGGGTGATGGGGAGAAGGCGGGGATGAAGGGAGTTGGGCCGTGGGTTAATGGAGGAGAGAGGCTGCGGAAGGGAGGGGAGGGGTTGGGCGTGGGTGGGTAAAGGGGGTGGGTAGGAGAGTTAGGGTAAAGGGGTTAAGAGGGGGAAAGGGGTGGGGGTGGGTAGGAGGGTTGGGGTAAAGGGGTTGAGCGAGGGAGAGGGTTGGGGGTGGAGGCGGGGGAGGGGAGAGGGTTGGGGGTGGAGGCGGGGGAGGGGAGAGGGGTGGGGGTGGAGGCGGGGGAGGGGAGAGGGGTGGGGATGGGGAGGGCGAGGTGGGCGTATCGGCGAGGGGGTGTTTGTGGGGGTGAGGGGTTGGGAGGGGGCGCGGATGGGGGGGTGTAGTGAGTAATGGTGGTGTGGTGGAGGCAGCAGTCTCGCCTGAGTGTTGTGCTCCCCCCCCCCCTTTCCCTCGTACTTTACTTGCGTATGAACATCAGTGTTTTCGTGTTTGCTGAATTCTTTTCATTCTTTACGTTTTTTTTTTTTTCCTTTTTTTGTGTCATTTTGTTTTCGTCCCATTTCGTCGCGCTATGTTTTTCCGTTCATGTATTCTCTCTTTTTTTTTCTTCTCTTTTCTTTTCGCTCTCTTTGTCTCTTTTTTTCGTCATACCCTTTCTTCACATTTCCCGCGTGTCCTTTGCTTCTACGAATGTTTTCCTTTCTGCAGTCACTCCCTCATTTTTGTATTGTGCTACGCTTCTTATTCATCAAAATATTCAGATCGTTTCTTTCATAATCGTCTTCTTCCTTTCCACTCCTTGCTTCGTCACGATTCATTTTCCTCAATTTATTCCCGCTTCTCACACCCTCTTTTAACGTTTTTTTTCTTTTCCCACCCCCTTTATCCTCCCTCTTTCTTTGGTAATGCTTTCTTGTCTTGCCGTTTCCGTATTTCCTGTTCACATGTTTCGATTCGTTATTCTTCTGCGGGATACTCCTTCCCCCGCATGACACTTCTGCATATCTTTACCTTCATGCCACATGCCTCTTCCTCTGCATGACACGATTCCCTTGTATGACACACGATTACTTGGTATGGGTCTCCTACTGCATGACCAACCTTCCCCCTGCATGACATTTTTATCCCAGCATGAGCCACAAGACTTCCCTCCCCCTTGCACGCCCTATCATGCCCACCATACCCCTGCCCTCCCAGCATGGACTTCAGCATTTCCTGCACGTCTTGATTTCGCCCTGCATGACCTACCATCCCCTGCTCCCCGTCCGTGCCTTCACCTTGCATGACTCCTCTGTCTGTGGCCCTCCCATGCATTCCGTGCCTATTTCCTTCCGCGTGCCTGTGCATGGCCCTAACCATTGCCCGCGTGCAAAGCCCCCCCCCCCCCATGCCCGCATGCCCCGCCTTCCATGCACGACTCGGGGTGGGGGTAGAGGGGGTAAGGTGAAGTGGGGGGGAAGGTAAGATTTAGGTGGGAGAGAGGGAGTTAAGAACGGGAGTGAGGGAGGTGGAGGGATTGGAGAGAATGGGGGGGGGGGGGGCGAAGGGGGGCGGGGACAACACCTGGAATGACGGAAAGACAAGACTGGAAGTGTGTGGAGGTGGGAGGGGGGTGGGGGGTAAGGGAGGAGGGCGTGCTTAAGGCTTGAGAATAACCAGCTGTCCCGTCGAGGAGTTATTATGGGAGTTGTGGCCACATCCGGTCGCGGACTGATCTTGCCTCGACGGACATGACAGGGGAGGTCTGGCATTGTTTGACCTCGCTCTCCCTCGTTCTCTTTTGCTCTCTCTCTTTCGTTTTCTCTCTCTTGAGCTTTGGTTTCTTTCTCTCGGCTCTTGTTCTCTTTCTTTCGCTCCTGTTTTCTTTCTGTCGCTCTTGTTTTCTTTCTCTCTCTTGTTTCTTTCTCTCTCGTTTTCTTTCTCGCTCCTGTTTTCTTATTCTCCCTTGCTTTCTCTCTCTCTCTCTCTCTCTCTCTCTCTCTCTCTCTCTCTCTCTCTCTCTCTCTCTCTCTCTCTCTCTCTCTCTCTCTCTCTCTCTCTCTCTCTCTCTCTCTCCCCCCTCCTCTCTCCTCTCCTCTCCTCTCCTCTCCTCTCCACTCTCTCCCTCCCTTCCTCTCCATCCATCCATCCATCCCACTCTCTCTCCCTCTCCCCCTCCCCGTCCCTCCCTTCTCCCTCCTCCCTCCTCCCTCCTCCCTCCTCCCTCCAATATTCCCTCTATACCCCTTTCTCCCTCTCCCAGTCCCTCATCCTCTCTCCCTTCCTCCCATTCTCCCTTGACTGAATGACGCCAAGAACGGAATTTATGATTATCCTTTGTAATGGTGGCATTATATGTTTTTCCGTCCGTGAAGTTCGTGATCACTGGATTCATGTTAATTCTCTATCTCTCTCTCTTTGCAGGTATGCTAATCTGCAGGTCATGCACCTTGAGTGAGGACTTGCCTTGCAGGTAAATATTCGTCTTTTTATTTGTTTTGCTAGGTTTTGTTTGTTTGTCGGTATTATTTGTTAGGATGAGTTTTGTTTTTGTTTTTATATGGATGTTTTTTTCTTTGAGTTTTTTTATTAGTTTTTTTCTCTTTCTCTTTTTTTTTTTTTTTTTTATTGGTATTATTCCTTGATCGTTACCTTCTGAAACACTGTTTTAACTCTAACGGCGACAACGCGGCGGGTGAATCGAGGCAGCATCCATGTCAAGAACGTTCAAGTGATGGATGATTCAGGTACGAATGGCGGATGCTGTAGAAATACACGATGGACGATTGTCTGTCTTATTCTGGATGCAACAGCAATTTCTATTCTGAATGGATAAGCTTGTAAATTAGATTCTGGGTGAGCGATAATTTCTGTTCTGAATGGATAAGCTTGCAAATTAGATTCTGGATGAGCGATAGTTTCTGTTCTGAATGGGTGATCCATAAATCCAGATCTGGATGAATGGATGCACGATAATATCGGCGATGAATGGAAGAGTTGTAACCTCGGTTCTAGGTGGATGAATCACCAATTTCTGTTCGGAATAGACAGGCTTGTAAATTCTATTCTGGATGGATGGATGGGTGAGCGGTAATTTTTATTCTGAATGGATGAGTGATAATTTGTGACCTATTCTGAATGGATGGCGATAATTTCCTCTGTGTTGGATGTCTGAGTGATAATTTCTGTTTTGTTCCGGATCTCTACATCGGGGAGATCCACGAGGGAGAGACGAAAGGCGCTTAAGCTTGGCCTTTGTTAAGTTCATGTGGATGGGGAACTTGCAGAAAAGGGGGGGGGGGGGATCTGAGGAAGTTGTGGAAAGGTGGGGTGATCGTGGGAAGTTCTAGAAACACGTAGGATCTGAAGGAATTGAAACATCCTGTGAAAGTTACAAGATGAGATGGCATGTCCTGAGAGACGGAACATCCTGGGAAATGAAAGAAACGTGAACGATCCGAAGAAATTATAGGAAGATGAAACATCTTCGTCTCAGCCCCGTGTCCCTCTAGACTCCTTGAGCGTGGCACGTCGGGGAAGAGGCCATCTCAGTGCCAGGGCTGGGGAGACATCTGTCTGGCGGCACTGACAGGAAAGTGCCACGAACGACTGGGACTGAAACCGCGATCCATACACGTCGTCCGGGGAAACGTTTCGCCGGGCGGGTTGGAGGAACGTTTGTGTTGATGGCCTCGTTGTTTCTCGTTCCCGTTCTCTCTCTCTCTCTCTCTCTCTCTCTCTCTCTCTCTCCTCTCTCTCTCTCTCTCTCTCTCTCTCTCTCTCTCCTCTCTCTCTCTCTCTTCTTCTTTCTTTCTCTCTCTCTCTCTCTCTCTCTCTCTCTCTCTCTCTCCTCTCTCTCACTCTCTCTCTCTCTCTCTCTCTCTCTCTCTCTCTCTCCTCTCTCTCTCTCTCTCTCTCTCTCTCTCTCTCTCTCTCTCTCTCTCTCGCTCTCACTCTCTCTCTCTCCTCTCTCTCTCTCTCTCTCTCTCTCTCTCTCTCTCTCTCTCTCTCTCTCTCTCTCTCTCTCTCTCTCTCTCTCACTCTCTCTGTCTATCTCTCTCTCTCTGTCTATCTCTCTCTCTCTCTCTCTCTCTCTCTCTCTCTCTCTCTCTCTCTCTCTCTCTCTCTCTCTCTCTCTCTCTCTCTCTCTCTCACTCTCTCACTCTCTCTGTCTCTCTCTCTCTCTCTCTCTCTCTCTCTCTCTCTCTCTCTCTCTCTCTCTCTCTCTCTCTCTCTCTCTCTCTCTCTCTCATCTAATTTCATCTGACCTCCAGCCAGAAATTCAAGAGGTACATAATTATTCGAGCATAATTCGGATGATACGCCACAGATAACATTTCCGGTAGAGCTCACGGCGAACCACTTTATATAGGCCTACCCTCTTTGCCCTCGGATTAGCCGCTTTTACTGTCCTTTATCTTTTTATTATCTTTATATATTTTTTTTTTATCTTATACTAACTTCTAAATTGATTTTTTTTTCTGACGGCTTTAAATGTTTCCAATCTGAGGGAAGCGAAACTTGTCTCTTTTCCAATCCGACTTTTTACTCGAAGCCTCGCGTCACGTGACATCGCCAGCGATTGGAGCGCTGACAAAGGAGCCGACTGGCCTGTCCGTTTGCTTATGTATCGTCGTCGTGTGTGTGAATGCCAATAGTTCCCCCCACCCCTCTCTCTCTCTTTCTTTCTTTCTTTCTTTCTTTCTTTCTTTCTTTCTTTCTTTCTTTCTTTCTCTCTCTCTCTCTCTCTCTCTCTCTCTCTCTCTCTCTCTCTCTCTCTCTCTCTCTCTCTCTCTCTCTCTCTCTCTCTCTCTCTCTCTCTCTCTCTCTCTCTCTCTCTCTCTCTCTCTCTCTCTCTCTCTCTCTCTCTCTCTCTCTCTCTCTCTCTCTCTCTCTCTCCCTGTCTATATCTCTCTCTGTCTATCTCTCTGTCTATCTCTCTCTGTCTATCTCTCTCTGTCTATCTCTCTCTCTTTCTATCTCTCTCTCTGTCTATCTCTATCTCTGTCTGTCTCTGTCTCTGCCTCTCTCCTCCCTCCCTCTCCCTCCATTCCCCTCCATCTATCCTTCCCTTTCCCTCCCTTTCCCCCCCCCCTCCCTTTCTATCTTCCTTAAGCCCCTCCCGCTGTGTGTGCGTGTGTGATGTTTAAAGGTCCAGTTGCTCTTATTATGGAACTGTTATTTGTTGCGCACGGATGGGTTGCTTTCTGACGGTAGCTTGCTCTGAGGATGGCTAGAAAAGTGGCTTGATTTCAGGGCAGCTTAATGAACTGGATTGCGTGATGGAGTGGCCCGTGGAGAGAGAGAGAGAGAGAGGTGTGCGTGCTTGTGTGTGTTTGCGTTGCAGCATTAACACACGTGCGTGCGTGCCTGTGTGTGTTTGGAAGTGTAAGTATAAGTGTAAGGGGAAGTAGATGGATGGATATATAGATAGATAGATGGATCGATAGATAGATAGATTGCTAGATAGATAAATATAGGGGGGTAGATAGATACACACATGTTGATAGATGGAGATAAAGGTACAAAGAATAATAGAGGAAGAGCAGGAGCGAGGGGAGGACGAGGAAGGGTGGGAGAGAGAGTGCAAAATGGATAGAGTACTCAGAGGCTTATATATTCACATGCATGAATACCCAATAATGACAAATCTCCGTAAATAGTCACGCACTCACGCCGCCGCTCACGTACGCGGATCGCCACACTGCGGCGAATAAGCGAATTTAAAAGTTAGGTTAAGTAAGTTTATTTACCACCCTGGCTATCTGCTCAGGCGTGGGCAATCGTGATATCAGTTTTACATATATTTGACTTAGTACAGTATGCTGTGACTACTGTAATTGTAAGATAAAAATATATATCATACATCATACAATAAATGATTACGTTGATATGCTTTTGCCACTGTTTATATTACACTGTTATTTGGCAGTTTTACATAGTAAATTTAGGATATAGTACGAGTATATCTTCCAGTGTATCAGATGAAATGAAATATTCACAAAGTTCTTTATACCTCATGTTAGGTGGTCTTAAAGGCTGTATCACATGACATTCCGAGATATAGTGCTCAAGCGTTCGCTTGTTTTCTTCGTTACAGTCTACATTTAGTTTCATCTGCACTTCTTGCACCGTGCAGTTGCCAGGACATTCTGTAACCTAAACGTATTCTGGCAATAACCACGTCACATTGTCTGGTTTGACTTCGGCGCCACCCAAAGGAAGGCTTGCTATCTCTATTCTGATCGTAGTACCTTATGGTATAACTTTATAATTCCCGTAGATTTTTGTTAGCCTTAGGAAACTGAATAAGGTTGTCACTTGTATTGTCCTGCTTGTAGATATAAAAATAAACTCATGAACTCGTTTTTGAAAGGACGAGGAGAGTAGGGGAGGAGGAGAGGAGGGGAGGAGGAGAGGAGGGGAGGAGGAGAGGAGGGGAGGAGGAGAGGAGGGGAGGAGGAGAGGAGGGGAGGAGGAGGAGGGAGAGGGAGAAGTAGGAGGAGGACCTGTTGCTCTCCTCCTTCCCGTTTGCTTGTTTTCTTCCTTCTAGTTTTTATGTTTTATTTCCTTATTTTCCTTCGGATGATTCGCATCTTTCTTCTCTTGTTTCCTGTTTTTTCCCCTTCCTAGTTCTGCATCTCCTTCCTACATCCTCCTGTTTTTCCTTCCTCCTTTCCTCCTTCTTCCTCTTGTGCTCCTCTTTCATCTCCCTCTTAATTAATTCTACCCCTCCCTATCCTTCTCCGCCTCCCCCTCTTCCTTCTCCCCACTCCCCCTCCTCCCCCCACTCTCCCCTACCCTTCTTCTTCCTCCTCTTCCTCCTCCTCGTCCTCCCCCCTCCTCCTTTTTCCATTTCCTCCTCGTCCTCGTCCCTCGTCCTCCCCTTCGTCTATGTCCTCCCCCCCTATCCTTGTCCTCCACCCTCCTCTTCATCCTCCTCCTTTCCCTTCCCCACCTCCTCCTCCTCCTCCTCCTCCTCCTCCTCCTCCTCCTCCTCCATTCCACTGCTGGACCTCGGGAGCGGCGAGATAATACTATATAGCACGAACAAGATAATGTGCGGCATATTGTAGACTCCGTTGCTATGGTGACAAGCGGGACGGGATAGGGAAGGGAAGGGGGTGGGGTTGAGGTTAGAGGGGGAGGGAGGATATAAGGAATGAAGGGGATAAAGCGGAAAGGAAAGGAGAAAAGGGAGAAAAGAGAGCAAGAACTGGAGGAAGAATGGTGGAAATTGTGCAAGGGATGAAAGGGAGAGCGGGGAAGAGATTGACGGAGAGAGAGACAGATAGACAGAAGATAAGACACAAAAAAAGAAAAAGAAATAGGTGGAGAGGCGGTGCCAAGGAAGAGAAAATAAGGAAG
>NC_061838.1:4353050-4355550 GCF_019202785.1 Penaeus chinensis | reverse complement strand
TAGCTCGTTCGCTCACTCATAAAAACATGCTGTCAAACATACGCCCACAATTTCTCGAATCAGTAATCGTCTGAAATTCTGGGAAATTGAAATGATACGTACTCATCATGCAATCACGATTACGATTATTTGTGCTTCGAAAATGATCACTTATGCGAGACCTTGATGTTCGAGGAGAGAATCCGCGGTTACGCTGGCTGAAAATAGTGGTGTCCTTTATATCGGCGGTGATTACATGCTGTGGGAGGGAGAGGGGGAGGGAGGGAGGGAGAGGGAGGGAGGGAGGGAGAGAGGGAGGGAGGGAGAGAGGGAGGGAGAAAGAGAGAGAGAGAGGGAGGGAGGGAGGGAGAAAGAGAGAGAGAGAGGGAGGGAGGGAGGGAGGGAGAAAGAGAGAGAGAGAGGGAGGGAGGGAGGGAGGGAGAAAGAGAGAGAGAGAGGGAGGGAGGGAGAAAGAGGGAGAGAGAGAAAGAGGGAGAGAGAGAAAGAGGGAGAGAGAGAAAGAGGGAGAGAGAGAAAGAGGGAGAGAGAGAGGGAGGGAGGGAGGGAGGGAGGGAGGGAGGGAGGGAGGGAGAGAGAGAGAGGGAGGGAGAAAGAGAGAGAGAGATAGTGTGTGTGTGTGTGTGTGTGTGTTTGTGTTTCAGCGTGTATGTCAGTCAGCGTGTGTCTGTCTCGGTGCATAAGCAAGATTTAAAAAAGAAAAAAGGAAGATGAGGGGAAGGAAAAGAAAACAAGAGAGAGGGGAATATAAAGAGACGTCATAAGGTATACAAGACGCGGGCGCAGGGAGGCGGGAGGAAGACACAGACAGGCCTCGGCGATGACACATTCAAATAAGTTTGAATAAACATGATGAGCATTGGGGGAGGAGGGTGGAGGTCGGGGAGTGGAAGGGGTGGAGGGGGAGGGGTGGAGGGGGAGGGGAGTAGAGTAGGGGGTGGAGGCGGAGGTTGGAGAGAGGGGTAAAGTTGGGTGGGGGAGAGGGGGGATGGAGGCGGAGGTGGGGGAGAGAGGGGTAAGGGTAGAGGTTACTGGAGGTGGGGGTGGGTTAGAGGCAAGGGAAGGGGGTAAGGGTGGAAGTAGGGGAGAAGGGTGGCTGGAGGTGGGGGAGAAAGGTGGTTGAAGGTGGGGGAGAGAGCTCTAGTTGGGGGCGGGGAAGAAGGGTTGTTGGAGGCAGTGGCAAGGGGAGAGGAATGGAATAGGGTTCGAGTGGGGTGGTGAGGGGGGAGGGGGGAGCTAAAAGGGAACGCTGTGGTAATTAAGAACTGTTGAAGAGGGACTGTATAATTACTAGCCCGTGATAGCGTTCACTGATAGCCGGTAGCCCGTTGTTCGCTTGGCTCGGCGTCGTGGTAGCAGGTAGATGGAGCGGTGGCAGGCGGGTGGATGGGCGGTGACAGGCAAGTAGATGGGGCGGTGGCAAGCGGGTAGATGGGCGGTGGCAGGCAAGTAGATGAGGCGGTGGCAAGCGGGTAGATGGGCGGTGGCAAGCGGGTGGATGGGCGGTGGCAGGCAAGTAGATAGGGCGGTGGCCAGCGGGTAGATGGGCGGTGGCAAGCGGGTAGATGGGCGGTGGCAGGCAAGTAGATGAGCCGGTGGCAAGCGGGTAGATGAGGCGGTAGCAAGCGGGTAGATGGAGCGGTGGCAGCCAAGTAGATGGAGCGGTGGCAGGTGAGTCGAAGGTAGAAAATATGGGTTTAAGGCGGGTGTGGGGATCTTGTAGCCGTATGAGGAGAGGGTTGGGGAGGGGGTGATGTGTGGTAGACAGATACACCAGCGGGTTAGGCATCAAGATATCAAGACCAGACCATTAACGAAAGAACAAAAACCAGAATAAGTTGGAAAAAAGACATTCTATGGAACCTGTCTAGCCATAGAGAGAGGGAATGGGGTGGGGGGTGGGGGATGGCAGACGTGGATGGATGTTGACGCGGGGAGGGGAGAGTGGGTGGGGAGGGGGTTGTGTAAAGGAGGGAGGGGGTGTAAATAATTATGAATAGGCAGGACAATGATTTCGGTTGGGCAGGTTTTAGACAGGTGTATTGATGTCTTGTGAAGAGGGAGAGGGAACAGAGAGGTAGATGGGGAAATGGAGGAGGAGGAGGAGAGGAGGAAAGTAGGGGAGAGGAAGGGAGGGAGAGGGATAGGCGAAAAAGAAGAATGAATGAGAAAGTGATTACAGATGAGATTAGAGAGATCCACAATATATATATATATATATATATATATATATATATATATATATAGGACATATGCGAGAGTGAGCACATGAATAAATACTGGTAAATATCGCAACTTATACTTTCTTAAAAGGCAGAAAGAGAAAGAAAGAAGGGAAGGGAAAAAAATGAAAAAGAGAAATAAAGAAATGGAGAAAGAAATTGGGAATCGAGATGGAGAACCTCTCGCGGTGATGGAGAAATGAAGTGAAATGTTTGCGGTGAAAGGTGCCAATAGACGTGAAGAAATGCTAGCGACGGAGGATAGCATTTTTATGGGGAAA
>NC_061838.1:4347898-4350450 GCF_019202785.1 Penaeus chinensis | reverse complement strand
CCCCCCTCTCCCCTCCTCTCCCCTCCCTCTCTCCCCCCTCTCTCCTCTCTCTCCCCCCTCCTTCCTCTCCCCTCCTCTCCTCTCACCTCCTCTCCTCTCCTCTCCCCTCCTCTCCTCTCCCCCTCCTCTCCCTCCTCTCCTCTCCTCTCCCCTCCTCTCCTCTCCCCTCCTCTCCTCTCCCCTCCTCTCATCTCCCCTCCTCTCATCTCCCCTCCTCTCCTCTCCCATCCTCTCCTCTCCCATCCTCTCCTCTCCCTTCCTCTCCTCTCCCCTCCTCTCCTCTCCTCTCCCCTCCTCTCCTCTCCCCTCCTCTCCCCTCCTCTCCCCTCCCCTCCTCTCCCCCCCTCCCCCTTTCCTCCCCCTCGACTCCGCATGAAATCCCCGCTTTTAAAGGACGATAAAAAAAGATCAGAGAATTCTTTTCGTTTTTCGCTTATTCCTCGCGGATATTGACCTTCCATATATGTACCTTTGATACTGGCTTCCCTCGCCCTTCCTCCTCCTTGCCTCCTCCCTTTCGCTTCCTTCTCTCCCTTTCAATCCCCCTTGTCACCTTTCCTCGTCCTTTTCCTTAATTTTTTGGTTTTCTTCTCCCTGCTTTCCTCCCTCCCCTTCCTCTTTTCCCTCTGGCTCTTATTCTCCCTTTCTGTTTCCCTTCCTTCTCATTCCTTCTTCTTCCCCTCGATTTCAGTTTTCCTTACCTCCTTTATCCCCTTCCTCTATCTCTCCTTGTGACTCCATTTCGTCTCTTTTCCTCTCTCATGCTCCCTCCTTCCCGCTGCCCCTCCTTTCCCTTTCCTTCCGGGTCTTTTTAATATATCCCTCACCTCTATCCGTCTCCCTTCCCCATCACCTCCTCCCCCACCATCTCCTCCTCCTTCCCCTTCCCCTTCTTCCATCTTTCTTCCCCATTCCCTCCCCCAATCTTCCTTCCTCTCCTTCCCCCATCTCCCTTCCCCCCTTTCTCCCTATCTCCCTCCCCCCCTTTCTCCCCAATCTCCCTTCCTCCCCCTCCCCTCCCCTCCCTTCCTTCCTCCGTATCCTTCTCCTCTCCCCGCCCCCGAATTCCTTCCCGTGCATGTACTCTCAACACGACCAACCTCCGCCATTATACCGAATGACCCTGGGACGTCGAGCGCCGCACCGACCTGCACCCGAGCACATAATTAATCACCCGCACCTGTAGCCCGAGGACCGAAGAAACCCGGACGTCAGAATAATGCATGCGAGACTTGTGGTGCATTGAGTACGTGTCATCGCCTGAAATAACTCGTAAATGCCTTCTACAGCTTCCGGGAAACATACGTAAACATACAACCGCAAGGGTGTAGTCAATACGTTTAAGAAATATACATAACCATGCGACCGAGTGAGTGTATCTAATACTTACAAGAAATATACATAAACATACTGCATGGGTGTCTCCTGATCACGATATTTAAACTGCACAAACCGACAAAAACAGAAGCACGTGAATGTACAACATATTGACATCTACTTCGACAATACGGCCATCGGTAAACACGCATTTAGCCTATGCTGATCCCTACGTTAATATCAAATCAGCCAGAATACTTTCATACTGACACCCACATCAATACCACATCAACAGGGATATCCATACGTTTGATCCCTACATGTGTCAAATCAACATACTAATTTACATACTAATCCCCTCATTTGCATTACATAAACCAGAACAAGAGTACGCCAGCTACCGCGTTTTTATCACGTCAACCAGAATAGACAATTATAAGAACGCAAAAAAAAAAATTATAAATAAAAAAATAAATAAATAAATAAAACACACACACACACACACACATACACACAAACAAACACATACACAAACACATACACATACACAAACACAAACACAAACACAAACACACACATACACATACACATACACATACACATACACATACACACACACACACACACACACACATACACACACACACACACACACACACACACACACACACACACACACACACACACACACACACACACACTCACACACACTCACACACTCACACACTCACACACACATATGTCCAGTTCTTCAAATTCCTATCATATACGTTACAGCGCGATCCCTGTAGCACTCACGCGGCCAAAGCTCATCGGATTCTGAAGATTTCGAGAAGAAGCTCCACAAGGCTTGGATAATCTTTGCCTTTTTATTGGACACTGAACACCGTTGCTCCCCTTTCTAATACTCATATCGCTTCTTATTATTACTATGTATTCGCGTATTCCTTTTTTTTTATATTCTTTTCATGTTTAATCCTTTTCCTTCTTCTCCTTCTTCTCTCATTGTCTCTCTTTTTCTCCTTTCTCCCTCTCCTTTCTCTCCAGCTCTTGCCTCTTCCTCCTACTCCTCCTCCTCCTCCCGAACCTCAAAGAGGGGAAGGAGGAAAGGAAGAAGGGGTTGAGGGAAGAGAAGATGATGCAAAAGTGAGGGAGGGAGGGGAGGAGAGAATGGGGAGGGAGGGAAGGGAGGGAAGGGAGGGGAGGAGAGAATGGGGGGGAGGAAGGGAAGGAAG
>NC_061838.1:4340398-4342898 GCF_019202785.1 Penaeus chinensis | reverse complement strand
AGAGAGCGAGAGAGAGAGAGAGAGAGAGAGAGAGAGAGAGAGAGAGAGAGAGAGAGAGAGAGAGAGAGAGAGAGAGCGAGCAAGGAGACCAAATCTAAAAGGAGAATATTCAATGAGGGCATTGAAGACTCGGGGAAACTGCATTAAGTATTATAACTTCAAACGGTCATACATTTGCATGCTCAAGAAAATAGAGAAGGTAACAGAGAGGAGGGAAGGAGGGAAGGAGGGAAGGAGGGAAGGAGGGAGGAAGGAGGGAGGGACAGAGGGACAGAGGGATGAGGGAGAAGGGAAATGAATCGGAGAGAGAACGAGAGAGAGGAAGAAAGAGAAAGAGAGTAAGGGAAAAAGGGAAAGAAAGAAAGAGAACGAAAGAGAGAAAACAGAAAGAGAGAAAAAGCAAAAGAAAAAGAAGAGAAAAAAAACGAGAAAACGAAAAGAACCAAAACACAGAAGTGGAAAAAAAACATGAAAGATGGAAATTAAGATACAAGAAAAATACACACACACACACACACACACACACACACACACACACACACACACACACCAAACAGCATTTCATAAGGACAACGACTCCCAAAAGAAAATAAGCCAAACAACAGTAATTCTGCGGCAAAGAACCCCCAACACAGCGGCGCAGGCGGAGGAGAAAGACACGTTATTAAACTACACGCTGAGGGCACCTCGAGGGGACACGGGGGGGGGGGGGGGGAGGTAAGGAGGAGGGGAGAGGGAGGGGAAGGGAGGGGAGGAAGGAAGAGGGAAGGGAAGGAAGGAAGAGGGAGGGGGAAGGTATGATGAATTGGAGGGGTGAAGGTAAGGGGAAGGTAGGTAGAGGGAGGGAGAAAGAGGCGAGTGGGAGGGAGAGGGTAAGGAGAGGGAAGGAAGAGGGGAGGGAGAAGGTAGGGGGAAGGAGGGAAGATGGGAGGGAAAAGGTAGGGAGAAGGAGGGAAGAGGGGAGGGAGAGGGAAGGTAGGGCGATGTATGGGATAGGGATGAGAGGGGTTGGGAAGGGAGACAGACGAAAGGGTAGGGGAAGGGGGAGAAGAAAGGAAGGAGAAGAGGACAGTGAGAGGGATAGAGTGCAGGAAGGAGAGTAGAAGTGAGAGAAGGGGGGGGGGCGAGGTATGGGAAGGTTGAAGAAGTGTAGGGAGGATGGGAAAAGTAAAAGAGGAGGGAGGAGGCAGAGAGAGAGAGAGAGAGAGAGAGAGAGAGAGAGAGAGAGAGAGAGAGAGAGAGAGAGAGAGAGAGAGAGAGAGAGAGAGAGAGAGAGAGAGAGAGGTGGGACGGAAGAGGAAAGAGGGAATAAACAGAGAGGGGATGAGAGGAACGTGTGAGTGACTGCAAGGAAAGGAATGGAAAGTGAAGGGGAGGAGAAGATGATGAGGGTACAGAATTAGAAGTAAAAATGGAAGGAAGAGATAAGGGAGAGAAAGAGAGAAGGGAGAGGAAGAGAGAAGGGAGAGGAAGAGAGAAAGGAGAGGAAGAGAGAAGGGAGAGGAAGAGAGAAGGGAGAAGTGGGGGGATGAGTAGAGGGGAGCAGAGTAGGGAAGACAAATGAAAAAGAAGTTGGAAGGAGAAAAGGGAAAATAAAGAGACAGGGAAAGAGAGGAGGAGAGAGGGAATATCAGAAGAGAAGGAGAGAGGGAGAGAAGACGGAATAGCAGAGGAGAAAGGGGGGAGGGGGTAGAGGAAGAGGGTGAGAGAGTGAGAAAGGGAGAGAGTAAAAGTGAGGAGGGGAAAGGAGGCACCTGGAGGGGGTGTGGGGGGGGGGGGGCAAGGAGGGCTCAAGCGAGTTCTTTTCATCCCGTCCCTTCCTCGCCTCCGCTTCTTTGATCCGCTTCTCCCGCGAGTCATGTCCCCGGCGAGGTCATGCGGCGGAGACGGCGGAGGTGCTATTCGATAGTCAAGGTCGCGCAAGAGACCGTCGCGGGGAAGAAAGGGCAATGGGAAAACGCAGAGGAAAAGGGAGGAGGCTGTTCAGGTCGTGTGGTTGATGGATGATGACACACGAAGGCTTGCATGGATACGGACTAACACAAACCCACACAGACAGACAGACATACAGACACACACACACACACACACACACACACACACACACACACACACACACACACACACACACACACACCTATCAAAACAAACATCCCCTCCCATTCCCCCCTCCCATCCACCCACCTGTCCACACAATCAAAAACACACATACAACCCCCCCACCTCCCCCCCCCATACACAAGGGAAAACGCCAGACACAGATGCAGGAGGAGACACGGAAGGAGACGAGAGAGCACCACGAGTCTCGGCGCTGCGTCTCGGTTTCGACTTGAGCCGAGGGGCAAGAAACAGAAAGGGTAGAAGAAAGAAGAGAAGGGAAGAAGGAAGGGTAAGAGGGAGGGGGAGGAGGAGAGGGGGAGGAGGAGAGGGGGAGAGGGAGAGAGAGGGGGGATAGAAAGGAGGGATAGAGAGGAGGAGGGAGAGGGAGGGGATAGAGAGG
>NC_061838.1:4324567-4340298 GCF_019202785.1 Penaeus chinensis | reverse complement strand
GAAGGGAGAGAGAGAGAGAGCGAGAGAGAAAGAAAGGGATTTAGAGAAAGAGAGAGAAGAAAGGTAATATGTATGTATTTTCACACCTCTTCTTTTCCCATTCCGCCGCCCTCTTTCACCCCCTCCCTCCCTCCCTCCCTCCCTCCCTCCCTCCCTCCCTCTTTCCCTTACTTCCCTCCCTCCTTCCCTCCCTCCCTCCTTCCCTCCCTCCCTCCCTCCCTCCCTCCCTCCCTCTCGCAACGACCGCCCGCCCTCCGCTCATTTCTTCATTAGCGGAGAAGCGGCCCATTAGCATATCGCCACTTACTCGCATCTCCCGCGCCCCGCCGCCCTTCCGGACTCCGCTGACGACCTCAAGGGAGTGTCAGTGCCCCCCTCCCCCCCCACTCCCTCGCCCTCGCCCTCGCCCTCGCCCTACCGATTATCCGCCGAATATTTCCCTATTAGCCATATTTTAGATCGGAACAAAAGTTAACATTTCGCGGGTTTTTATTACTTTTCCTTTTCGTTCTCGGAGTAGCAGGGGGGGAGGGGGGGGGCAGTGTTTCGAAGTGCGAAAAAGGGGTTATTGAGTTTTTATTTCGTTTTTTTTTTTTTTTTTTCCGCTGTCTCCGCTTCTGTTTTACGTTTACTAAAGGTGTTTAGGTAATGGTTTCGCGATTACACAAATCTTTAAATCTCAGCGACGACGGGCCCGTTCTTGCAAGGAGCTGGTTCGGTGGGATTCCCCTCTTGCTCTTTAGTAGGACGCTACGGGATCCTACTACGAGGCGATCACCATGTTAACGTCTCGGGGAAGTGGCGTTAGCGTCGGCCGGGTTACGTTACGGCGTTGGCGAGTACCTCCATATATGGTCGTAAAGAGAGAGAGTTGTTGTAAGTCGTTTTGGAAGAGGGGGAGGGGAGGGGAGGGGAGGGAAAGAGGGAGGGAGGGAAGAAGGGAGGGAAGAAGGGAGGGAGGTTTGAGATGGAGGGAGAGAAGGAGGGTGGAAAGGGAGGAAGGAGCGTTTAGAGGAGGGAAGAAGGGAGGGAGGTTTGAGATGGAGGGAGGGAGGGAGGGTGGAGAGGAAGGGAGGGAGGGAGGAAGGGGTGTTTAGAGGAATTGAATAAGGAAAGTGAGGGAGGGAAAGAAGGAGAGAAGGAGAGAGGGAGGGAGGCAGATAAGTAAGGAAGGAAGGAAGAGTGGAGAGAGGGAAAGAAGGAAGGAGGACTTGGCGGGTTGGGTGTGTGGATGTAGTGGTGGGGGTGGAGCCGACCCCGCACTGGCCTGGCACCTGCATGTCCTCCGCGCGGCGCCAGGGCGGTGCCTCGGTGTCGGCTCGGGGCAGGACGCGACTTCTGGGAAGGAGGATAAGGGGCTTAATTTTTTTTTTTTTTTTTTTTTTTGCAGGTGTGTTGTCAGGTGTTTCTTTTTTTATATATATGAAAGGGATTCAGCTTATTTTATTCTTTACCGCATCAGCCACTCAGTGTAACAGGAACGAAGCGATTTTGCTCTCGGTCTCTCACACTTTTTATTGATTGAGGATATTACCGGGAAAGATCGTGATATTCCTCGATTAAAAAAAAAAAGAAGGAAAATTGATAAATGAATTATATAAAGGAAAATTGAGAAAGAAATAGTAAAGAGACGGAATATTGATAAAGAATAAAATTTCAAAACTGAAAATTATAAAGAAATTACTTTCAAAACTGAAAATTATAAAGAAATTACTTTCAAAACTAAAAATCATAAAGAAATTACTTTCAAAACTGAAAATTATAAAGAAATTACTTTCAAAACAAAAAATCATAAAGAAATTACTTTCAAAACTGAAAATTATAAAGATTATTTTCAAAACTGGAAATTATAAAGAAATTACTTTCAAAACTGAAAATTATAAAGAAATTATTAAGAATTTGAAAATAATGCAAATCGTTACCGAACAGCCACGGCCAGCAATGCGCCATTTCTGCTATCGGCCGTCCGAAGGGGTTGGTTGACGCCGCGGTTGAGGGAGACGACCGTGGATGACACTTTTTGGATGACACTTAATGGATCGGCTCGCGTTTTGTTTCGGGGGGGGGGGGGTCTTGGTGGCTCGTTTCCTTTCTGTTTTCATCCATTCTGTTTTACTCAGTTATTTCTAGTTTTGTTTGTCTTTCTGTTCTCTCCCATTCTGTTCTGTCTCTTTCTCTTCTGTCTCTTTCTCTTTCTCTTTCTCTCTCTATTCTCTCTCTATTCTCTCTCTATCTCTCTCACTCCTTCCCTCCCTCCCTCCTTCCTCCCTCCCTCCTCCCTCCTCCCTCCTCCCTCCTCCCTCCCTCCTCCCTCCTCCCTCCTCCCTCCTCCCTCCCTCCTCCCTCCTCCCTCCTCCCTCCTCCCTCCTCCCTCCTCCATTTATCTTCCCTTCCCTTCCCATTCTCTAAGACATTATTATTCCCCATATAATCATTTTTCATTCTCTCCACTTTCGTCGCTGATTCTTTTTTTCTTCTTTTTTTCCCCCTTCATGTCCTCATTCCTCTCTCCCTGCCTCCGTCTCTCGTCTTTTTCTTTTCTCTTCTCAATCAAGCAGTCTCCCGGTTTCTTATCCCCCGTCGCTTATCATTGTTAGATAAGCCTAATCAGAAGTTTTAATGAATGTTCGTTTTTCTTCGAGAAATTCCCTTTTGGGGACGCTATGCTTATTTATTTATTTATTATTATTATTATTTTTTTTTTTTCATTTTTTCATGTTCGTGTGATTTCTTTTCTTTGGTTTTTGAGTCTACTTTCATTCGTATTTGTTTTCGTTTTACTATTTTTTTTTTATATACACATTCAAAGGCGAATATTTTTTTTATATACACATTCAAAAGCGATTATTTTTACACTGTCGATGTATAGGACTTTAGCGATTGAAAGAGACAGACAGAGATAGAAAGACAGTCAGTTAGACAGGCAGACGAACAGACAGACAGACAGACAGCTAGATAGAGAAACGAACAGGTAGACAGGAAGACAGGATGAGAGAGAAAAATGAAAACGGCAGTTGACGGACAGGCAGAGAAAGAGAGATGAAAAGTATAGAAAGAAAAATGACGAGACAAGTACGACAGAACCCCCCCTCCCCTCCCCCCAGTCGTCTTCCGCTTTCCTTCGAAGTCGTGCCGAGCGCTTTGAGTTCGCCGACGTCGCCCCAGCCCGTGCGTGACCTTATCTGCTGACCCATGCACTTCCCCTCCTCTCTTGTTGCTTAGAAGATTCTGTCTCTGGGTCTCTCTTTCTTGCTCGTTGTCGCGCGTTCGGTCTTTCGTTCTTTCTCTCTCTCTCTCTCTCTCTCTCTCTCTCTCTCTCTCTCTCTCTCTCTCTCTCTCTCTCTCTCTCTCTCTCTCTCTCTCTCTCTCTCTCTCTCTCGCGTTCTTACTCTTTTTTTACGTTTCTCTGTCTCTTGCTATCTCTCGCCCTCTCTCTCTCCTTACCTTCCATCCCTCCACTGCCCTTAACTTCATCCCTTCTGTCTCCCCTTCCCGATACCCCTCATCTCTCTCTCTCTTCTTTCTCTCCCTCTCCCAGCTTCCCTTCCTCACCCCCCTATCAGCCTATCTACTCACCTCGTATGTCTCGTACTACCACAGTAACGAACAGATGGATAGATAGACGAACCCGGCGGAGATCAAAACGTCCGTCGTGTCCGTCCGTCCGCGATTGAAGCGGATGCGGGCGCGTCCAAAAGCGGGAGCTGGTTATTAAACGCGCTTTCCTTTTCTCTCTCTGCAGGTAAGGACGACGCGGCTACGGACGTGACTCCCTCGGTGGTCCTCGGAAGTCCTTGAGGCAGAGGCAATACAGGTAGGCGAGATGGCGGTGCGATGCGAGTCTTCTCCAGCAGGTTTACCACCCTTACCGCGAATGATACGAATGCGATGCTGGAGCCGTGACCTCGGCGTTGATTAGGATTAGTAAATCGGTGATAATCTTTATATCTGTATACGAGCTGTATGTCTCTATAATGCTTTAAACAAGATTGTAATACTAGTAACAAATGAGCAAATTTTAACTCAAGTGCAGACGTTGTTATGATTGGTAAATAAGTTACAGACATCTTAATCCGAAGTTTAACCTCCACCTTCGAATTCGCAGTTTGCGTTAATGGTGGTAACTATGAACGGGGAGGAAAATCGAAGTGGATATTTGTGGATTTGCGAAGGGAGTGTTGGCAAGGCACGCCATGGGGGTTCCTTTGAGTAGGAATAGGAAATATGAATAGATTAATCAATTAGATAAGGGAAATTTGGCCTCGATCCTCAGTTTAGCGGCGGAAGAGATCAGCTTCCGGGTGAAAATGCAAGCAGAGAAGGCATATTAGGCCCCTAATTTGCTCACAAATTGTCCCGGACTAATGATCCTTCCGCCTAATGGATGTTGCAATGTTCACAGAAGGGTTGTTGACTTTATTGGCCATTTTTAACGGGTATTTAGTATATGAATGGGTATGCGGTTTTATGTCCAAGTTCCCCGCTCTCTCTCTCTCTCTCTCTCTCTCTCTCTCTCTCTCTCTCTCTCTCTCTCTCTCTCTCTCTCTCTCTCTCTCCCTCCCTCCCTCCCTCCCTCCCTCCCTCCCTCCCTCCCTCCCTCCCTCCCTCCCTCCCTCCCTCCTTACTTCCCGCCTTCGCTCCCTCTCTCTTCCCTTCCACTGACTTTAACCTTAAAAAAAATATATACCCCAAAAGAAAGAATAAAAGAAAGAAAAGCAGCAAGAAATAGCGAATGAACAACACATTAACCGACGCCTTCGGCATGTGCGTGTACTTTGCTTGGACACCAAAGGGAACCCGTTTTCTGTTGGTCGTTCCATTTTCTTTCTCGCTCGCTTTCGTTTTTTATTCTTGTGTGTTTCCATTTTCTTTCATCGGTGGTTTTACATTTTTTTTTTTATTATTCATTAATATATTGTCTACTGTTTTTTTTTTCGGTGGAGGGACGGTTTTATGATTAATTGTTCATTAATGTGTTTATCAAAATAATTTAAGAATAATTTTTTTTTATTAAAATCGGGCCCCTTTTCCCTTGTGTCCTCTGTTCGTTGCGAGGCGCAGGAAGGTAGACCTGGAGGATACGTAGGCCTATCGCCACAATATATCACTAGGCCTCAACCCGAGAGCTCTTGGAGTGAAGAGGATATAATATCTGGGTTTTAGCTGTGATCCCTTCCTCCTCCTCCCTCCTCCTCCTCTTCCTTCCCCTCCTCTTCCTCCTCCTCCTCCTCCTCCTCCTCCTCCGCTTCCTTCTCCTCCTCTTCCTGTTCTTCCTCCTCCTCCTCCTCTACTTCCTCTTCCTCCTCCTCCTCCTGCTCCTCTTCATCTTTTTCTTGATATTATTTTTCTAATTCTTCTTCCTCTTGCTTGTTCTCCTCTTCCCCCCCTTCCTTTTTCTCATCTTCATCCTCATTTTCTTTTATTTATAGTAATTTTTTTTCTTCCTCTTCTCCTCCTCCTCTCCCTCATTCCCTCTCGTCCCCTCTCCCCTCTCTTTCTCTCTCTCTCTCTCTTCCCTCTCATCTCCCCGATCCCCCCATCCCCCCCCCCTCTCTCCCCTCCCCACCCACCCCCTCCCCCCTTGTCGGTGGCCTGCAATGTCGGGGTCATTTACGAGTAATTAATGTGACAGATTTCCGGGAGCGCGAGCCCAGGCTTTCATATTTTGATCACTTGTGCTTTGTGGCCTCGGTGGGCGCGGGCGAGAGCTGCCCTTGGCTGGAGGTGGAGGTATTTCGGGGCTGATAAAAAGGCAGAAGGAATATATTAACGATTGCTTTTTTGTTTTATTAATGATAATAATATTGTTATTATTATATTTTTATTATTATTATTATTACTATTATTACTATTATCATCATTATTTTCATTATTATTATTATTATTATCATTATTATTATTATTATCATGTAGTGTTCGGTATCAGTGGATCGTTTTCGGTTGATATTTGTTGCCTTTTTATGCATTACTGTCTCCCTTATAGAACCGTGTAACCCTGCCACTCATGCCTCATCAGGGCGGGTAATTATAAATCTGTATCAGCGCTTAATTATATTATTCTTGTTTGTTTGTTTTTTTTGTTGATGAGAATGAGGGTTGATGCTGAGCTTAAGTTTGGGTATTTTAAGTAATTTCCTTCGTCTGTAAAAAAAAAAATTGAGATTATATATTGCATTTATTTTGTTGGTGATAGGTATTGGTAATATTTTTGTGGATGTGAATGATGGATGGCGAGATTTAATCAATGCTTTGAAGGAAAAAAAGGACTGTTCATCCTATTAGAGAAATCTGCAGTCTAATCATTGCGTTGAAAAATGAACAGATTTGTGCGTCAGAGTTCATTCAGTGTGACGGGGATCACTCGCGCCCACGTACGCTCATAGACACGCACACGTCCGCTGAAATGCACACGCGCACACACATGTATGCACCCACTAAAACTAATGCAATTTGGTATACTATGTTGATAGATAGTAGTAGGAATATTGATATAGATACGCGTATGCACACACACACACACACACACACACACACACACACACACACACACACACACACACACACACACACACACACACACACACACACACATACACATACACATACACATACACATACACATACATACATACATCCTCACACACGGCCGCACGGAGATCGACGCTGCGTACTTCACACGCAACGGAGCGCAACGAAAGAGCCAGAAATGACTGCAAAAAGATCCATTTATTTTCCCTTGGGCGATCTTGTAGCTTGTCTCCCCCCCCCCTTCTCACCCTCTCTCTTCTTCTCCCTCACTCCTTCTTCTCCTTCTTCTCCTTTTTCTTTCTTCACACAGTGTTAGGAATGATGTTTATGCAGTTGGTTTTGGTAATAATTATGATGGTAATGTTTATTGCATCGGTAGTAGTAATGATAGTCTTCACAATAATAATGATGACGACGATGTTTTTTCTTTCAGAATGATGATAATGATATTAACAAGTATAATTACGATAACAAAAATAAAGATGATAATGGTGATGAGGATATCGATGGTAGTGATAATGATAAGAATAATGATGGTGATAATGATAATGGTAAGAATAAGATTAAGGATAATGATGATGATGAAAATGCAGCCAGTCAGTGACCTTGCCCTGCCGCTATCCGGTGCCTGTTGCAACTTGGGGAGATGGCAATCAACATTTACCTCTTAAACAAAGTGGGGACGAAAACGCTATTCCATTTCTCGAGAAATCTTTCGTCCACTTAAAGATCGCTGATGGAATAACTACACCATAATAAAACCTTGAACACCGACTTGCAAGCTCTTTTATCGTTGCATATTTAAAAAAAAAAAAATAATAATAATAGTAATAATTTCGTGTCTTTATTTATATTTGTTCAGCCTTCAAAATCGCTTATCATTGCACTTTTTTTAGATTTATTTATCTCATTTGTTTTTTTTTTAAAGGATGGGAAGGGATATGGAGAAAAAAAGGGGAATTGTTTTTTTAATTTTATTTCTTAAGCTTATCTACGTATTTTTAATTTCTTTACCTGTGTTAGGAAGTATGTGTTAGGTTGTGGTCGTTTCGCTTGGTTTGTGTGATGGAGAGGATGCTGGTTGCCTGGGTGCGTTGCTCAGCTGGCGGTGGGGTTGAATGCGGTATTTACGGGGGAAGGGGGGGTGATGGGGTGGAGGGGAGAGGGGAAAGAGGAAAGAGGGGAAGGGAGGGGGGAAGAGGGAAAGGGAGTGGGGAAGAGGGGAAGGTGGAGGAGGAGGAGAAAAAGAAGAGGAAGAAGAAGAAGAGGAAGAGGAAGAGAAGGAGGGAGACGTGGGTGCGATGGATAAATAAGCGGGAGAGAAGGAAGAGGAGGAGGAGGAGAAAGAGGAACCGACGAGGAAAGGAGTAAGATGGGGGGGGGGGGGGGGGGGGGGGCAGAGAAGGAATGGCTATTCGTTGGTTGATCCAATTTACAGATGATGGGCGAGATGGCAGACTTGTCAATATTGGTGTGGAGGAAGAGGGGAGGGGAGTGGGGAGAGAAGAAGAGGGAATATGGGGAGGGGAGAGGGGGAGTGGGGAGTCAGGAAGAGAGGGAAGAGGGGAAGGGAGAGGGGGAGTGGGGAGTCAGGAAGAGAGGGAAGAGGGGAGGGGAGAGGAAGGGAGAGGTTAGTCAGGAAAGAGAGGAAAAGGGGAGGGGAGAGGGGGAGTAGGGAGTCAGGAAGAGAGGGAAAAGGGAGGGGAGAGGGAGTGGGGAGTCCAGGAAAAAGGGGAAGGGGGAGGGGGAAGGGGGAGTGGGAGTCAGAAATAGGAATGGGGGGGGGAGAGGGGAGGGGGCCGGAAAGATGAAGAGGGGAGAGGGGGGGAGTGGGATCAGAAGAGGGGAAAAAGGAGGGGAGAGGGGGGGGGTGTTAGGTTTGGGGAAAAGGGTAGGGGGGAAGGGGGAGAGGGGCAAAGGGAAGGGGGGGGGGGAAGGAGGGGGGAGGGAGAAAAGGGGGAAAAAGTGGGAGGGGAGGGGGAGTTGGAGTCGGGAAAAAGGGGAAAAAGGGAAAAGGGGAGTGGGGGGGAGGAAAAAGAAGGGGGAAACGGGGGGGGGGGGGGGGGGGATGGGTGGGAAAAAAGGGGGCCCCCAGGGAAAAAGGGGTGGGGAGGGGGAGGGAAGGGGGGTGGGGGGGATAAGGGAGAGTGGGGGGGGAGGGGAGGGGGAAGTAGGGGAGGGGAAGGGGGGGGAGGTGGGGGGCAGGAAGAAAGAAGAGAGGGGATTGGGAGGGGGTGGGGAGGCAGGAAGAGGGGAAGGAGGGGGGGGGGGGGGGGGAGGAAGAAAAAGGGGGTTTGGGGGGGGGGGGAGGGGTAAAAGGCTCGGTGCGGTAAGGTTGGGGTGGGAAGGGGAAAACTCAAATAAATCGGTTAATTCTTCAAAAAATTAAGCAAAAAAAATGGAAAAAGGTGTGGAAAAAAAAGTTTTTTTTTTTTAAAATTTTTTTTTTCAGTTTTTTCCATATTTTTTTTCGCTAAAACTTTTTAAAAACCTTATACAGAAAAATTTTTTTTTTAATTTTTTTTTTTCCCCAACCCTTTGGGGACCACGGAGCCCCCAACAACCAAATCCCTTTTTATTTTTTACCTTCTTAAATAGAAAATTCCACCTTTTTCCACGTTTTTGGTTAAATTTTAAACCATGGGTTTTACTAATTTACCCCTTGCCCGCCTTTTGCCCCCATTTTTAAAATCCTTATTTTTTTTTTTTTTTTTTTTTGGGGGTTTTTAATTTTTTTTTTGGTTTTTTTTCTTATTGTTTTTTTTTGTTTTTTGGGTTATTATTTTTTTTTTGGTATTAACGTTATTGAAATTTAATTTTTGATGTTATTTTTTATTTTTTGGTTTGTTTATGTTTTTTTTTGTTATTTATTTTTTTTTTTTTTGCTTATTAAATGTCCATGTTTTGTAATTTTTGTTTTGCGACTTAGCGGGTGGGTTGTTTGTAAAATTTTTTTTTTAAAAAGACTTCCCCCCCAAATTCGGCTTTTGGAATTTTTTTTGCCCTTTTCGGCTCAACAAGATTTGGGGAACAAAGGGAGGGGGAGAGGAGAAGGGGGGGGGGGGGGGGGGAGGGGGGCTAGGGAAGGAGGGAGAGAAGGGAGGGAGGAGGAAGGGATAGGGGAATGCGAAAGAGAGGTGGGGGAGAAGATTAGAGAATGGGAAGGTAGATGGAAGGAGAAAGAGAGAAGGAACGAAGGCAATAAAGGGAAAGAAAAGATAAATATTTTAGAGGAAAAAATACTCAGAGGGGTGCGAGAAGACCGATGGAGAGAGAGAGAGAGAGAAGAGAGAGAGAGAAGAGAGAAGAGGAGAGAGAGAGAGAAGAGAGAGAGAGAGAAAAACCGAGAGAGAGAGAAAGGAAAGAAGTAGAGAAAAGGTTCCGACAACATCACGTGGGGAAACTTTTTTAAGATGTCAGCTGCCTCTTCGATCCTCTTCGTCCACCGGGCGCCCCCCCCGGGGGTTTTGTTCTGTTCTTTTTTTCATTGTGTTTGTCTGTTTTTCGTTTTCTTTCTTTTTTCCCTCGCTCTCTTTCGTCTTCTCTCTCTCTCTCTCTCTCTCTCTCTCTCTCTCTCTCTCTCTCTCTCTCTCTCTCTCTCTCTCTCTCTTTCTCTCTCTCTCTATTTCTGTCTCTCCCTCTCTCTGCCCCTCTCCCCCCCCTCCCTCCCTCCCTCCCCCCCCTCCCCCCTCCCCCCCTCCCCCTCCCTCCTCCAATCCTTCTCCGAATAAGAGAGTCGAGTTATTTAGGATTCCAGCCTAATAGGATTTCACGGTGGGCGAGACGAGTCCTTTGGCGAGCGGGTCCGGGCTTGGTCGTGACGTTGAGCCCCGCCCACGCCTGCTATTGTCACGCCCATACGCTCATACCTGCCATTGTCAGTTCTATTTTAGCTCTTCTTTTTAGCTCTTCTTTTTAGCTCTTATATTTAGCTCTCTTCTCTAGCTCTCTCTAGCTCTCATTTCTAGGTCTCTCTTGCTCTTATTTTTTCTGTTGATTTTTTTTTTTTTTTTTTTTTTTTTTTTTTTGTCAGTCTGTTTCTCCCTTTCTTTAATATTTCAGTTTTCTGCTATTTCTCTTCTTTTACGTTTTTTTTCCATTTTCATATCTTTCCCTTATGCCTCCCCTTTCTCTTCTTTCTCATCTCCTCCTTCCATTCTTCCCTCCTCTACCTCTTCCTTGTTTCCATAAAACTACCCCGTAACGGCTGCACGTGACACCTTTTGTGTAATACATGCATGTTCCCACGCTCGCATCCCCCCCCCCACTCCCTCTCCCACCCAGTTCCCTCCCTTTCTCTCTCTCTCTCTCTCTCTCTCTCTCTCTCTCTCTCTCTCTCTCTCTCTCTCTCTCTCTCTCTCTCTCTCTCTCTCTCTCTCTCTCTTTCCTATTATCCGTCCTCTTCTCTCCCCTCCTCCTCTTTCCATCAGCTTCCCTCCGTCTCTGAATACCCTCCTCTTCCCCTTCCATCCCTACATGCCCTTCCCAGTCCTTCTCTCCACTTCACCCCTTCCCTCCCCCCAACCCTTTCCCTCTTTTCCCTCCCTCTCACCCTTGTCCTCCCCTTCACCTGTTCCCTCCTCCCTCCCCTATTCCCTCCTCTCTCCCCTTTTCCTCCCTCTTTCCCCTTCCCTCCCTCTCTCCCCTTCCCTCCCTTTACCCCTTCCCTCCCTTTCTCCCCTTCCCTCCCTCTCTCCCCTTCCCTCCCTCTCACCCCTTCCCTCCCTATCTCCCCTTCCCTCCCTATCTCCCACTCCCTCACTCTCTCCCCTTCCCTCACTCTCTCCTCTTCCCTCTCTCTCACCCCTTCCCTCCCTCTCTCCCCTTCCCTCCTCTGTCCCCCTCACCCCCCCATCACCTCGGCCTCCGCCCTCATTATTATGGATTGTCCTTTGACACTCTTTCACGCCCATACGCCCACGTCGGTCATGCTGAGCCCTTTGCCCACTTTCCCACGGGCGCGGCGGCGGTGGTTGGCCTAGTTTGGAGTGACGGCCAATTTTCTTTTCTTTTTCTTTTCTTTTCTTTTCTTTTCTTTTCTTTTCTTTTCGCTCTTTCTTTATTTTAGTTTTATTTTTTTAATTGTTTTTTTGTTTTTTTATTTTTTTATTTTTTTTATTTTTCCTTTTTATTATTTTTGTTTTCTTTTTTCTTTTGTTTTGTTTTTTTATTGATTTGTTTATTTATTTTTGTTTGTTTACTTATTTTTGTAGTTTGTACGCATATGTTTATTCCTGGACTTGGTACATGGAAAAGGGTTTTGATTTCCAGTTTTTTTGTCTTTATTAATTTTCATTTTCGCCTCCTTATTGTTTTATTTCTTGTTTTCCGTCTGCTCCATATTTTTTCTTTTCGTTTGCGTACCTCTCTTTTCTTAAATCTCTGTCGCCTTTTTTTTTTTAGGATCAACAAAATTCTCTCTCACTCTCTCTCTCTCTCTCTCTCTCTCTCTCTCTCTCTCTCTCTCTCTCTCTCTCTCTTTCTTTCTCGCTCAATTCTCTCCTATCGTTATTTACTTTATCACTCCTAAGATTTTTTTTTTTTCAAATAGCATTTATTGTTTTTTATTGCTTTCTTTTCAGTTCCCATTTTCTTTAATCTGCATAATGGCTTTCAGTTCTTTCATTTTCTGTCTCTGCTGTCGGTTTCTTTGTGGAAAATCGTCGTAAGTAAATTTGTAAATCAAAGTTTGCAATTGTTTATTTGTTTCCTCTGTATTTATTTGTGTTTATTTGTTTCATTTATTGTTTGTTTATATTTATTTTTCGGTTTTGGGAGTCCAGTTTTTTCTAAATTTTGAGAATCTCTAATTTCCATCTTATTTTTATGTTTGTTTCTTTAAATGATCGGACTTCAGCATTTATTGTCACTTCTCCGCCTCTCTCTGATCCTCCCTTTATCCGTCTTTCGCATTCCTACCATGTTCGCCTCTTCTCTCGTCCCCTTTCCTCTTCCCATTCCATTTGTTCTATGAATCCGGGTCTTATTTATTCTTCGCTTGTTCCGTTCTCCCTTTCACTTGTTCGCCTGTCCTTGTTGCTGTTTTTTTTTTCTTATTGTCTCCCTTTCGGATTTGTGTTTTTTCTGCGTTGTTTCTTTGTCTTTTCATTTCTCTTTCTCGCTGCTTTGTCATTTACTTTTCTTTCATTTTGTGTTATATATTTATAGGTATATATATATCTTCCTTTCATGTCTATCGATCTATCTATCTATCAATGTAGATATATGGGTGAGTGAGTGCGTGAGTGTGCGTGCGTGTGTGCGTGCGTGAGTGTGTGCGTGCGTGCGTGCGTGCGTGCGTGCGTAATGAACCTAACAGATCGGACATCGAGCAGAGGAACGCAAGAGTAATTCCCTCAGACCCGAGAACGACCGTCGAGCCGCATCCACCAACACAAATAGACTAATGACCGTAATTAGAATCCGGTAATGAACTGGCCGTATGCAAATAACCCAGGATGCGGGAGACGTTAGGGATGTAAGGATCAGTGCCACCCCATCTCCTTCTCTTCTAACCCTCCCCCCCTCCCCCTCCCCTCACCTCTTCCCTTTTGACCTTGCCTGGCGTGACCTGACTTTGACCCGTGTCGCCGGTGCTTCTGTGTCGGGCGAATGTGTCCTTGCTCCTTCTGCTCTCTGTTTGGGTTGTGGTTTTAGTGTTTTATTTTCTTTGTTTTAATGTTATTTGCTTGTTTTGATTTGTCTTGAGGCTGTTTTAGGTTGTTTGAATGGCATTGTTTTTTTCTGCTTGTACTGGTTCTTTAGAATGTGTAATGGATTTTTTTTTATATTTAAATTAGCTGTTAGAATTTTTTTTTGGGAGGGAAATGCCATCGTTACGAAATCCTTGGCCGCCATGTTTTTTTTGTTTTTTTGTGAGCATCATATCCCTCCGGTCATTTTTATTTCAGCAATCGAAATAAATAGAGGATATGGCAGCGCATGTTATCCCCAAGGCACACTAGCTTCTCACCCCCCCCACGCTCCCTCACCGCCCCCCACCACGCTCCCTCACCGCCCCCCACCCCCCTGACCCACAACAAGCATCGGCCTCCGCATGGCTTATCAGCTGATCGACCGACTGCAACATATGTGGGCAGCAAAAGATTTTCCGAGAGATATATTATGGTCCTGTTGATACTGCAGGCATGAGCGTGTTGAGTGATAGCGACTCGTGGGGGGGCGGGGGGCGGTGGGGGGGGGGATTTCGTGTTTTTGGCCTAAATAAAATGCGGTGGCAGCGCGATTAGTGAAAAAAAGAACGGTATATCAGTCATTTTTTTATTTATTATTTTTGGTTGTTTTTGTTTGTTTTATTCGTATGATTCTCTGTTTTTATATTAGTTTCTTTTCGGTTTAATCTTTTTTTTTTTCTTCCATATGGCATCATCGTCATCTTTACATCAAGACGTTTTCGTAAAGCGTGTGATTTAAGCAAGATATAATGTTTGCGTAATTGTTAGTGTCAGTCTCACCACGATAATATTTTTGAAACTCACGGCAATGACTTCATAACCTGACGTCAGCTCTTGTCGCCGGATACGTCTATATACACATCAGTCTGGGTTTTAACATCGCCTGTAACGAAGGTAGAGTGATGTCACTTTCATTCAAGCAAGTTTTTGGTCTCGATGTCTCTCTTTTTCTTTCTTTCTGTCTATTTCTGTTTCTGTGTTTGAGCGTGTCTTTTTCTGTTTGTTTTTCTTTTTCTGTGTCCTTTTTTTCTGTCTTCATCCCCCGCCCCTCTCTCTCCCTCCCTCCCTCCCTCCCTCCCTTCCTTCCCTCCCTTCCTTCCCTCCTTCCTTCCCTCCTCCCCCTCATCCTCCCCCCTCTCCCCTTTCCCTCCCTCCCTTCCCTCCTTCCCTCCTTCCCTCCCCCTCCCTCCCTTCCCTTCCATCCCTTCCTTCCCTCCCTTCCTTCCTTCCTTCCTTCCCTCCCCCCTCCCTCCCTTCCTTCCCTCCTTCCTTCCCTCCTTCCCTCCTTCCCTCCCTCCCTCCCTTCCCTCCCTCCCTTCCCTCCTCCCCCTCATCCTCCCCCCTCTCCCCTCCCCCCCTCTCCCCTCTCCCTCCACGTGATCGCGTTTGTCATCGAGTGCAAATTCATCACATGATTGGCTAATTGGCATCTCGTTTTCTTTTATGAGGATGTAATTGGTAAGATATGTGTTCATTATCCCTTGGCGCTTCATCGGCCGTTGATCTTCTGTTGTTTGTTGTTTCTGTTATGCTTTTTGCTGTTTTTTTGTTGTTTTTGTTGTTTTTGTTTTAGTGGATTTTGTATTGTGTGTTGTTATTGTTTCTGTGTTTGTTGTTTTTGTTTTGTTTGTTTGTGTGGATTATTTCTGTCAATGCATATTTTAATCTCTTTGTTCTTTATTTGTTTTTGTAAGTGTTTTTTGTAATTCGATTATGTTGTTTTTGTTTTGTTGTCTTCGTGTGCGTTTAGAATTTTTTTTATTTTTTTTGTGCGTATATTTTTATTTCGATTTTTGCCGTTGTTGTCTGTGCGTACCTAAATTTCTTAATCATATTTTGTTTGTATATATTACGACTTTTTCTTATTGATACATCAGTTTCTCTAATATACAGGCTGTTTAAGGAGACAACGTGTGATTTGCATACATGACTGTGTCGTTTTATTATGAAAGTTTTACAATACCTAATCTTGGCGTTTGTGCCGGATAGGAGATAGCAAATGATGATGATTATTAATTTATATTTTCTTTCATTTTTTTTTCGATTGGCATTGTGCCGGGCGGGAAATGGCGGACGATAATTACGATTATTAATTATTTTTTTTATTATTATTTTCGATTGAGAATCCCATTGGCGGATGTGACGTGGGTATTGTGTCGGTCGGTCGATATTGGCGCCATCACATTCCGCTTTGGCACTCCATTCATCGGCACAATGGCACTCTTCCCCATTCATTTCTCACGGGCCATTCGTCATTCGTGTATTTACATATCTAGTGGCCAAAGGGTTGGGGGGGAAAAACGAACCGGTGTGTTCTGCGTGATTTCTGCTTTCCGTTTTTCTTGTTAAATTCACGATTTTGTGGCATTCCTACTTTTAGAAGTATGTATACGCATACCACGCACGCACACACGCACACACACTTACACTTACACGCACACGCACACGCACACGCACACGCACACTCACACATGCACACAGACACACGCACACACACACACACACACA
>NC_061838.1:4317067-4319567 GCF_019202785.1 Penaeus chinensis | reverse complement strand
CATTTATCTGCTTTGTTTACCATCATTAGCTCCTTCCATTCATTTTCCCTGTCCCTCATTGTGTCTCCCCTTTTCCCCCTTCTCATTTCCTCTGCTTCCTTCCATTTCCTCTTCCTCCTTTTTCCTTTACACCTCATTTCCCTCTGAGTAGAAGTAGCCCCCCCCCCTCATCTCCCCCCCCCCCGTTAACCCGCCACGTGGCTAGCTGGTGGTGTGATTAAGGGAAGGGGAAAGGGGGGAGGGGAGGGGGGGGGGAGGAGAGGGGAGGAGAATAGGAAAGGGAGAGGGAATAGGGGAAAGGGAAGGGCAAAGATGGTAGGGAGAGAATAAGGATGAAGGGGACATAGGTTAAAAGAAAAGGGGAAAGAGAGAGAGAGAGAGGGAGAGAGAGAGAGAGGGAGAGAGAGAGAGAGGGAGAGAGAGAGAGAGAGAGAGAGAGAGAGAGAGAGAGAGAGAGAGAGAGGGAGAGAGAGAGGGGAGAGAGAGAGAGAGAGAGAGAGAGAGAGAGAGAGAGAGAGAGAGAGAGAGAGAGAGAGAGTGAGAGAGTGAGAGAGTGAGAGAGTGAGAGAGAGAGAGAGAGAGAGAGAGAGAGAGAGAGAGAGAGAGAGAGAGAGAGAGAGAGAGAGAGAGAGAGAGAGAGAGAGTGAGAGAGTGAGAGAGTGAGAGAGTAAGAGAGTAAGAGAGTAAGAGAGTAAGAGAGTAAGAGAGTAAGAGAGTAAGAGAGTAAGAGAGTAAGAGAGTGAGAGAGTGAGAGAGTGAGAGAGTGAGAGAGTGAGAGAGTGAGAGAGTGAGAGAGTGAGAGAGTGAGAGAGTGAGAGAGTGAGAGAGTGAGAGAGTAGAGAATGAGAGAATGGAGAAAAGAGAATGAGAGAGTGAGAGAATGAGAATGAAAGAGTGAGAGAGAATGAGAATGAGGGGGAGAAAACCATGAAAAGTGCGAGAAAGGGGGAGAATGTGCGAGCGATGAAGGCGGTGATGCAACAATGGTCACGTGATCAGCGAGCCAGTCATTGTGGCCAGACTAGCCAGGCGTAGATAATTATTGGACGGGAAGGGGGAGGGGGAGAGGGAGGGGGAGGGGGCAAGGTGCTGGCCTATATTATGACAGTGTGCCATGACGATGATCATGATGATGATAATCATGAGCTTGTGGGGGGGGGGGGGGGGGGGGGGGGAGGGGTTGGTCGGGGGGGGGCGGGGTGGCAAGGCTGTTATTACAGCTGGCCCCGCCCACTCGGCTGATGCTGGTTATGACGTCATCCTCCTGGTATATGGCACCTCCTTCCACCATCCTCTCCCTCCTCCCCCTCCCTCCCCCATCCCCTATCCCTTCTTTTCGCTCTCCTCCCGCAGACACTGTGCACTGATATTAGTATCGAAGCCTAGGGTGCCACAGTGCCTCATTTGGGAGCGGCGCTTGGGTTTGAAATGCCCTTCGGTACGTCGTAGGTGTCGGTCTGTGTTGAGTTTTATATCCTGTCCAGACTCGCCTCGTGATAGAAATCGCCTGTGGTGATTTTTGGCGATGTGAGGGTGTCGTCCGTAGTGCCTCGTCGATGTACCTTGTCTCGCGTCGTAAGCTTTGGAAATCGTGGCTTTTAAATCACTTCCGGGGTGTTATTACGGAATCCCGCGGGCAACTGTCTTGTGCGTTGTTCCGTCTTGTTATCCTGCCTGTTGCATTATCGGCCGCACCAGGTAAAGATAGGACCGAGGTGATTGATTTGCTTCTCGGATGACCTTTCGGCTTGATGAAAGGTTCATTTTCTTTAGCTTGCTTATCCTGTCTGTCTCTTTCAGTCTCTGTATTCCTTCTCTCTCTCTCCCTCTCTCTCTCTCTCTCTCTCTCTCTCTGTCACACACACACACACACACACACACACACACACACACACACACACACACACACACACACACACACACACACACACACACACACACACACACGAGCGCGGGCGCGGGCGCACATACACACAATCTCTTTTTCAATCGTTTTCTCATCGTTTCCGAACAAAAATGGATAGTATCGTTTGAGATGAAAAAAATGTACCTATATCTGCAACATTCGTATGTAATTAACGAGGTTTAGTCATTAATGTAGATGAGAGTGAAATATGTAGTCACGACATGAAAGATAAAATTGAGACATTATGTATGGAACAAACACTACGGATTGAATTAAGATGATTAGTTAAGGTCCCTGGCACTGTTTTATATTTGGTTGTATTAATAAATCTGATTTTATCTTCATTGACTAAATGGTATTGACGTTAGGACATTGCTAGGTCCATAAAAGTACTTGTCTAGAGATTGGAACTTTCAGAGGGCCATCTCGTATTAACATCAAAACCGCAAAGACAAGATAAAGTTGTGACCAAGAAAATAATTGAACAAAATGTATTTTTGACTGTGAACTGATCATCTGTTCACAAAACGTTGAGCATTTGAATATATTTACGGAAATAGAGATATTGTAAATGCTAGATTCTAATTAAAATAT
>NC_061838.1:4314152-4316967 GCF_019202785.1 Penaeus chinensis | reverse complement strand
GTTGTCATTATTGTCTTATTGTTATTATTACTATTGTTATTATTATTGTTATTATTATAAATGTTGTTGTTATTGTTGTTATTATTATTGTTATTGTTATTATTGTTATTATCATGATTATTATGATTATTATTATTGTTATTATTGTTGATATTGTTGTTGTTATTGTTGTTATTATTATCATTGTTATTAGTAATGTTAATATTAGTAATATCGGTAACATTACGGTGATGGTTGTGGTCGTTATCATCGTCGTCATAATCATCATTATTATTATAATTATTATCATTATTATTATTACCTTATCTTGTCTAGACATTGTTAGTATCGTTAAAGTAGTGTCTGTAGTGCCTCTTCTCTGACAGTTTTCTTTTTCTTGCTTTTCAGGTGAGGAGACAACAACTTCTTCAAAGGGTGTTGGTGAGTAGGTCGCGTGGAAGGAGACACTCGCACGCACCCTCAGACACTCACGCACTCACGCACAGGCACACGGAGTCGCACAATTCATTCTCGTTCTCTCTCTCTCTCTCTCCTCTCTCTCTCTCTCTCTCTCTCTCTCTCTCTCTCCTCTCTCTCTCTCTCTCTCTCTCTCTCTCTCTCTCTCTCTCTCTCTCTCTCTCTCCTCTCTCTCTCTCTCTCTCTCTCTTCCTCATGCTCTCCTTCATCCTCCCTCCTACTCCCCTTCCCTCTTCTACCCCTTCCCCCCTTCCTTCCTTCCCTCCTTCCCTCCTTCCCTCCTTCCCTCCTTCCCTCCTTTCCTCCTCCCCTCCTTTCCTCCTCCCCTCTTTTCTTCCTCCCCTCCCCCCTCCCCCCTCCCCCCATTCTACCTACCAGCCCTTTACCCTCCTACTGAGCGTCTCTTGCACTTTTCTAATCAATCTCGACGTCCAAGGTTTTTCTTTCTTTCTTTCTACGTCCCTTGTTTTTTTTTATCTTTCTCTCCCTCTCTCTCCCCTGTTTTACACTTGTCGTTTTCCGCCTTTTTTTTTTTTCTCTCTCTCTCTCTCTCTGTCTTCGTCATTTTTCTCATTTGGTCAAACGTCATCTCAAGACGTCTCGCGCCAACTCGTTCGAAAGCGGTGGCGGTGGCTTCGACTTCGCGTGATTTTTGTTGATGGCGACGTGTGTTTTGTGTTCTGTCAGAGACGAGGTGGTGTTGACACTGGCTTGCTTAGGGTTGGCGTGGCTTGCTTTGGAGGGGTTGAGAATTGCTTGAGGGTTTTGTGTGGCTCTATTTTCTCTCCCTTCCATGTCTCCTCTGTACTTAAGTGTGTGTCTGCCTGTGTGTGTGTTTGTGTGTATATACATATACATACATACATACATGTAATTTTTTTTTTTTTTTCCATCTTGACCTATAAAGCTGTTTATCTTTCTCTCTGAAGATATGTATGGATTTTATCCGTCTGCCCATTTGTCTGTCTATATCATTTAGATCTCTACGACTCTCCCTTCTCTCTTTCTTCTCCCTTCTCTTGTTCCTCTTTCCTTCTTACTTTTTGTTTTATTCTTCCTTCTCTCTTCTCTTCCCCTTATGTCTCTTCTTCTACCCTCTTTCTCTCTCTCGTCCTCCTCCTCCCTTCCCTTCTTCCGCCCACTCCTCTTCCTCTACTCCCTCCTATCTTTCCTTTCCCTCCCTGTTATCTTCCTCCTGTTGACCCTCTTCTAACACACATCCGCACTCTCTATTTCCACGTCTTCCTCTTCCTCCTCTCTTTCCTTTCCCCTCTCCTCTCCCTGCCTTTCGCATCCGCATAACCAACACATAGCTTATCCTGCTACCTCTCCCCCCTCCCTCCCCTCCCTCCCTCTCTCCCTCCCCTCCCTCCCTCTCTCCATCCCCTCCCTTTCTCCCTCCCTCAGCCTTCCCCTCGCATCCTGTCTCCCCTACCTCTACCCTCATACCCTGTCGCCTCCGGTACCCCACCCCACCCCTCCTCCTCACACCCCGTCTCAGCATCCTCTCCCCTCCTCCCTCCTCACATCTGACACCCCACCCCCACCCCCTTATATATACAGAAGAGCCGGGGATAGGGGGGAGGGACAGGGGGGGGTCTAGATTGGGCGATTCCAAGTTGTTGGTTTTGGTTCGAGGATCATCTTTGACTTGGGAGATTTTGCAGGAGATGGAGAGCGAGTCGTTGGTCGGCAGAGAGGAAAGGAGTGGGGTGGGAGGGGAGAGGAGGGGAAGGGGAAGGGGAAGGGGTAGGGGTGGGAGGGGAGGGGAGGGGGAAGGAAGGGGTGGGAGGAGAGGGTTAAATGAGGGGGGAGGGGAAGGAGGGATGGGGAGGAAGTGGGATGGGAGGGGAGGGGAGGGGAAAATGAGGGAGGATGGGAAAGGAGGGGTAGGAGGAATGCGGAGGGAGTGGCGGGAAGGGAAGGGAAGAGATGGAATGTGGTGTGAAGGGAAGGGAGAGAGATGTGGTGAGGTGGGAGAGAGGGAGGGAGGAGGAAAGAATGGAATGGGGAGGAATGGGAAAGTGAGTGGATGACGGGGTAAGGCTGGGGAAAGGATGCAGTGGAAGGGGAAGTAGTTGCGAGGGATAGGGAAGAGAGGAGGAGGGACGAGGAAGAAGGAGAAAGGTGGAATGGGGGAATGGAAATAGCCGATAGAGATAGAAAAAAAAAAAGAAATGGGAGTTAGAGTGAACAGTTTCTTGAAAAGGCAATAGAAAGGATTAAGTTCTCTGGGTACTTTGTAGGTACGGAGATTGATTGAGCTCTGAAGGAAGCGGGAATGGGGGGAAACAAGGAGGGGGTAAGATAGAGATATACGAGCGTGGAAGAAAGAAAACAGTAAAATGGGTGGATTTGG
>NC_061838.1:4299152-4309152 GCF_019202785.1 Penaeus chinensis | reverse complement strand
GGCTGGCAGGAGGAGGATGGAGGAGAGGTCGGGATGGAGAAAGAAGGAGAAGAACGGAGATGAATTAAAGGAAATAAGAGGATGCTAAAGATTGACGTTGATGTGATGATTGCGGTGGAAATGACCTTTGCTAATTGCGAAGAGAGAGAGAGATTGGCCTTCGAGGAATTGCTCTGATCATGCGCTCTTTCGCCTACTTGTTTCGTTTGCATATATATTAACTTTTTGATGCTCTTGATAGAAACAAGAGAAGAAAAAAACTAATGGAAGAGATCATTATTTTCAATTTTATTACTATTTTTCTTTTATGTTGCATTCACCGAGACATCTCCTTTTTACATTTATCGCTAATGAGATAACATCTTTTTACTGCCTCGCGTGGCCCTTGGTCGTGACGCGCGCTGATAATAGGAGGGAGGGGGTATGGAGGAGGGGGTAGAGGGTAGGGGTAGGGGTAGATCTTAATTGGGTTTATTTATTTTTTGTTGGGCAAGCGAGTTAGCTTTCTATCATGCGCGACTTTCTAGTGTGATTGTTCTGATTTCATTCTAAAAAATGCACATTCTCTCTTTCTCCTTTTTTTTCTCTCTCTCTTTCTCTTTCTCTTTCTCTTTCTCTTTCTCTTTCTCTTTCTCTCTCTTTCTCTTTCTCTCTCTTTCTCTCTCTTTCTCTCTCTTCTCTCTCTCTCTCTCTCTCTCTCTCTCTCTCTCTCTCTCTCTCTCTCTCTCTCTCTCTCTCTCTCTCTCTCTCTCTCTCTCTCTCTCTCTCCCCCTTGCTCTCTTCCCTCCCTCCCTCCCTCCCTTCCTCCCTCCCTCCCTCCTCCTCCCTTCCTCCTTCCCTCCCTTCCTTTTTTCCTTCACTCCCCCTCTTTCCTTCCTTCTCTCCCTCTCTTCCCTCACTCCCTCTTTCCTTCCCTCTCTCCCTCTCTCCCCTCCCAAGGAGACCAAGAGCAGGAGCCGTCCAAGCAACAGGGAGAGAGAATGGTGCCTCCCATACCAAAATAATGGCAGAGAAAAGGAGTGTTCTGGCAAAGATGATGTAATAACCGTCGGGTCAACAGTGCCGTCCCCTCTCCTCCCCTTAAACCCCTTTCCCCCCCTTGCTTAGGGTGGAGAGGGGGGGGGGAGGCAGTGAGGGTCAAGAGTTAATTCATATCATTGGAGTGCCAGGAGTAGGGGGGGGGGGGCGAGTAGGCAGTAGCGGGTTCATGATAAGATTCTCTCTCCCCTCCCCCCTTTCCTCCCTCCTGCTCTCTTTCCCGGGGGGGAGGGGGTTGACCTCAGTGGCTCCTTGTACCAAATCCCACGACCCAATCCTAATCAGTGCCAGGGAAAAGAAGAATGGGTGTGCCAGGTCCTTTTAGGGGGGAGGGGAGAGTGCCACGGACACGGTAACGATGCCGACAGTGCCTCGGGGAACGGGCCGGGCCGGAGCGGGACGGGCTATCAATATGGTTTGACGTCGCGGCTGATTGTGTCTGTATTCCTACTCTTTTGTTGGGCCGAGAGTGCCATTGTCAGCGCGTGTGTATATATGTTTGTATGTGCGTGTGCGTGCATGTGCGTCTGCCTGCCTGCCTGCCTGCCTGCCTGCTTGCCCGCCCGCCCGCCTACCTGTCTATATGTCCCAGTTTGTCTGTCTGAATGTTTGTATGTAAGCATGTGCATTTTGTGTGCGCGTGTGTCTGAATGAGTGTGTATGTCCGCAAGCAATTCCGCTCACATATCTGCATCAATATTTATTATCAAAAGGAGGGTAGGGGACGGGAGGGCGAGGGCGCGTGGAGGCTGACCAAGCCGACGCAGCCACGACTAACCCGCCCAATACACAAGTGTCGCAGCTTATTGACGCTTACGTATTGTTGGTGTCGAGGTGTTTGTATCGGCTCGGACAGATGGGGGGAGGGAGGGGGTATGAGGGCGGAGAAGAGAGGAGAGGAGAGGAGGGGAGTGGGAGGATTGGGACGGAGAGGGGAGGAGGAAAGGATGAAGGGGGGATGGGGTGGGACGGAGAAGAGGGGGGTTGGGACGGAGGGAGTAGAAGGTTGGGACGGAGGGAGTAGGGGGTTGAGGTGGAGATGGGAAGGGGGCAAGAACAGAACATGGAAGAGGGGAAAGGAAGGAGACGAGACGTAGGGCATGGACGGGGAGGGGTGCAAGGGCAAGGGCGGGGAGGGGGGTTAATGTAATTCTTCCCTTCAGTGTAGGTGGGGGGCAGAGAGGGGGAGGAGGGAGACCTACCTTTTTTTCCGATATAACAGAATTATTTCCTTTTTCACATTGGAAGGTCGTGTCGTGTGTGGGGTGCGAGGGGAAGAGGGGTGGGGAGGGGAGAGGAGGGGGGTGATTTGTTACTGAAGGTGGCGTCTTTTTTATTCGTTCTCACAGTGGGCTTAAAAAGTATTTTTTTTTTATTCTATTAAGAGTTTGGAAGATTTCTTGTCACACGATTTGTTTAAATCAAATTTTCTGTCTTTTTTATTTAGAAAAGATATGTCATTACTAAGGCTACCTCTGCGCGAGTGTTAGATATCGTTAGTGGAATCTGTTGTAGAAGTGTAGATATTGTGTTATGAAAAAGGCAGTCTCCCCCTCTACCTTTCTTTCTTCCTTCCATTCTTTCTTTCTCTCTCTTTCTCTCTCTTTCTCTTAATTTCTCTATTTCTTTCCTCTTCCCTTCCTTTCTAAATTTCTATAGTTATTTCTCTCTTTCTTTCTTTGTTTCGCTTTGTTTCTCTATTTCTCTGTCTCTCTCTCTCTTTCTTTTTTTTCTTTCTTTCTTTCTTTCTTTCTTTCTTTCTTTCTCTCTCTCTCTCTCTTTCTCTCTCTCTCTCTCTCTCTCTCTCTCTCTCTCTCTCTCTCTCTCTCTCTCTCTCTCTCTCTCTCTCTCTCTCTCTCTCTCTCTCTCTCTCTCTCTCTCTCTCTCTCTCTTCTCTCTCTCTCTCTCTCTCTCTCTCTCTCTCTCTCTCTCTCTCTCTCTCTCTCTCTCTCTCTCTCTCTCTCTCTCTCTCTCTCTCTCTCTCTCTCTATTGCTCCTTTTATCATTTACTCCCTCCCTCCCCTGTCTTTCCCTCCTCCACGTAACCTTCCTCCATCCCGCCCTCCCTCCTACCTTCCTCTCTCCCCTCCCCCCTTCCTCCCTCTCTCCCTCTCTCCCCTCCCCCCCCTCTCCCCCTCTCTCCCTTCCCCCCTCTCTCCCCTCCCCCCCTCTCTCCCTCTCTCCCCTCCCCCCTTCCTCTCCCCATTCCCCCTATCAGTTCCCCATCTCTCTAGCCGCAAGAAAAGAGAGGCGGAGTGACATGTCCCTTTTAACAAAACATGTCATATCAGCAGAGATATTTTCCCCTCCCCCCTCCCCCTCCCCCTCCCCCGTGACTTAGCCGACGAAAAAGGCCGTTGACATGTGTGGACGGACAGAGCTAATCACTTCTTCTGATGTGTCAAATTTTAACGTGTCTTCTTGTCGGTGTTTTTGTTTGGGTGGGTGTCTTCGGTTGGTTTGTTTGTTGGTTTGTTGGTTTTATTATAGGGCGTTTTTTGTTTTGTTCTTTGTCTTTATGAGTATTAGTGTTGTTATTGTTATTGTTGTTGTTGTTATTATTGTTATTTTTGTTGTTTTATTGCTATTGCTAATGTCATCATTATTGTTATTAATACCTGGTTTGGAAAACATCATTAGTACTAGTATTAGTGTTATCATTACTACTGATATTGGTATTATTATTTTTTGTTATTATTGTTACTCTTATTATTGGTATTATTATTAATGAAGTTATAATTGTTTATATTTGTAATAGCGGCATTCATTTCTGTTATTGTTATCACTTCTTTATGATTTATGTGTCCATGTCTCTGTATTCTGTCTTTTATTGTCTTATCAGATTATTGTTATGCTTTCAAAGTTTCCCTTAATTCGTCCCTCTTTTGTTTTTCTCTTTATTTATGTGTTTCGTTCTTTCTCTTCCTTGACCTTCTTTTTTTTTTTTCTTTTTCTTTTTTTTCTTTATTTATCGTCACCGTTTACTTTTTATCTTGCTCCCACCTCCTGCTCCTAATTTTCGTTGCCTCTCTTCGTCTCTTCCTGCTTTCGCTTCCCTTGCATTACCGGAGCTCCTTTCGTATGGGGGGGGGGGTAAGGGGGAAGGCGATTGGTTAGATGGGGGGAGGGAAGGGGAGGCTGGATGGGGGAGGGGAAGGGGGAGGGAGTAAGGGAAGGAGAGGGGGTAGGGGTTAAGGGGAGGAGAGGGGGGTAGGGGTTAAGGGAAAGAGAGGGGGTAGGGGTTAAGGGGAGGAGAGAGGGTAGGGGTTAAGGGGAGGGGATGGGGGAGGGAGTAAGGGGAGGAGAGGGGGTAGGGGGTAAGGGGAGGGGATGGGGGAGGGAGTAAGGGGAGGAGAGGGGGTAGAGGTTAAGGGGAGGGGATGGGAGAGGGGGTAGAGGTTAAGGGGAGGGGATGGGGGAGGGAGTAAGGGGAGGAGAGGGGGTAGGGGTTAAGGGGAGGGGATGGGGGAGGGAGTAAGGGGAGGAGAGGGGGTAGGGGTTAAGGGGAGGGGATGGGGGAGGGAGTAAGGGGAAGGGCAAGGGGTGGGGTTTAGGGGGGAGAGGGGGTAGGGGTTAAGGGAAGGAGAGGGGGTAGGGAGTAAGGGGAAAGGCAAGGGGTGGGGCAAAGGGGGAAGGGGGGTTAAGAGGAGGGAAGGGGGGGGGGGAGATCCTGCGACGGGAAAGCAACAGGAAATTAATGTTTATGGAAGTCACAGGTTCGAGTGTTCCGGCTTCTTAGCCTTATGGTGATGGAGGAAGATCGGGAGGAGGCAAGGGAATGAAGGAAAGGAAGAAAGGAAGAAAGGAGGAAAGGAAGATCGGGAGGAGGCAAGGGAATGAAGGAAAGGAAGAAAGGAAGAAAGGAATAAAGGAGGAAAGGAAGATCGGGAGGAGGCAAGGGAATGAAGGAAAGGAAGAAAGGAAGAAAGGAGGAAATGAGGACAAAAAGATGGAAGAGGCGACGGAGAAAATGGAGGAGGAGGAGGAGGAGCAAAGTCAGAATTGAGAATATTAAAAATAGGAGATAGAGGGGAAGAAGAAGAACGAGAAAAAGAGAAAAAGTTAAAGGAAATTGAAGAAGAAGAAGGAAAAGAAGAAGAAGAAGAAGAGCAACAAGAAGAGCAGCAATAAAAGGGGAGTAAAAGTAAGAAGAAAAATAACGAAATATATCGCTCCCAGGCGTGACTTCATGCGCCCAATCAGCACTATCGAATAAAACATGAAATAAACGAATAAAAGAATAAAAAGATAAAAAAAAGGACGTCATGTCACATATCATTAATCCAGCCAGAGAGAAAGCCATTTAATAGTTTAGAAAAAGAGGCTTCTGTTCATATTACATCCCGGTAATGATGGTAATTTTAAAAGGTTAATTAGCACAGACTTCTATTCATTCTTTCAAAGACCGATAATGACATCGTAAAAAATAAGCATAACGGCGAATGGTGATCAACTTTATGAAACATGTTGCTACATCTCGCTTGCAAGTTTTTTTTGTTTTCTTCTTCTTCGTCTCCCTTCTCCTTTATCTTCATTTTCTCTTTCTCCTATCATTTCTTCTTCTCCTTCTTCTTTTTCTTTTCCTTCTTTTTCTTCTTTTCTACTTCTTTCTCTTTTTTTCTAATTTTCCTCCTCCTCCTCCTCCTCCTCCTCCTCCTCCTCCTCCTCCTCCTCCTCCTCCTCCTCCTCCTCCTCCTCCTCCTCCTCCTCCTCCTCCTCTTACTACTACTACTACTACTACAACTAGTACTACTACTACATTTTCTTTTTCTTTTTCGTTTTCTTTTTCTTTTTCTTCTTCTCCTTCTCCTTTCTCTTCTTATTCTTCTTATTCTTCTTATTCTTCTTATTCTTCTTATTCTTCTTATTCTTATTCTTATTCTTCTTCGCAGACAGGATTTCCACAAAGCCAATTGTTATCACACATTCAGATTTGGAGGAATTATGCTCGGGGCTAAGTTGATTGGGAGATGATAATCCTTGATTGGGGTCTTGTTGGCTAATGAGGATTGTGAACGGATGCCCGGGTCGTTTGCTTGCTTGTCGTTCGGGTCGTTCGGGTCCGGGTCCGGGTCGTTCTCGTTTTTCGAGTCTCCAGTCCGTTCGGGTTCGCTTGGAAACTTATCTCTTTTCTGTACTCTCTCTGGGTGGCTTGTTCTCTCGCACGCTGACTCTCGCTCTCTCTCTCTCTCTCTCTCTCTCTCTCTCTCTCTCTCTCTCTCTCTCTCTCTCTCTCTCTCTCTCTCTCTCTCTCTCTCTCTCTCTCTCTCTCTCTCTTCCTCCCTCCCTCCCTCCCTCCCTCCCTCCCTCCCTCCCTCCCTCCCTCCCTCCCTCCCTCCCTCCCTCCCTCCCTCCCTCCCTCCCTTTCCCTCTCACCCCCTTCCCCTCTCTCCCTCTCCCTCTCCCTCTTTCTCAGTAACTGATGTAGAGATTAGTCAAGAGAGAAGCACCAGCCTGACGACCGTTACATGAAGGGCAAGGAGAGGAATGAGGTGAGATGCAAGGAAGGGGGGGGGGGGGTGTAGGAGGGGATGCTGCACTGATTGCATCTCTTGTCTTGAGCGGGAGTAATCAGAAAGGGCGTTGGGGGGAGGGTCTGTAGGAGGGTGTGTGGGGAAGGTTATGGTTTTTAGTGTTGGGGACTAAGTGAGTGGTGGGTGGGGGGTCGTGGGAATTTTTTTTTTTTTTCCCTCTAAGACCGTGAGAAAATTTGGGTACCGTGGGAAAACTTCTTGGAACCGTGGGAGTATTTCTCCGAATCTCGAGAAAAAAAAAATTGAACCGAGATCTACTTTTCAAATCCGGAGTAAAACTTCTAGCACTCAGGAACTTGGGAAAAGCTTCTCGGACCAGGAGAAAGCTTTTTAGAACCGTGGGAAAAGTCTTTGTACCGTGGGAAGAATCTTTTTACGGTGGGAAAAGTCTTTGTACGGTGGGAAAAGTCTGCGGACCGTGGGAAATACGAGTGTCTTGCATGTTATTAACTAAAATGCTTTTCGGTATCTGCAAGACAGTAACAATATCTGTATAGAATATTCTCGTTCATGATATTCGTAAATGTGCGATGTACCAGAACAGCTGATATTACCTCAGACCTTCGATATATTCCCACAGGACTGAGCGTATTCACCAGGACCGTGCATATTCCAGAAGTCCTGGACGTTATTCCTTCCTAGATAACGGCAGCGTTTCACAGGATCGTGGGACTGTCGTGTAGAATCGCTGGAAATTAATTGATCCGTTTGCGTAACACCGATGTTATTTGTGATCTAAGGGATACGTTTGAAGATATTGTATCTGGCAGTCGGTAAAAGCTTTTTGTTTTGATGTCAGCACGACGCCCATAGAGAGGCATGGGCGTCGGGTGCCTTCCGAGATTCGCGAGGACAGTTGGACGGTGGAGGCAGATAGTGGACGGGCGGTGGAGCCGGATAGTGGAGCCAGGTGGTATAGACAGGTGGTAGAGACAGATGGCGAAGTCAAAGGGAGGAGCCAGACAGAATCAGATGGCGGTTGGCAGTAAACGACTCCCGTTCTTCGAAAGCTTTCCTTCAGACGACCACCAGCACGACGCGGCGACACGACTCCGCTGCCGATCGAGATTCGCCTCGTGTGTTTTGAAGACGCGCTAATTGCCTCCGCCACGACAGTCATTTGGCGGCTTATCGTGACTCTGCTTAATTAGGTTATCTCTAATGAGGGTGGAAATGCGGTGGGGATATTGGGGGGGGGGGATTCATGGGTGGGGGGGATGGGGGATGGTTTTACGGGGGTATCTTAATTACCGTAGAGTTTTTTCTTATCGTTGCTATCTCCGGTTTCCTACGTAACTGGGCTTGATGGTACCCTGCCTTTCCTCCGATCTTCACCATACATTTTCAGTATATAGTGGTTAGCGTATAGTGTATAGCGACTTCTTTTCACCGTGGCGGCAGATGGCGAAGGCGACGCGTGACCAGCTGCGAAGATGGCGGCTCGCGAGCAACAGGTGGCGAGGACGCACCTGTGATTATCGCCTCGGGGGATGGGTACTCGGCAGATGGTGGAGGAGGGCTGCCGGGGGATGGGGAGTTGGGGTGAGAGGGGGGGGGTGGAAGGGATTAGGGAGTCGGGGATGGGATAGAGAGGCGAATGGGATGAGTGGGCTGGGCGTGGGGGGGTGGGGTGGGCGGTTGGATTGTGATGGGCGTGGGGCGTTGAGTTGGGGTAGGGGGTAGGGGTAGGGGTGGGGAGTTGGGGTGGATCTGGGGTCTTGTGAGAGCTTCAGAAAGAGAGTGGTTTAGGCGTGTTAAATGAATTGGGTAATTAAATATTGACAGGCGTATGTCTGTGGATTCGTGATATAAACAATTTCCGTTCTTTCCTTCGCAGGTGAGTGTGGAGAAGAGGTGTGGCCAGTTTCCAAAAGTTTCCGAAGGGAATGGCATCGAGTTTCTTAGAGTGTGGTCAGGTAAAGTATCTCTGAAAGTATCTTTTGTTTCTCGCTAAGATTGGCCGCGGAAAGTAAAGGGAAAAGTACCTTCGACTTTAATGAAATGTGACCTGATAGAGTTCCTGAGAAAGGGTTAGTGTAAAAAAATGTCACTGAATGGGGAAAAAAAAAATCTTTGAAAAAAAGCCTGAAAAAAAGGTATCGTTGAATTGCTTTCGCGAATATCAAGAAGTCAGTTATAAGAGTGCCAGATGCTCTCCTCACCAATACTGGGAATTTGCGTTACCTCTCTGCAATAAAGGCTATATAAACCCTGTAAGGATGGTTGTAAGAGCATGAGGGTGAGAATAATAGTGCTTCCCATTCATATATTTCCCCTCTTTTTCTTCTTTTTTTTGCGTTTCTCGTTCCCTCCTTGTCTATTTATGTACTTCCCTGTGATTCCCCTCTTCTTTCTTCTTCTCCGTCTGTATGCTATTTATCCCTTTCTCTCGTTCATCCCTGTATTTTCATTTTCTTAGCCTTGTCTTTCGCTCTAACCTCTTTCTTCCTCTCCCCCACACCCCCTACTTTACATATCTCTTTCCCCCTCCCCCTTCCCTCCCCTCCCTTCCCCTCCCTTCTCCTCTACTGCAACTCCATCTTTATGCCCCGATCGTCTTGCAAGCTGACATCCCCTGACGCGTGCTGACATTCCTTTAAGGATAAGGACAGGGAGAGGGAAAGATTTTTCGAGGGGACGTATCTCTCCCGCAGCCAAAGAATTTCCTTACTGCCGGGACGCGATAGTCGGGCTCTGACGGGGGGGGGTGGCGAGGAGTTGAAGGGGGAGGGGGAGGTGAAGGGGTGGGGTTGGGGAAGGGGATGGGGATGGGACTGGGGTTGGGGGAGTTGAAGGGGGAGGGGGAGGGGAGGGGGAGGGTGTTGAAAGAGAAAGGAGAGGGGGAGGGGGAGGGGAATTGAAAGGGGAGGAGGGGGGTGGGGAGGGAGTGCAAGAGGAAGGGGAACAGTTGAAGGGAAAGGATTCCAGGGTAAGGGGGAAGGAGGGCAAAGGGTTGAGACGGAGACGGGGCAGGTGGTTGACGAGGGAGGGAGGGAGGGAGGGAGGGAGGGAGGAAGGGAGGGAGGGAGGGAGGGAGGGAGGGAGGGAGGGAGGAAGGAAGGAAGGAAAGGGGGGAAGGAGAAGGAGGGGTTAGGATGCAGTAGGCAGGGGGCAGGGGCAGAGGCAAGGAACAGGGGACAGGGGACAGGGGACAAGATTGACACGCAAGGAGATTAGCTGACACTCAGCGCTTCACCTCGTTGCTTTTGTGTTTGGGATCTTCCTCTATTTCTCTGCCTTTCGGCTTATTTGTTTCTTTGGTCATTTTTCTTTTTTTTTCTGTTTCTGTCTCAGCGCTTCGTAACTTGATTCTAGTATCGTTTTTTTTTTGTTTTTTTGTTTTTTAGTGGTACTGATTTTTACGATAATTGTTATTCATTCTCTCTCTCTCTCTCTCTCTCTCTCTCTCTCTCTCTCTCTCTCTCTCT
>NC_061838.1:4294152-4296652 GCF_019202785.1 Penaeus chinensis | reverse complement strand
GAAAGAGGAGAATAGAGAGAAAGGAAAGTTTGGTCAGTCGATCGGTCTGCCGGTTTTTCGGTCGATCGATCGGTTCCACAGATAGACACCGACAGACGAAAAAAAAAAAAAAAAAAAAAAATAATAATCCAAAGCTCAAGGAAAATAGAGATAAAATAATGAAAATAAATCCGAGCCAGAGAAAAGAGAAACAGGGAGAGAGAGAGAGCGAGAGAGAGAGCGAGAGAGAGAGCGAGAGAGAAAGCGAGAGAGAAAGCGAGAGAGAGAGCGAGAGAGAGAGCGAGAGAGAGAGCGAGAGAGAGAGCGAGAGAGCGAGCATAAAAAAGAGAAAACAAGAGAGAAGGAGTGACGAGAATACGAGATTAAGACGCGCGGATGTCCTCCTCGCGCCTCGACCTATCGCCCCGGACGCCACGCCGCGCTCTAATCCGCCAGCTGATGGGGACGGAGAGGAGCAGGAGCAGGGGCAGGGGCAGGGGCAGGAGTAGGAGAAGGAAGAGGGAGGATGAGCAGGAGCAGGAGCAGGAGCAGGAGCAGGAGCAGGAGCAGGAGCAGGAGCAGGAGCAGGAGCAGGAGCAGGAGCAGGAGGAGGAGGAGGAGGAGGAGGAGGAGGAGGAGGAGGAGGAGGAGGAGGAGGAGGAGGAGGAGGAGGAGGAGGAGGAGGAGGAGGAGGAGGAGGAGGAGGAAGGGAAGGAGGAAGAGGAGGAGGAGGAGGAGGAGGAGGAGGAGCAGGAGGAAGAGGAGGAGGGAGGAAGAGGATGAGGGAGGAGGAGCAGGAGGAAGAGGATGAGGGAGGAGGAGCAGGAGGAAGAAGATGAGGGAGGAGGAGCAGGAGGAAGAGGATGATGGAGGAGGAACCGGAGGAAGAGGGAGGAGAAGGAGCAGAAGGAGGAGGAAGAAGGGAAGGAGGAAGAGGAGGAGGAAGAGGGAGGAGGAGCAGGAGCAGGAGCAGGAGTAGTAGTAGTAGTAGTAGTAGTAGTAGGAGGAGGAGCAGGAAGAGAAAGAGGGAGGAGGAGCAGGAAGAGGAAGAGGGAGGAGGAGCAGGAGCAGGAAGAGGAAGAGGAAGAGGAGGAGGAGCAACAGGAGGAGGAGGAGGAGGAGGAGGAGGAGCAACAGGAGGAGGAGGAGGAGGAGGAGGAGGAGCAACAGGAGGAGGAGGAGGGGTAGGATGAGGAGGGGTAGGAGGAGGAGGAGGAAGGGTGAGAGGAAGAGGTGGTGGTGGAGAACGGGTAGGGAAAGGTGTGGAGCAGGAGGAGTAGCGAATTAGTATGAGTTGAAGTTCAAAACTAAGGGAGAGAGAGAACGAGCGAGCAAGAGAGAGAGAGAGAGAGAGAGAGAGAGAGAGAGAGAGAGAGAGAGAGAGAGAGAGAGAGAGAGAGAGAGAGAGAGAGAGAGAGAGAGAGAGAGAGAGAGAGGGAGGGAGGATGAGAGTAAGAGTGAGAGGGGTTTCTCGTAATCAGCTGAAAAGATTCCATTGTGTTAAAAGCCGCAGAAGTTAGGGAGCCTTGGTTGTTAAGCTGCTTTTGGGGGAAGTTTTAATTAGGTTAAGAATGCTAATTAAAGTTAGGAACCCCTTTTACGTTGTCAGCGAAATTGTGTTTTCGTCAAGTGGATGGGAGGGTGCGACGGCCAGTTCCTCCCTCCTTTTCCTCCCTCCCCCTTTCTCTCTTTCCTTCTCCTTCCCCGTTTCCCTCCTCCTCCTTTCTCTCTGCCCTTTTCTTTCCCCTTTTCCCTCCTCCTTACTGCCCTTCCTTCTCCTTCCTCTTTTCCTTTCTCCTTTCTCTTCTTTCTTCTTTTTTCCCCCTTTTCCTCCCTCTCCCTTTCTCTCTTTCTTTCTCCCTCCCCTTTTCCCTCCTCCTCCTCCTTTCTCTTCCTCCTTCTTTCCCCCCCCCATTTTCTCCTTTCTTTTCCTTCCCCCCTTCTCTCCTTTCTTTTCCTTCCCCCCTTCTCTCCTTTATCTTTACCATTTCCGTCATCACCTCTTCCTATCCTTGTTTTTCCCTCTTCAATTTTTTTATAATTCACATTATTATTTTTTCCTCTCTTCCCCTCATCCCGTTTTCCTATTCTCTTTCCCCTTCCCCATTTCACTTACCATTTGCCCTCTTTCTTTTCCCTTTCCCCTTCCTCCTTCTCTGCTTCCATTCACATATTTACCTTATATGACTCTTTTTTTCTTTCTCGCGTTCTTATTTACCTGTTTTTACCTCATTTATTACATCTTCTTCTCTTCAAAATATTCCCTTCAGCTTTTCTTTACTCCCCAAACCTCCCCTCCCCCCCCGCACTCCCCTCCCCCATCCCTTATTCCAGCTCTAAGGGTATGCCTGGGGAAATGACAGCAAGGTTGAAGAAGATTCAGACGGGCAAGGTGACTGGCTGGTTGACTGATAACCCGACTACCAGACTGTTTGACTGAATGACTGTCAGGCTGACTGACTACCTGACTGTCTGACTGACTACCTGACTATCTGACTACCTGACTATCTGACTACCTGAC
>NC_061838.1:4279152-4286652 GCF_019202785.1 Penaeus chinensis | reverse complement strand
CCTCACAGACCATACACACACACAGACATCAACAACACACAAACACACATGAAATACTCAAACACAGGAAATACTCCATCACACATACATGACACACAACATACATACACATACATGACACTACACATACAGACACCACACACAACATACATTCACAGTCAGACAACACCAGACACTCACATACATACTCCACACATACACACACCTGACAGACCACAACACACACATACACCACACAATTACACTTCACACACACTCTACATACCACACAAACACACACACACAGACAAACACCACCTACATCACACACATTAACACACACACGACAAACACACCGACAGACACACACATACACACCACACAGACACACACCCAGACACAAACACTACATACACACACAAGACATACACACACACACACAGACATACACACACACTTACCTCAGACCACCACCCTACCACATACACCTACACCCTATATATATACACTCACACACACACACACCAAACCACACCAATATACACACCCACACACCATACACACACACCATAGACACACACACACACCCAGAGACACACACACACACACTCACACACACCAGAGGTACACTCCAACACAACACAAACACACACACCCTCACCACCATATACCCTCACCACACATAATAAACACACACACCTCACCCTATAGTACACACACACCCCCAACACACTCAACACAGATCACACACACACACACACCACACACACCATAGAGACACACACACCCCCAACACACACACACACACAACACACTCTCACACTCCCAACTCACACAATAGACACACACACAAACATACACACACACACACACACACACACTCTTTATACACACACACACCCACACACTCACCCCCAACCACACACACACACACACTCTCACACACACACCAACACCCAGAAGACACACACACACCCCCCAAAACACACACACACACACACACACCCCACACTCACACACACAAACCATATACACACACCACACCCCCATCACACACACACACACACTCACACACACACCCTCACCCCCATATAACACACACCACACACAACACACACACACACCTCACTCTACACCACACTACACATATGACACACACACACCCCCAACACACACACACACTCACACACACAACACGACACGCACACACACAAACACACCCCCAAAAACACACACACACACAACACACACTAAAAAAACCCCCAACACCACCACACACACACCACTCCAACACACACACACACACACACAACACCCACACCAGAGACACACACACCCCCCCAACACACACCAACAGCACCACACACAACACACCACACCCCCAACACACACACACACTTCACACACACCACACACCTCACACAAACACCCCCATCACACCACTCACTCACACTCTCACACACCCCCAACACACACACACACAAACAACACCACCACACACCACCCCCAAACACAAAAAACACACACCAACCACACACACTCACACCCACACCCCCAACACTCACACTACACCACACACACACACACACCACACACTTCAATATATATATATATAATAATATATAATAATAAAATACAAAACATAACTATAATATACTATAAATATATATACACATTAAATAATCTATATTATATATAAATATAAACACATTCTATATATATATATATAGAAAACATTATATATATATAAAAAATATATATATCAACACATTAAAAAATATATATAATATATATTATATATATATACACCCACATTATATATTTTAAAATATAAATATATTTTTTAAAATATATATATAATAATACTGTGTAAAATAAATAACACTTTATATAATACACATATAAAATATATATATAATAAAATAATATATATAATAGTATAATATATAACTATATATTAATATATACATATATATATAAATGTTAAATAAAATATATATATTAAAAATTTACATAAATTAAAATTTGTGAATTAAAATTATATATAAAAAACACAAAATTATATAATTATATAATATATAATATATATTATATATATATAAAAATTTGTGATAGTAAAATATAAAACATTATAATATTACACATTATAATATATATATATTATATAAATATATACACATATAATATAAAAAAAATAAAATATAAATATATCTATAAATTATAAATATAAAATTAAAATAATACAATCAATATAATAAAGCACATTATATAAAATAAAATTATATATATAAATATAATAACAAAATTATAAAATAAAAATATAAATAAATATTAATAAAATATAAATAATTAAATATAACCCACCATATACATATAAATACATAAACATAAACAAATATAACCCCAACCCATATAAAATATATATATCTAAACTAAAAACCCCAATACATATAAAAAATAAAACATAAACATATACTTGAAAAACATATACATATTATAATTAAAAAGTATATGTATATAATATATGTGTGTAAATGTTTTAATAGTATAAAGTATATAAATGTATATATACATAACCTAATATTATATAAAATGTATATATATGTATATATATGTATATGTACTATATTATAAATTTAATGTATAATCCCACACACACAACCACACACACAACACGATGCAGGTTCCCAGAGACTGAATGGACACTGGACAACATATGCAATCCACTGATGACCATTTTTTTAATATTGCTGAAGCAGACTTTTGTTAAGGATTTTCGTTTTTACGGTTTTACTATTGAAAATTGCAAGGGTGACGCACCATACTGACAAGGATGGGACACAAAAGATCACTCCAAAGATGACAAGGGTGACATCGCTCCAGAGATGACACGGCCGACATCGCTCCAGAGATGACACGGCCGACATCGCTCTAGAGATGACACGGCTGACATCGCTCCAGACATGACGCGGCCGACATCGCTCCAGAGATGACACGGCTGACATCGCTCCAGAGATGACGCGGCTGACATCGCTCCAGAGATGACGCGGCTGATATCCCTCCGAAGACGACACGGCTGACATCCAGAGAAGGCAAGGCTGACACCAAAGAAAGCCGAGGACGAGGGTGTCGGCGGGAGAGGGCGCCCGGGCAAGGGTTGACAGGTGTCGCGTCTCGGCCAAGGGGCGAGGACCGCTTTTTATTTATTTATTTTATTTTTTCCTCGACTCGCGGGGCTTGGCTTTACTGGCCCCGTTTGTGAAGTGTGTTTGTTTGTTTGCGGTTGTTTGTTTGTTTGTTTGTTTGTTTGCGTTTGTTTGTTTGTTTGTTTTGGGGGAGGGCGGGGTTGGACGTCTGGTTAAGTGTTCTAGTGGATGTGATTTTGTTCTTTCTTTCTTTCTTTCTTTCTTTCTTGTATTTTATGTATTTTGGTTTTGATTCTTCGTCTCGTTTCGTGTTTTGCAGTAGTTTGACGAGTGTTTATTGTTACTTTCTGTTGTCCTCTTCCTTCCTGCTCTTCCTCTTTCTCTTCCTCTGTTTTTTTCTTTTTCTCGTCCAGTTTTTGCTCCCCCCCTTCTCTTCCTCCTTCCTCCTCTTCCTGCTCTTCCCCCTCATCCACTTCGAACTCTTCCTTCTCCTTATCTTCCTCCTCCTCCCCTTCCTCTTCCAGTTCCTCATCCTCCTCTTCCTCTTCCAGTTTATCCTTCTCTTCCTCTTCCAACCCCCCCTCCCTCCCCCCTCCGTCTCTCCATCCCACTTCGAAGCGCACACGCCGCTCAGGCTGATTAATGAAGTGAGACTGAGCAGGATTGTGAGATTCCACTTGACTAATTAAACTGAGACAGTCATTTACTGGCGAGATTACTGGGGGAGGGAGGGGGAGGGGCGGCATTCATAGCGGAGGGGTTAAAGGGGGAGGCGAGGGGAAGGGAGGGAGGGAGGGGGGGGTCGTGGCAGCTGGTGTTGGCGATACCTGGAGGTGCTGTGCGATGCAGACGTAGTGGGGGGTGGGGGTGTGTTGGGGAGGGGGAGTTAGAGGGGGGGGGTGCTTAGGATACAAGTGGGGAGGAGGGAGGTAGGGAGATCCTTGGGGAAGGAGGGTGGTAGTAGTTCCCGTAGGAAGGGGGGTAGGTAGGTAGGTGGGGTGGGTGAGGGGGTGAAAGGTCGGGGTGGGTGAGTAGGGGGTGGGGGTTGAAATTGTGAACAGGGATTTTGGATGGGGGGAGGAGGAGGTTACGTTTGAACTTTGTTGGGAGGGGGGATAGGGAGGGGCGTGGGCACGGGTTGATGGGGTATGCAAAGGGGAAGAGAGTGGATGTAAGGGCGCTTTTAGTATTTGGAAGTGGATGGCGGATGTGGATAGAAGGTGGATGAAGGGGTCAAGCGAGGACCCCGAAATATCCCAAAGAAAACGAGGGCGTGCCAAGCGGATGCAACAGAGGTGGATGAAGAAGCTGGATGAAGTGGAGAGGTTTCTCGGGTGATGGATGAAGGAGGCGGTGTGGGGGTGGGGGGGGGGGCAGAAGGATCTCCGAGGATGTAGTCGCCGGGAGATGATTGGTTGAGATTGATGGGTAGATCTCCCGGTTGGCAGATGACGCTTCACGCTGAGGCTGAGAGGAAGATTGGATATGGGGGGGAGGGAGGGTAGAGGGGAAGGGGGTCGAGGAATTGGACGTAGTGGGAGGGGGGTGGTGGAGGTGGGGGGGTTGGGGGAAAGGGGAGGAGGAGGGGGAGGGATTAGGGAGGATAATGTAGAGGGGAGGGGCGATGGTGGGGAAGAGGATGTCGAGGGAAGGGAAAGGAAGGGAAGTGAAAGAAGAAAGGAAAAAGAAGGGAATGGAAATAGAATGGAAAGGAAGGGAAGGGAAGGGAAGAGGGAAGGACGTTATAATGAGGAAGATAAGGGAGTAGGGAGATCGTACAGGGGAGGTGGAAAGGGTAGAGGGAAGGGATAGGGGTAGAGAAGAGGAGGAAGAGCGGGGGTTGTGAGGGGGCATGACTTCAATTAGGGTAATGGTGACACGTATGGTAGTACTCGCAGTGATGGTAATAAGGTTGAAAATAGTATTAATAGTATTCAAAAGGTAAAATAAAGAGGATAGAACTATGTCCAGTAAGAGCCTTGGTATTAATGCCTTTGTCATGTACGGGATATCAAGCATAAAATGTCATTTATTGTTCACATCATCTGTGACTTACTTTTAACGCTGTATGTAAGGGCGATGCTTATTCATTTGTATGTTTTTTTGTGATGATTTCTTAGCTTACAAGAGTATCTCCGAAGGGGGTGCAAGAAAGGACTATTCTGAAGGGAGAGGGCGAGGGAGAAGGCTAAGGGAAGGGGGTATGAAAGGGTGGGTGGGGGGGTCTGTTCTTGAAGGGAAGGGGGGTTCAGGAGAAAGCAGATCTGAGGGGGAGGGGGTACAGCAGAGGGGGGATTTTGAGGGGAAAGGGTGAAGGAGCCGGATTTCTGAGGGGAAGATGTGCAAGAGAGGAGAGTAGTGTGGGAAGTGGGTGCAGAAGTATGCAGTTCTTGGGGTGGGCGGAGGAAGTGTCTATCTGAGGGAAAAGGGTGCAGGAGAGGGCAGCTCCGAGGGGAAGTGGCGCGAGCAGGATCTACTAGCAGGCAATCCCAGAGAGGGACACGGGATGAGCAGAATACAAGGCACTAACGACAGTGCAAGTGATTGGTGAAGGATTGGAGTGATTCGGCGTGGACGGAATGGGAATGGGAATGGTAGATAGTAGATGGGAAGTGGAGAGAAGGATTGTAGGATATAATTAATTTGTAGAAAAGAGGGAATGAAGTAAAGAAACTAACATTAATAAAAAAAAAATTGAATTTAAGATTATAAATTGACGAAAGTGCTAAATGGAAAGGAAGAATGATCATGAGATGTGTGGAAGCGCGGAGGAAGTGAAAGTGCAAGAAAGAGAAAATGAAAATGAAAGGAAATGCGAACGAAGGGTGGAAGTAGAAAGGCAGGGAAAGCGTGTAGGCAGCAGTGTTGGAATATGTGAAAGTCGGAAGGAAGGAGGAAAAGGAAGAAGGAAACGAAAGATTTAATCGAGTGAGAAAGGAAAGTAAAAATCGAAGGAAGGAAGAAACGAAGGAATAGAACGCTAAAAAGGAAAAGAAAGAAAGGGAAAGACCGAAAACGGAAAGAACGGAAGAAGAGAAAATGAAAAGTTCCAGCAAGAAAGAGAGCGGACACAGACAGATGAGAAACCGGGGGCAAAATACCTATAAAAAAGAAGAGGAAAAAGCTTTGACCCAGAAGGGGAAAGGTCAATAAAGTGCCGAACATTATGACCTCTGAGAAACGAACCTTTTTAAGCTTGTCACAGCGCCATGGGGAAGAGGGGAGGGGAGGGGAGGGAAGAGGGGAGGGGGAGGGGGAAGGAGGAGAGGGAAGGAAAGATGAGGGAAGCGGAGTTAAAGGAGAGAGGGAAGAGGGGAAAAGGAGGAGAGGGAAGGGAAGAGGAGAGAAGCGGAGTTAAAGGAGAGAAGGAAGAGGGGAAAGGAACTGTGATGGCGAAGGGGTAAGGAGATGAATAAGGAAAGGATGAGGAGATGGAGGAGGGAGAAGAGAAGAGAGAAGAGGGAAAGGGGAGGGAAAGGAGAGAAGGAACAGGGGGAAAAGGGGGAGAGGGGGAAGAGAGGGGAAGAATGGGTGGGGAGTTCGTTGAGTGGAATGAAAAATGCTAAGAGTGTGACGTGCAACAGCGGAAGGTGTGTAATGCAATAGCGCGTTCGGTCGTCCTCGGCGTCTCGGGGCATTTACATGTCGTCCTGCGCGCCGGAAGGTTTCGGATGATCCTATTTTCGCTCTCCCTCTCGCTTCCGTCCTCCTCCTCCTCCTTCTTCTTCTTTCTCTTCTTCTTCTTCTTTTTCTTCTTCTTGTTCTTCTTGTTCTTGTTCGTGTTCTTCTTTCTCCTCTTCTTCTTCCTCTTCCTCTTTTTCTTTTTCTTCCTCTTCCTCTTCCTCTTCCTCTTCCTCTTCTTCTTCTTTCTGTGTTCTTTTTGCTTTACGTTTGGATTTTGTTTCATTATTTTCTCTTTTTTTTCTGGTGTGTCTGTATCTATCTATCTATCTGCCTATCTATCCATCCATCTCCGTCACTTTCTCTTTCGCTTCTTATCTTTCTCACCATGCATGGAACTGTTGGCGGGAAGGAAGCGAGGGTAAAGTGAGGAAAGAGGAATTTAGGAAGATAAGGAGAGAGAGAGAGAGATAGAGATAGAGAGAGAGAGAGAGAGAGAGAGAGAGAGAGATAGAGATAGAGATAGAGATAGAGATAGAGATAGAGATAGAGATAGAGATAGAGATAGAGATAGAGATAGAGAGAGAGAGAGAGAGAGAGAGAGAGAGAGAGAGAGAGAGAGAGAGAGAGAGAGAGAGAGAGAGAGAGAGAGAGAGAGAGAGAGAGAGAGGGAGAGGGAGAGAGAGAAAGGAAGGCTACGGGATTGCCTCAAATAGGAAGCTGAAACACCATGACCTTCGCTCGTCTTTTCTTC
>NC_061838.1:4266652-4269152 GCF_019202785.1 Penaeus chinensis | reverse complement strand
TTTACGTAAGAGACAGCAAACAAGATCACATTTTACGAAAGTGGACGTAGCAAATAAAGTGAAATGAATCGACAGAGAGAGACAGCAAACAAGGTCAAATCTTACAAAACAAAAGGGGCGGGGGGGGGGGGGCAGCAAACAAGGTCAGATGTTCCCACAGTAGGAGCCGACAAACGAGGTAAAACGTGACGATAGAGGGAGACGGCAAACAAGGTTAAAGGATAATAGAGGAGCCCCTGAGCCGGCCTCCCTCCAGACCAAGGACTAACTTGGGTCACGAGGCCAGAGTTGTCAAGGCTAACCGAAGTCTCGTATTAGTTTAATCTTTACTTGTCTAAGTTTTCATTTTCGTTTTCTCTCTCTTTTCTCTCCCGCTCTCCCGCTTTCCCCTCTCTCCCCTCTCTCACTCTTTGTTCGCCAATTTTTTTCTTTGTCTTCTCTCTCTCTCTCTCTCTCTCTCTCTCTCTCTCTCTCTCTCTCTCTCTCTCTCTCTCTCTCTCTCTCTCTCTCTCTCTCTCTCTCTCTCTCTCTCTCTGTGTGTGTGTGTGTGTGTGTGTGTGTATGTATGTATGTATGTATGTATGTATGTATATGTATATGTATATATGTGTGTGTGTATGTATATATGTGTGTGTGTATGTGTGTGTGTGCGTGTGCGTGCGCGTGCGCGTGCGCGTGCGTGTGCGCGTTCGTGTGAACGCGTGTTTTTAATCTGCTTGTTTATTTGTTTGCCTTTTGCCTTTTTATTTACGCTTGTCTCTTCTCTTTCTTTTTCTTTTTATCTTTACGAATTTCCCTCTTTTTCCTTTCTTTTCTTTTCTGCTTCTTTTTCTTTTTCCTTCTCTTTCAATGGATACGATTCCGAGCGAGTGACTCCAAAAATCCCCCGGAGGAACGTTTGGATTTGAACAGCAGCGCCCCCGGGAGGAGCCCGAGGTTCGCTTTTAAAGATGTTTGAACAATTTTGCTTCCTGTGCCGTTAATTAAGGCTTATGAAGGGGATATTTTGCCCCCTTTTGAGGTTTTAATTTATTTAATTTTATATTATTGTGTCCCCCCCCTCCTCTTCCCCCCCCCCATATTTTCTCGTATTTTGGCTAGTGGTTTTGTGGTGGTTTTGTGAGTGGTATGTTGGTCAGCGTGAGGATTGTCACTGCTAGTTTAGAATCAAATTCAAATTAGAAGAATTAATTTAGATTTTTTTTTTTTTACAGTTGATTTTTCTTTACAGGAACGTTTAAACCAGGTCGATTTTCTTATTTTTTCAATCTTCCTTTCCAGATGTGTTAGCGACACCTCGGTTGAACTGGCCTTAACGCACCAGCCTAAGGTATGTGAACAAGGCTTTTCCTCGATCCTGGGCTGGGAGGGAGAGCAGACTGATTGCTGATTTAATGTAATGATTTTACTGTTCGAAGTTGGGTTAAGTGGAAAGTGTAAGGAGAGAGAGAGAGGGAGTGGAGAGAAAGGGAGGAGAAAGGGAGAACCAGAGATAGACAGACACAGAGAGAGTGAGAGTGAGAGTGAGAGAATCGAAAAAGAATGAGAGAATGAGAGAGAGAGAATGAGAGAGAGAGAATGAGAGAGAGAGAATGAGAGAGAGAGAATGAGAGAGAGAGAATGAGAGAGAGAGAATGAGAGAGAGAGAATGAGAGAGAGAGAATGAGAGAGAGAGAATGAGAGAGAGAGAATGAGAGAGAGAGAATGAGAGAGAGAGAATGAGAGAGAGAGAATGAGAGAGAGAGAATGAGAGAGAGAGAATGAGAGAGAGAGAATGAGAGAGAGAGAATGAGAGAGAGAGAATGAGAGAGAGAATGAGAGAGAGAGAATGAGAGAGAGAGAATGAGAGAGAGAGAATGAGAGAGAGAGAATGAGAGAGAGAGAATGAGAGAGAGAGAATGAGAGAGAGAGAGAGAGAGAGAGAGAGAGAGAGAGAGAGAGAGAGAGAGAGAGAGAGAGAGAGAGAGAGTGGAAGAGAGAGAGAGAGAGAGAGAGTGGAAGAGAGGGAGAGTGTGAAATATTGTGAGAGTGAGTGCAGGCGCGAGTGTGGGAGTGAATGTGAGAATGAGTGTGGAAGAAGTGTGGGAGTACAAGAACGAAAGCAAGAGAGAAAGAGAAAGAAAGAGAGAAAGAGAAAAAGAGAAAGAGAAAGAGAGAGAGGGAAGCGATGAGAAAAGGGACCGAAAAGGTTTTGTGTCGCCAGTAAGCATTCTCTTTCGGCCTAAAACGTGTCTAACACTTCACATCCCGAAACACAGTGAAGCTAAAGTGATCTAAGATACACGCAATATATACCCACATCTTCTACGCATTTTCCTATATATTTATGCATGAATATGTCGAAATCACCTTGTTTACCCACCATTGTCAGTATGCATGACGTCAGCATCAGTATGTTTATCCACCCTTGTCAGTTTGCATGTCCGTCGTCATCAGTATGCACGCGTGTCGGTATGAGACCGTATGGCATCGAAAAGAGATCATAGTCTTCATCCTTCCG
>NC_061838.1:4259152-4261652 GCF_019202785.1 Penaeus chinensis | reverse complement strand
TCACTCTCTCACTCACTATCTTTTACACTTTCCTCACTCACTCTCACTCACTCACACTTTCCTCACTCTCTCACTCACTCACTCTCACTATCTTTTACACTTTCCTAACTCTAACTCACTCACTCACTCACTCACTCACTCACTCACTCAGGAGCACGACCTACTTGGCGCAACCCACTCGTAGGCTCCATCGACGCCGCTCGTAAATCAGCCTCACGAACGAGTCGGCGCAAACGAGCGGCAGCGGAACGACCGGTAGACGCGACGAGAGAGATTTATCGCCCCGACGCGGAGAGAGAGAAAAAAAAAAGAATGATAAAAAGGGAAAAGAAAGTATGAATTGATAGAAAAAAAAAAATAGGGGGAGGAAAAGTCTGTGGGATGGAGGCGGTTGGGGGGGGGTTGGGGGTGGGGGTGTAGGTGGAGGTGGAGGTGGAGGTGGAGGTAGAGGTAGAGGTAGAGGTAGAGGTAGAGGTAGAGGTAGAGGTAGAGGTAGAGGTAGAGGTGGAGGTGGAGGTGGAGGTGGAGGTGGAGGTGGAGGTGGAAGTGGAAGTGGAAGTGGAAGTGGAAGTGGAAGTGGAAGTGGAAGTGGAAGTGGAAGTGGAAGTGGAAGTGGAAGTGGAAGTGGAAGTGGAAGTGGAAGTGGAAGTGGAAGTGGAGGTGGAGGTGGAAGTGGAAGTGGAAGTGGAGGTGGAAGTGGAGGTGGAAGTGGAGGTGGAAGTGGAGGGGGAAGTGGAGGGGGAGGGGGAGGTGGAGCTTTGGGGAGAGAAAGTAGGGGAAGAGAAGGAGAAGAATAGGAAAAAGAGCGGCCGATAAGGTGTGCATTTTTCATATAGGCTTATTTTTAGATGTGTTTATATAGGTATTTTTATGTATTGTTAATCGTATGATATCGTGAGAGATGTGTTGTAGAGCCCTAGAAGAAGAAGGAGAGAGAGAGGGGGTAGTGAATGAGGGAGAGATGGGGAAGAGGGGAAGAAGGGAAGAAGGGAAGAAGGAAAGAAGGGAAGAATGAGCGAGAGAGCGAGAGCGAGAGAGAGTATGAAAGAGACGAAAATAAACTCACATAAACAGACAAAGAACATAAGTAAAAAGAATAGACGCCGAAAAAAAAAAAAAAAAAAAAATGTTGCAGCGAGATTTGAAGTTCTTCCACGTGCATGTCTGCCTGTCTCTCCTCACGCCCGTGCTCGCCAGGTAAACTCTCCCAGCGAGCAATTAGCACAGTTTATGACACTCCCTCCCCCCACCTCCCGCCTTTACCTCGTCCTTCACCCCTCCCCCTCCCTCCACCTCTTCTTCCTCCCTTCTCCTTCGTCCTCCACTCCCTCCCCCTTCCCTTCGCCTCCTCCTCCTCCTCCTCCTCCTTCTCACTTCTACCTCGCCCTTCTCCCTCCTCCATTCACCCTCATCTCTTAATTCACACCTTCCTCACCCTCCATCCACCCTACTAACCCCCCCCTCCCCTGTTCCTCGTTCTTCACCCCCACTCCTTCCCTCTGCTTCTTCTCCCCCCCCCCCGGCCACTCCTCCTACCCCCTCCCCCCTACTACCAAAATACAAACCCTTTGAGCCTTTGGTTGGATGAGTAGGGGGGGGGGGAGGCGGAGGAGGCAGAGGGGAGGATAATGGGTTTCCGATGAGGGGAAGTTGCTCCGTGGAGTTGATGGGTGAGAGGGAGAGGAGAGAGGGAATGAGGGGGAGAGGGAGACAGAGACGGAGACTGAGTGGGAGGGGGGGAGGGAAAGAGAGAGGGGAGAGAGAAAGAGAGAGGGGAGAGAAACAGGGAGAGGGGAGAGAGAAGGAGGGAAGGGAGAAAGAAAGAGAGAAAAGGAAAGAAGGAGGAGAGGAGTGAAAGAGAGAGAGAGAGAGAGAGACAGAAGAGAGAGCTAAACAGATAGCAAATGAGACAAGCGAGACGCGACGAACCAGCGTGGAACGAGGAAGGAGAAAAGGGAGTAGGAGACGGCGCGGCGACAGCAGGGCCCGAGGTGCAGCCCGCGTGTTGGCCTGCAGGAAGTGGCCATTTGCAGCGTCTTCCCCGCGTTGCATCCCGCGTTGCAGCGAGGGGGAGCCCGGATTAATTACCGAGAAATCATGTAATTATTCCATTTTAATACACCGGCGTCAAGAGGCATGTCAGATACCCAAATTGTATCAAGCTAATCAACCTGCATTAAGAGGACAGCGAACACCCGAGATTAAATCGCGTTAATTAAGTGGTGACAAGTGGAGTGGATGTCCCCCCCCCCCCCCTTCTAGTCATCCTCTCTCCTTCCCTCCCCTTCCTTCCCTTTGCCCGTTTCCTTTACTCTCCTGTCTTACCCTTCCCTCCTCTCCCCTCCCCTCTCCTTTCCTTTCTCCTCTGCTCTCCTCTCCTCTCTCTTCTCCCTTCCCCATCCACCCTACCCCCTCTCCTCTCCTCTCTTCTCCTCCCTTCCTCTTCTCTCTTCTCCTCCCCTCCTCTCCTCTCTTCTCCTCCCCTCCTCTCCTCTCTTCT
>NC_061838.1:4246652-4251652 GCF_019202785.1 Penaeus chinensis | reverse complement strand
AGGAAGGGAGGAAAACACGAATAAAGGAAAAGAGGAAGGGAGGAAACACGAATAAAAGAAAAGAGGAAGAAATGAAAACCCGAAAAGAAGAGAGGAGGGAAAGAGAAAGAGAGGAAAGGACAGATAGAGTAGAATCTAGGGAGGCAGAAGGAAATGCAATACTATATGATAATACATAACGTTAATGCATAGCCGGCAAGCCTTTAGTCCCGTTGTTATGTTCTTTTCGTAATGAATAGGATGAGCTCCTCTCGCCGTGGAAATTATCTGGAGGCCAAGCATCCGGCTCGCCCGCCGGGGATCATCCGCTAACACCGGCGCATTAACACGGCGCCTACTAACAAAGCGTGATAAGGCTGCGTTGCCTGATGAGACGATTTGGCTGCCGCGCCCGCGACCTGTGCAGTAATGCCACTGTTGAAGGCACAGTGCCCTCGCGCGCTCCCGCCTGCGGGCACACTCGTCGGACTTTGCACACGCATGCTGGAGCACTTGCGTGCATACTTACACACGTACATAAGGTACAGTGTACATAATTACACACACGCACATGTTCTCTCTCTCTCTCTCTCTCTCTCTCTCTCTCTCTCTCTCTCTCTCTCTCTCTCTCTCTCTCTCTCTCTCTCTCTCTCTCTCTCTCTCGCTCTCTCGCTCTTAATTTAAAAAATGAACAAATAAATACACGGTGAATCGGAGACTCCCGCCACCCTGCGAGTGTGTGATGAGGATGACGATGGCGATGATGATGATGATGGTAATTAATGGAACTCAAACGCGACATCTGTAATCCCTCTTCGCTCGAACGCAGGGTGGTGGGGGCTGAGGGAGGAGGGGGGGAGGAAGGGAAAGGGGAAGGGGAAGGGTAAGGGGAAGGGGAAAAGAAGAAGAGGAGAGGGAGGAAGAGGAGGAGGAAGAGGAAGAGGAAGAGGAAGAGGAAGAGGAAGAGGAAGAGGAAGAAGAGGAGGAGGAGGGGAGAATAAGAGAGGGAAGGTTAGGAAAGATTGTGTTTTTTGGCTGGGTGGAAGGGAAGAAGGTGGAGAGAGACAGACAGGGAAAGACAGACAGACAAACAAAGAAGAAGCAGGAAGACAGATAGACAGACGCAGATAGACAGGTATATCGACTGCGAGAGAAACAAGCACAGAGACAGTCATCGCAGCATACAAGGAAGTAAGAGATGATGAAAGGCAGACAATAAGGTGTGGGGAGGATGAGGGGGTGGGAGATGGGAGGGGGAGGAAGAGGGGAGGGGAGAGGGAGGAGGAGGGGAGGGGAGGAGGAGGGGGAGGAGGGTTGGACGGACACTGAATGAAGATTTGGATACGACATAATTAAGTCTGGGAGCGATCAATCGAAGCCATTGTTGGCGCGGTCTCTTTTGGGGGGTAATTCTGGAATAGTCTTTTTTATGGCTCTCTCTCAATTTCTCTCTCTCTCTCTGTCTGCCTGTCTGTCTGTTTATTTCTCTCCCCCTCTCTCCTTCTCCCTCTCCCCTTCTCTCTCTCCCCTTCTCTCTCTCCCCTTCTCTCTCTCCCCTTCTCTCTCTCCCCTTCTCTCTCTCCCCTTCTCTCTCTCCCCTTCTCTCTCTCCCCTTCTCTCTCTCCCTTTCCCTCTCTCCCTTTTCCTCTCCCTCTCCCTCTCCCCTTCTCTCTCTCTCTCTCTCTCTCTCTCTCTCTCTCTCTCTCTCTCTCTCTCTCTCTCTCTCTCTCTCTCTCTCTCTCTCTCTCTCTCTCTCTCTCTCTCTCTTTTCCTCCCTCTCTTTTCCTCCCTCCCTCCCTCCCTCTCTTTTCCTCCCTCCCTCCCTCCCTCTCTCTCTCTCTCCCCCTCTCTTCCTCTCTAAAAGACACAGGATCCGCGTATCATGTCAGTCCGGTCGCGCCCTGAGGTGTTGCCCGCTTGTCACCAGCTATTCCAGCCAGCCTGTGCCACTTGCTCCCTTTCCCCTTTCTTTTCCTTCCTTTGTGAGGGGAGACTATTGTGTCCTCTGACCCCCCCTCCCACCATTTTTTTTTCTCTCTCTCTCCATCCCTCCCCCCTTCTGTCTGCCTCCTCTCCACCCCTTCCCGCTCCTCTCTTCCTCGTCCCCTCCACTCCCTCTCCCCACCCTTCCCCCTTTCTTCCTCCTCTCCCCCTTCTCCCTCCCTAAATCTCTCTTCTTTCCCTCTCTCTTTCCCCTTTCTCCCTCCCTCTCTCCCTCTTCTCCCTCCCTCTCTCCCCCTTCTCCCTCCTTCTTTCCCCCTTCTCCCTCCTTCTCTCCCCCTTCTCCCTTCCTCTCTCCCCCCTTTTTCCTCCTTCCCACCCCCTTTTCCCTCCTTCCCACCCCCTTTTCCCTCCTTCCCACCCCCTTCTCCCTCACTCTCTCCCCCTTCTCCCTCCCTCTTTCCCCCTTCTCCCTCCTTCTCACCCCTTCTCCCTCCTTCTCTCCCCCTTCTCCCTCCCCCTCTCCCCCTTCTCCCTCCCTCTCTCCCCCTTCTCTCTCTCCCTTCTCTCTCCCCCTTCCCCCTCCTTCTCACCCCCTTCTCTCTCCCCCTTCTCTCCCCCCCTTCCCCCTCCTTCTCACCCCTTCCCTTCCCTACACTCAATTTGTCACCTGTGAGGAAGACAAAAGGCTGAGAGGCAACAGCTGTCGACCCCGACGTAAGGAAGACCTACAGTAGGTTGCAGGGAAGCTGGTCATGCAAGGGTCATGCATGATAGGGGGGGAGGTAATTTTTTTACGGGGCTAAATGGTGTTCTTTGATCTAGGTCTATTCTGTGAAGCTTTTCTTGGGAACTGTATTTCGAGATTTTATTAAGAGGGGAGAAAAAAGGGGGAGGGGGAAATATCCCTTCTTGTGGTGACGAAACAAAATAAATAAACAAACAAAAACGAACAAAAAAAAAAGACTGTAAATACTTACGTGGTGGAGCAAATTGATCTCTGTTCCATGCGCAAAATATCAGTGATGGAACATAGGTGTAAATGATCCTATTTTAGTATTGATTAAATTTGGTAATAACTGTTGTTTGTTATTAGTCATTTTGAAAGTTTGAAACGGCTGTTGTAGTAGTTTTAATATTATTATTTTTTCTATTTTTTTTTTATCCTTGTTGGCTACTATAGGATATTCTATTACTTTCATGAATGGCAAATAGGAGATTAAGTATGTCTTCTTCACTAAGTGAAAAGGATCAGATGTTACATTTGCAATTAGATCTGTATAGATAGGTGGCTATAGAGGCTGAAATCGATTAATTATAGATAGATTGACAAATAGATAGGTAGATAGATAGATAGATTGACAAATAGATAGGTAGATAGATAGATAGATTGACAAATAGATAGGTAGATAGATAGATAGATTGACAAATAGATGGGTAGATAGATAGATAGATTGACAATTAGATAGGTAGATAGATAGATAGATTGACAATTAGATAGGTAGATAGATAGATAGATTGACAATTAGATAGGTAGATAGATAGATAGATTGACAAATAGATGGGTAGATAGATAGATTGACAAATAGATAGGTAGATAGATAGATTGACAAATAGATGGGTAGATAGATAGATAGATAGATAGATACAAATAGATACAAATAGATACATACAAATCGATAAAAGGTACCCCATTGGGCTCCGGAGCATTGAAACACAGCTCCCGGGGGCCCTCCCTTGAAAATCGATATTCCGGAGGTACCGCTCCCAAACGGCCGTCGCGGAAGAGTACCACCGAAAGCACGACGCCGCCGGAGGTACGACCGTAACGACCACCTCGAAGTACGACCCTCGCGTGGCTGATACAGGCCGCTGATCCCGCCGTTATCGTCTCCGTTTAATTACACTCTATCGGCTTTCTTGCTCTAGGGGTAGGGGGGGGGGGGGGGGGGAGGTATTGGGAAGGTGGGAGGGAGGGAGAGGTATAGGTGGCGGGGGAAGGAGAGAGGGAGAGGGAGAGATAGGGGAGGAATGGAGGCGGAAGGTTACGTTTGGCTGGATGGGGGAAGGAGGAGGTAGTGAAAGAGAGAGAGAGAGAGAGAGAGAGAGAGAGAGAGAGAGAGAGAGAGAGAGAGAGAGAGAGAGAGAGAGAGAGCGAGCGAGCGAGCAATGGAATCGGCGCCATCATTCCTGCTTGGATTCGGCAGCGGGGAATCGTCGTTAATTTGTAGTCCTCCGGAGGTTGGGGGAGGGAAGGGAGGAGGGGTAGGGGGAGGGATTGGGGTGGAAGAGAGGCGGTAAGGGAGAGGGAGAGGGGAAGAGAGTAGGGGGAGGGGAGGGAGAAAGGAGGGGGAAGGCTAGGGGAAGGGGAAAGGAAGGGGGAAGGGGGGGGGCTAGGGGAAGGGGAAAGGGTTTGGGATGGATGGGAGGCGGTAGGAAAGGGGGGGGAGGGGAAGGGTGCGATAATTGAATGTCGACAGAATAAAACGGTAAGAAGCAGAGATAGAAAACGCGGCGCGTGTGATCAGCAGGCACTTTATGGGGGAGGCGAGCGAGAGGGGGGGGGGGGGCTCCGAATCTGTCTGTCTCTCTCTTCGTCTGTCTACCTCTCTCTCTCTCTCTCTCTCTCTCTCTCTCTCTCTCTCTCTCCTCTCTCTCTCTCTCTCTCTCTCTCTCTCTCTCTCTCTCTCTCTCCATCGTCATCTGTTTCATCCCCTTCCATTCGTCCCTTTCCTTTCCCTCTCATTCCCGTCCCTTCACTACTCTTCCCCTTTTCCCTTCCCTTCCCTTCCCTTCCCTTCCCTTGCTCTCGCCATTCCTCTTGCTCTTCCCTTCCCTTGCCTTACCCTCCCCTTCCCCTTTCCTCCCCTTCCCCTTTCCTCCCCTCCCTTCCTCCCTTCCCTTCCTCCCTTCCCTTTCTCCTCTGACATGAAATGTCCAAGAAGTGAATAAAACTGAACGTTAACATCAGTTAAAGTAATATGCCCGACGACAAGCGAATGAATAATCGCTGAATCAGAGTCAATGAGAGCGGCTCAGCGAAATTCAGTAAGTCAGTGAGCAGTTCAGCGAATTCAGTG
>NC_061838.1:4239152-4241652 GCF_019202785.1 Penaeus chinensis | reverse complement strand
CCCGTCTTTTTATGTTCATTTATTTGTGTTTCCTTTATGACGTCACTTCGTCTTCGGGATCATTACCATCGTATGTTCTTCCCCTGTGTTATCTTTTATTTCTCCACTCACCGCCGATGGTGACGCTTCATCACCTTTCGTTGTTTTGTTTTTTTTATTTAATTACCCCGCTATATTTTTTTGTCATCACTCGCTCCCTTCCTGTTCATCACTCGGTCTCCTTGATTATCCCCCTTTTGTTCATAGTTATCATCCTTTCTTGTTCGTCTATTTCGCCCACCCTCATCACCCTTTAGGCCTCACTCATCACTTCCAGCCCTCATGTCATTAAACTTCCCTCTAAACAATCTTTGATCCTTATTCATCATACATCAGCTCCTCATCATCACCCAGTACCGTCTTCATCACCCCCCCCTCATCACCCTCATTACCCCCCATCTCCCTCATCACCCCCCCTCTTCACCCCCCACCTCCCTCATTACCCCCATCTCCCTCATCATCACCCCCCCCCCCCCCCCCCCCCCCCCGGACCGGTCCCGGTGACCACAATAACCGGGCGGGCCAGCTGGGGCAGAAATAATTCCCGGTCATAATTGAATTCTTCTGGTGCATTTATCATTCGCAATATTTGCACAGAGAGACACGCGCGCTGGGAATACTATTTGGCCAATTTTGTTTATCATTTTGGCAGAATCACCCCTCCACTTCCTCCTCCCCCCTACCCAACTCCTTCCCCTCCTACCTACCCCTCCTACCCCTCCTATCCCTCCTACCCCTCCTATCCCTCCTCCCCTCCTACCCCTCCTACCCCTCCTATCCCTCCTCCCCTCCTACCCCTCCTACCCCTCCTACCCCTCCTCCCCTCCTCCCCTCCTACCCTCCTACTCCAGTCCCTGCCCTGCCTCCCCCTCTACCCTTCCCCCTACCCTACTGCCTTCTCCTTCAACCTGGTACCCTGCCTCTCCTCTCCTCCCCCCCTCTCTTGCCCTCGTGTTCAACCCCGTGCCCTAGCTTCCCTCCCTTTCATCCCCCTACCTTACTCCCCTCTTCTTTTCCCTCAACTCCTTTCCCCCCCTACTATCGTACCTCCCCTCGCCTCTCATTTATCCCGATCTCCCCTCTCCTCTCCCCTACTACCCTACCTTCCCTTCCTCTCCCCCACTACCCTACCTCCCCTCTCCTCGCCTACCCCCCCTCTCTTGATATCTTCTGGAACTTCCCCTCTCCCCCAACCCTCCCTTGGTGTTCTTTCCCCGTCCCTTACTTCCATCTCCTCCCTCTTTTCTTCCCCCCCTTTCCCCCCTCTTTTACTCCCACCCCCCTCTCCTTCACCCCCTCTGCCGTCTGCCACCCCCATTACCCTATCACTCCTACCCCCACCCCACCCCACTCTCAGCACTACACTTCAATCCCGTCCTCCCCCCCCCCCCCCCTACACTTCAACCCCGTCCTCCCCCTCCCCCCCTCCCCCCTCCCCCCGATTCCCCACTTCACTTCCCTCCCACTCACGTGACTGACGAGTGGGCGAAGATGTTAGGGGTATATATTAAGACAATAAGGGAAAGGGAGAATGGAAGATAAACAGTGTCAGAGTATTGGTGGTATATTTATTATGTATGCATGTGGAGAGGAGAGAGAGCGAGAGCCAGAGAGAGAGAGAGAGAGAGAGAGAGAGAGAGAGAGAGAGAGAGAGAGAGAGAGAGAGAGAGAGAGAGAGAGAGAGAGAGAGAGAGAGCCAGAGAGAGAGAGCCAGAGAGAGAGAGCCAGAGAGAGAGAGCCAGAGAGAGAGAGAGAGAGAGCCAGAGAGAGAGAGAGAGAGAGCCAGAGAGAGAGAGAGAGAGAGCCAGAGAGAGAGAGAGAGAGAGAGCCAGAGAGAGAGAGAGAGAGCCAGAGAGAGAGAGAGAGAGCCAGAGAGAGAGAGAGAGAGCCAGAGAGAGAGAGAGAGAGCCAGAGAGAGAGAGAGAGAGCCAGAGAGAGAGAGAGCCAGAGAGAGAGAGAGAACCAGAGAGAGAGAGAGAGCCAGAGAGAGAGAGAGAGAGCCAGAGAGAGAGAGAGAGAGCCAGAGAGAGAGAGAGAGAGAGAGAGCCAGAGAGAGAGAGAGAGAGCCAGAGAGAGTGAGAGAGAGCCAGAGAGAGAGAGAGAGAGCCAGAGAGAGTGAGAGAGAGCCAGAGAGAGAGAGAGAGAGCCAGAGAGAGAGAGAGAGAGCCAGAGAGAGAGAGAGAGAGCCAGAGAGAGAGAGAGAGAGCCAGAGAGAGAGAGAGAGAGCCAGAGAGAGAGAGAGAGAGCCAGAGAGAGAGAGAGAGAGAGCCAGAGAGAGAGAGAGAGAGAGAGCCAGAGAGAGAGAGAGAGAGAGAGAGAGAGAGAGAGAGAGAGAGAGAGAGAGAGAGAGAGAGAGAGAGAAGACAAAAAGGAAAGAGACAGAGAAAGGGAACACAGACTGATCGACAAGCAAACAAGTGCGAACAGACACACGGACAAATAAGAGAGTGGCAAAGGGAGA
>NC_061838.1:4214152-4234152 GCF_019202785.1 Penaeus chinensis | reverse complement strand
CTGGCTGGCTGGCTGGCAGGCAGGCAGGCAGGCAGGCAGGCAGTCAGGCAGGCAGGCAGGCAGGCAGGCAGGCAGGCAGGCAGGCAGGCAGGCAGGCAGGCAGAGAGACAGACAGGCAGGCAGACAGACAGACAGACAGACAGACAGACAGACAGACAGACAGACAGACAGACAGACAGACAGACAGACAGACAGACAGACAGACAGGCATACACAGACACACAGACTTACGCGCCGACACACAGACTGACGCGCCGACCCACAGACAGACACAGAGAGACAGAGAGAGCGAAATAGAATGATCAGGAGAAGAAAAAGCCGGACCTCCTAATCCGCACGGGCTTCGCTAGCCATTCGCAATCCAATTTACGTTTGCGATTTTGCTCCGTAAACGCGTTAAGCGAGGCATGAAGTCAGCGATTTGCGATCGGCCGAGTCGAGTCCCTGGGCGGATTTTTTTTTTGTTTTGTCTTGTTTTGATTTGTTTTTGTTTTGTTTTTATTTTTTTATTTGTTTTGACTTGTTTTTGTTTTTCGTATTGCAGGACTTGTTGGGGGCGAGTAAGCTGTGGTGGTGGGGGGGGGGGGTGATTGTTGGCCTATGCTTGATTTGGGAGGAATAATATTTAGCTTTTGTTTTGTTGTTTATTTGTTTGTGTATTTATTGTGTATTTTGTATTTGTTTATTTATCCTTTTATTTTATTCACTTGTTAATTTATTCGTTTATTTATTTAATCATTCATTAAAAATCTATAAAAAAGAAATAGTGTATACACATTCATATATATATATATATATATATATATATATATATATATGTACGTATATATATATATGTATGTATATATATATATAGACACATGTATATATTTACGTATATATGGATATATACATAAATAAATATAAATACATACATATATATATATATATATATATATATATATATACATATATATATATATATATATATATATACATATATATACACATACATATATATATATATACACATTTACATATACATATACATATACATATACATATGCATATATATATATATATATATATATATATATATATATATACATACATATACATACATACATATACATACATATACATACATACATATATACATATATAAATACATACATACATACATATATATATACATATATAAATACATACATACATATATATATATGTATATATATATATATATATATATATATATATATATATATATATATATATATATATATGCGTAAATAATTGCACGTGTATACATTTTAGTTTTGTGATTTTTTTAGATTTTGAGTTTTGATTTTTGGGGATCGTTCTCGGTGCCTTTTGCGAGTGTGAGCGCTGTTTACTTGTTTCGCCGTTCCGTTGATTGGATTCGAGTCCGTTGGGTCGGCGCTGTTTTGTAGTTTTGTGTTTTGTTGTTACTGTTAGTGCTGATTATTGTTGTTATTGGTTTGGTGTTTATTTGTTATTATATGGTTATTATTGTTAGTGTGACAATTATTATTGTTGTTATAGTTTTTATTGTTATTTATTATCATTATTGATATCATCAGTAGTAGTAGTAGTTGTAATGATAATGATAAAGATAACAATGATATTAATCATGATCACTACTGTGATATTTCTTTGAGACCGTAGAGAGTAGCAGAAGGTGAGGGAACCAATTACTTTGCAGATGTCATATTCATCTAACTTTCTACCATCGAATCTGCCGACTACCAATACGAAATTATTATTTAAAAAAAAAAAAAAAAAAAAACTTAAAAGCTGGTGTTAAACTGTATGCAAACTTGACGACAGTTGACAGTTCCGGAAATTGTGCGACGCATTTCGCATCTCATCATTATTGTTTTTATTGTTTTTTTTATTAATTATTTTTTCTAGTATCTTTTTTTTTTTCTTTTTTTTTCTTTTTACTCAAGGCCAATTTTATTCCCGTCCGTTGTCTTGCGTGCGTTGCCTCCCCCCCCCCCCCCCACCCTCCAAATTTAAATATAACGGCGAAGGAAGGCAAATGAAAATGCCAGCCCGTGACACTATCAGGCGGCAAGAGAATCGATGTTAATTAGCGCTGAGGAGGCAAAATTTGATGGTTACTCCCGGACGCGCGTGGAGGGGGGGAGGTGGGAGGTGGGGGAGGGGGAGCGGGGAGCGGTCGGGGGAGGGGGGAGATGGCTGCAGGGAGGGAGGGGGTAGAAGGGGGGAGTGGGGGAAGGAAGGAAGGAGGGAGGGAGGGGGAAGGAGGAGGGGAATGGGGTAGGAGGGGGTTGGAGGGAGAGAGGGAGAGGGAGGGAGGGGGGGAGGGAGGGAGGAAGGAAGGGAGGGAGAGAGAGTGGAGTGCTGGAACGTGTTGGTGGACAGGTGATATTTTATTTTGAGGGGGACCGAGGATGCCAAGTAAGGAAAGGAAGAAAAACGAAAAAAAGGAAGAAGCGAAGAAAAAGAAGACAGACAGACAGAAGGAGGGAGAAGGCCTGTAGCTTCCCCCGCCTCGAAACGGACGAGGCACCGCCCTGCATCCGGGTCTTGAAGTGGCACCCGCCTCATCTCTTCGTTGCGGAGACTTGGCCACTTTCGTTCTCTCTTCATTCCTCGTTTTCTCTCCTAACCTTTTTTGTTTGTTTAATTTCTTCTTCCTCCTCTTCTTCTTCTTCTTCTTCTTCTTCTTCTTCTTCTTCTTTTTCTTCTCCTTCTCCTCCTTCTCCTCCTTCTTCTTCTTTTTCTTCTCCTTCTCCTCCTTCTTCTTCTTCTTCTCCTTCTTCTCCTTCTTCTCCTTCTCCTTCTTCTCCTACTCCTCCTTCTCCTCCTTCTTCTTCTCCTTCATAATCCTGTCGATAGATTTCGTGGCCGAACACTTTCCATGTTTTGTATTTCTTGTTATCTGTGATATGTTATTTTTTTAAGATTATCATTTTTGTGTCAATTCGTGTTACTTTATTTTGTAATCATCCTTTTTTTTTTTTTCTTTGAAACATATTGGATTTTTTTTCTTTTCATTTCTTTATGGAACATAGGCCATATGACAAAAACCTGCTTTGTCATGTCCAATTGCTTAGCTATAAATATAGCGCTTAGATATTAATAAATCAATCAAAATCAGATAACGGTTCGATCGATATCTATAAAATGACCCTTAGAAATGGCCAAGCATGGAGCGAGTTGGCCAGTGTCGGGTCGTGGTTAGTGTTTGGCTGGTCGTGGGAGCGGGTCGTGGCAGCTGATGATGGAGGAGGTCGGTCGAGGTCGTGGGTCATAGGTCGTGGGTCGCGGGTCGTGGCGAGAGGGCCGGGAAGTGGCAGTTCCGGGTCGTAATTCTGTATTGTGTCGGGGCCTCGTCGGAGGAGCTAATGAAGGGTGGGGAGTAGTGCGTGCGGGGCGGGGGCGCTGCGGACGGCTCTGGATGTCGAGATGGGGACTCTGCGGATGAGGAATGTGTTCATGGATAGAGGGACTTGATAGATTGAGTGGTCGATTGATTGATTAATTGATAGATAGATAGATATAGTTAGATAAACATATACACCCACACACACACACACACACACCTCTATATATACACGTATCAAACTGTGCACTGGTATCTGGCCGCCTTTGCAACAGACCCATGTTGTCAGCAATGGCAAAGTTGCACGCGGCTATACCGTCGGCGCTTATTTGATTAATTCCCGCATCAGTAAAGTTAGTGACTCTGCAATAGGGGCAACTTGGGCCGCGGAGGAGCGTTTCCTGGCCTTTTGTGTTGGCCGCCGGACGAAAATGGGATTGGAAGCCTCTCATCAGCAGGCGGGGGTGGGGCGAGGGGGGGGGGGGACGCACACGGGAACACGCCGTTTTTCTCGTACAGCTACACGCACAGGCTCACGTGCACGTACAGGTACACGCACCCATACACATACACACATAAATATACCTCTGTATATACACATGGACGTGAACCATACACATGCATGTAAACACACGCATACAGCTTAGGATGATAATCATTTTTGTAAAAGTAGCAATTATGATCACAAGTGAAACTCTAGTGATAAAGGAAATGATAAGAAATATCCACGCGCTTACGAAATGAAGAGAGACGTCCTGGCATCATATTAGAAACAGCAGTATCCCCTAACCTTTCCCCAGGCACCGTGGCACCGAGCTCGGATCCATGGCACCGTGGCACTGTGTCAGAAGGCTCGGTCGGGGTTGAGAATCGCGGAGGTGGTCGGGCTTTGTCAGCTGATCAAGGCTCCATATCGCTCGTGGCTGAGGGGGGGATGCTGCTGATTGGCGCTGGGAGAGGGAGAGGGAGAGAGGGAGAGGGAGAGGGAGAGGGAAAGGGAGAAGGAGGGAAGGAGGGGGGGATGAGAAGGCAGGAAGGGAGAGAGGGAGGGAAGAGAGGGAGGGAAGAGACGGAGGAGGAGGAGGAGGAGTACTAGTAGAAAGAAAGCAAAAAAGACAAAACATGGGATTAAAAAACGTATTTAAACTCGAAGTCCATTACAGTAATTATATTTCATAGAAATGATACCGGTACTTGGGAGAATCATCATCATCGTTCTTTTTGTTTTTGTTCTTTTTGTTTTTGTTTCTGTTTTTGCTGTCATAACTATAACTGCTATTTTTAAATAATCGTTGCTGTTATTATTTTTTTGTTTTCTATTCGACTTTATATATTTAATCATCATTATCCTCATTACTGCTGTTGTTATTGTAGTTTCGTTTATTGTTATTATAAGCATCATATATAGTTATCCAAATATATATATTCCAAATCGCCGTTATCATTATAATGTTGCCGAGGGCAGTGTTAATAATAATTTATTTGTCAGCGGGCAAGAGAGCGAAGAGAAAAATCCGACAGCAGGAAAGGGGAAGGAGGAAGAGAGAGGGGAAAGGAAAGGAGGAGGACAAAGGGGAAGGCGCAAAAATTTAGAGGGGAAGAGAGGTGGTATGAAGGAAAAGAGGCTGCGAAGGAATTTAATTGAGATAACAGAGAAATGGAATGATAAAGAAAGGAATAAAGGAGAGGGATGATAACGAAGGGAGGAGGGAGGGGGAGGAGAAAGGAGGAGAGAGAGAGAGAGAGAGAGAGAGAGAGAGAGAGAGAGAGAGAGAGAGAGAGAGAGAGAGAGAGAGAGAGAGAGAGAGAGAGAGAGAGAGAGAGAGAGAGGAAATGAGAAAGGGAGGGAAGGGTAGGAAGGAAGGAAGAAAGGAAGAAAGAGAAAGAGAAAGAGAAAGAGAAAGAGAGAGAGAGAGAGAATGGAGAAGGAGGAAGAAAGAAAGAAAGAAAGAAAGTGAAAGAGACGGAGATGCAGAAAGGAATAGATAAACGAGAAAGAAAAACAACAGTAGACACGCAGAGAATAGAAAGTAAACGACAGACAGACACACGGACGGGCAAGACAAGAGAGAAAATAGAAAGCGACAGGAACAAACCAAGCTTTTATCGAGCAGGTTAGGGAAGCGACAGCGTGGGACCCGACGCCTTTAAGGACCACGGGCTCATGCTATCCCAGCGGGCATCTCGACCTAAGTGATCCGGCTCATGACTTTATGGGAATGTGTTGAGCACTTTAGACTTGATGCCGAGGCTGGTCTGTGCAGGTCGAATTGACAGGCGTCTGTTTGTTTACGCTGGCTGTTAGCTATCTCGCTCGTCCTCTTCTGCGCGTGTCGAGAGCGGACTCATACGCTCACACGGGCACGTATGCCCACGTTCTTATAGAAAGCGTACTTAGGGACGTATCTGCACGCACGCACGCCCGCGCACCCACACGTACTCACACGTACTCATACGTACACTCACGTACACACACGTACACTCACGTACACACACGTACACACACGTACACACACGTACACACACGTACACACACGTACACACACATACACACACGTACACACACACGCACACACACGCACACACACAATCACATACAATCACTCAAACACACACAAAAATGAAAAGGGACAGTGAGATCCAAGAAGAGAGAGAGAGAGAGAAAAAAAAAAGAATCCGAATATTGTGCAAATACGTGTACCGTCTGTGTTCATCATCTCCCTGTTGAACTGTTCCCCTCGCAATCCATCCCTTGATCTAGTTTGTTCACTCCTGTCCTGTTCACATTCTTTGGCCTCCATCAGCGCCCATATTCCCTCCGGTTTCCTTTCACTTCACATTCCTGCGCTTATTTTTAGGCTCGCGCTCGCCCGGCCCGCGCTCGCCCGGCCGCTCGGGATCCCGTTACGGCGCACACGAACAAGTGCGACGGATACAGGACGGTGGGGAGGGGGCAGGAGGGGAGGGGGGTGATGGGGGTGGTGGTGGTGATGGTAGTGGTTGTAAGGGGGGTGATGACGGGGGGGGTAATGGTGGTGGTGGTGGTGTTGTTGGTGGGGGGTGGGGTGTTGTTTGGTTGTTGGTGGAGATGATGTTGTTGGTGATGGTGGTGGTGGTGGTGTTTTGTTGTTGTTGCTGGTAATGGTGGTGGTGTTTGGGTGTTGATTATTAGTGGGTTGTTGTTTTTTTGCCTTTTTTAAATATTTTTTGTTTTGTTTTTAGGGTCTTGGAGTTGTTCTGTGATTTATATTATGTTCGTTGTTCTTATTTTGCTCTATATATATATATATATATATATATATATATATATATATATATATCCATCTCTATTTATCTGTCTGTCTCTGTTTTTTTTTCCTTCTTCTTCCTTCTTCCAGTTCTTACATCTTTTATTCTTTATGTTCTTCCTTCCTGTAAGCTCCTGTTGCATTTTTTCCTCTACCGGTCTTCTCTCCCTCCATTATTTCAACTTCTTCTTTCCCCTTTCCCTCCCTCCCTCCGTCCCATTTCTCCTTTCTCCTTCCTTTCCACCTCCTCTCCCCTTCATTCCCACTTCTCTCCTCCCTTCTCACTCCCTTCCACCTCCCCTTCCTCTTCCCTCCCCACTCCCCTCTTCCACCTCCCCTTCCCCATCCCTCCGTCCTCTCTTCCCACGCCTCCCTCCTCCCCCTCCCCTCTCCTTTCCCACTCTTCTTCCCTCCTCCCTCCCTCCCTCCCACCTTCCCTCCCTCCCTCCCTCCCTCCCTCCCTCCCTCCCTCCCTCCCTCCCTCCCTCGCTCCCTCCTTCCCTCCCTCCCTCCTTCCTCTCCACTCTCCACTCTTCATTCAGGGAGGAACAAGGGAGTAACACCGGCAGGCGAGTGTCTTTCCCAGGTTTACGACATTCTTGGTGGTTGAGACGTGGCCCCGAGATAAGGGAGCTGAGGGTGGTCTGTAATGGTGATGTTATCGGCCTTTAACAGGGCAAGATGACCCTTATCTTCCGCGGGTGATGAACGCGGCGACAGGGTTGGAGTAAATTTTCTTCTGAGAGGAGACTTTTTTGTTTGTTTGTTTTTGTTTGTTTTTTTTTTATACATGTATTTGATACTGCTGTTTTTCTCTTTTTTTTTATCGATTTTGTTTTTCTTTTTTTATCAGTGTAGTTGGAGAAGGAGAAAGAAAGAATTTAGTTTTTTTATGCTCGTCATTCATTCATTCATTCATTCATTCAGTCACACCTTCGTGCATTCATGCAATAATCTCATGTCTTTTCTTTGAGTTATGACGTTGACATTCTTGGCCCTCTGGTCTTTAACTCCCCTCTTGCCACTGCTTCGCCTCTCCCTGTTATAGTTGCGTCTGCCATGCGGGGAAGTGTGTGTCGGGCGTTACCTGTAGGAGGAGGAGGAGGAGGAGGAGCCGAATACACGATTTCTGCGTCGGCGGTCTGCAGGAGAGGGAGAGGGAGAGAGAAGAGAGAGAGAGGGAGAGAGAAGAGAGAGAGAGAGGGAGAGAGAAGAGAGAGAGAGGGAGAGAGAAGAGAGAGAGAGGGAGAGAGAAGAGAGAGAGAGGGACAGAGAAGAGAGAGAGAGGGACAGAGAAGAGTGAGAGAGAGAGAGGGACAGAGAAGAGTGAGAGAGGGAGAGAGAAGAGTGAGAGAGGGAGAGAGAAGAGTGAGAGAGGGAGAGAGAAGAGAGAGAGAGGGAGAGAGAAGAGAGAGAGAGGGAGAGAGAAGAGAGAGAGAGGGAGAGAGAAGAGTGAGAGGGGAGAGAGAAGAGTGAGAGGGGGAGAGAGAAGAGTGAGAGGGGGAGAGAGAAGAGTGAGAGGGGGAGAGAGAAGAGTGAGAGGGGGAGAGAGAAGAGTGAGAGGGGGAGAGAGAAGAGTGAGAGGGGGAGAGAGAAGAGTGAGAGGGGGAGAGAGAAGAGTGAGAGGGGGAGAGAGAAGAGTGAGAGGGGGAGAGAGAAGAGTGAGAGGGGGAGAGAGAAGAGAGAGGGAGAGGGAGAGAGAAGAGAGAGAAGATAGAGAGAGAGGGAGAGAGGGAAAGAGAAGAGAGAGTGGGAGAAAAAATGGAGAGAGAGAGGAGAGAGAAGAGAGAGAAGAGAGAATAGAGAGAGAAGAGAGAGAGAGGAGTGAGGAGAGAGAAGAGAGAAGAGAGAGAGAGGAGAGAGAAGAGAGAAGAGAGAGAGAGGAGAGAGAAGAGAGAGAGAGGAGAGAGAAGAGAGAGAGAGGAGAGAGAAGAGAGAGAGAGGAGAGAGAAGAGAGAGAGAGGAGAGAGAAGAGAGAGAGAGGAGAGAGAAGAGAGAGAGAGGAGAGAGAAGAGAGAAGAGAGAAGAGAGAGAGAGGAGAGAGAAGAGAGAGAGAGGAGAGAGAAGAAAGAGAGAAGAAAGAGAGAGAGAGAGAAGAGAGAGAAGAGAGAGAAGAGAGAAGAGAGAAGAGAGAGAGAGAAGAGAGAGAAGAGAGAGAAGAGAGAGGGGACAGAAGAGAGAGGGAGAGAGCGAGAGCGAGAAGACAGGGAGAGAAAAGAGAGAGAATTTTAAAAAAATCTTTGTCTCTCGGACATGTGTTTCTGTCCATCATGCACGTGTTTCTTTATCGTCTCCTACTTGGGGCATTTGGGACATTTGGGGCATTTGAGGTCGCCTGCGGGTTCTTGTTCTGTGTCTGTTTGATTGACAGGGAGGAGGTGAAATATTTGTATTTTTTTCTTTATTTCTTTTCATGTTTTTCTTTTCCTTCTTTCTTTGGTTATAAATGTGGACGTTGTTTTGATCTTACGTAGGTCTATCAGGTGTCTGCTTGTTCATCTCTCTCTCTCTCTCTCTGTCTCTCTCTCTCTCTCTCTCTCTCTCTCTCTCTCTCTCTCTCTCTCTCTCTCTCTCTCTCTCTCTCTCTCTCTCTCTCTCAGCCCACGATATTTCTTTATCAACATTTTCATTTCTCATAACTTTATTCCCATTTCCTCTTTCTCCTTCTTCCGCCCTACCCAGCCTCCCGTTCCTTCGCATCCTTTCTTAACTTCTTCTCTACTCGCCCCCCCTCCCCCCCCCTTCACCTGCGGGATCCAGCGGGTGCGAGAGAATAGGGTCGCCACCAATTTTTATGGACTCTTCCCCATGTCCCGAGCTCGAAATGGGGTTTAATAGGCCTTAGTTCGCGGCGGGGGGTCGGACTGTTCGGACGTGATGATGAGGTGATAGGCCTAGATAAGCGTGGGGTTGGGGGTTGGAGGGGGAATAGAGGGGAAGAGGATGGAATGGGAAGGAAGGGGAGGGAGGAGGAGGGAGGAGGAGGTGAGGGGATGGGATGGGAGGAGTGAGGAAGGGAGGGGAGAGATGACTGGGGGAAGGGAGATGGGTCGTACATCGTATTTTAAGTATTGAGGAAGTCACAGGGTGATTTACTGCAGCTTCGTTATCGTTGTATTTTATTTATTGTTGTCTTCCAATCTTATATAGCAACCATATATTATGTATTTAATGTTTTTTTTTATGTTATATATTCAATACATGAGACGACAATGTGGTAGTCTCTAATATTTTTGAAAGGGGAGAAGTGGGCGCGATGAAGGGGCCTTTTAGAAGGTGTGATTGTATGGACGTTGGCTGTAGTGTGTGGTCGTCGAATGGACAGAGAGCGAGATGTGAATACAGTAGGGAGAGGGGTGGGGGTAAGGTAGGGGGGGGAGATGTAGCAGTGAGGTAGGGGGAGGGGTGGGGTAAGGTAGGGGGAGATGTAGCTGTGAGGTAGGGGGAGGGGTGGGGGTATGGTAGGGGGGGAGATGGAGGAGTGAGGTAGGGGGAGGGGTGGGGGTAAGGTAGGAGGGGGGGATGTAGCAGTGAGGTAGGGGGGAGGTGTAGGAGTGAGGTAGGGGGAGGGGTGGGGGTAAGGTAGGGGGGAGGTGTAGGAGTGAGGTAGGGGGAGGGGTGGGGGTAAGGTAGGGGGGGGAGATGTAGCAGTGAGGTAGGGGGAGGGGTAACAGTCGGGCTTTGAGAGTAGTGGGTATAACCTTAAGGTAGGGGAAGGGGAAGACATGAGGTAAGGGGAAGAGGAGGGGTAGTAGGGGAAGAGGTGGTCTTGGGGTATAGTGGGTAAGGTAGGGGGGGATAGCCATAAGGTAGGGGAAGGGGTATATTTAAGATAGGAAGAGTAAGGGCAAGGGAGGTAACCCTAAGGTAGGAGGATCGGTATATTTGGGGAAGGAAGAAGAGGGTAGGGGAAGGATAGCCAAAAGGAAGGGGGGGAGGTAGGCTTTGGGAAGGAGTAAGGTGGCGGGGTAGGGGGCAGTGTAGGGGGAGGTATTTGACTTCAAGGGGGTTGTGGTTTCCCGGATGGTGATGGTTGGTGGGGGAGGGGGTGGGGGTGGGGGGTTATTCGTTTTCTAATTTATTGCGGAAAAAGTTGGGGAGGTTGAACGAGGGAGGGAGAAGGGAAGTCCTTTCGGTTTTGGTCTCTCTTTCTCTCTCCCTCGCTATCTATCTGTTTATCATTCTATTTTTATTTCTCTCCTCAGCTATCTATCTTTCTATCTTTCTTTCCTCATTCCTTTCCTCTATCTATATTTCTTTCTTTCTTTCTTTCCTTCCTCATACACCTCTTCTATCTTTCTTTCTTTCTTTCTTTCCTTATCCCTGTCCCATTCCCTTCCCTTCCCCACTTCTCTCTTCCCATCCTCCCTCCACTCCCCTCCCCTCCCCTCCCCTCCCCTCCCCTCCCTTCTCTTCCCCTCCCCTCCCCTCCCATCTCTTCCCCTCCCCCCCCCCCTTCTCGCCCTAACCACATTCGTAACCATTTTATGTGTTTATTCAGCTTTATCCGTTCTCCCTCCACGTTATTTCTCGCCTTCCTTACCCCTCTCACTCCCCCCTCCTCCGTACTCTCTGCCTAAAACCCTGTCACCGCTATGCCCCTCGTAAACAGTGCCGCCCCTTTGGCACTCTGGGCGTCGTCAACTCGCCCACCCCCCCCTCCACCGATCCGCCTCCATCAACTTCTCCATCTCTGCATCTTCTTCTTCATCTACTTCTCCATCTACTTCTCCATCTACCTCGCTTAAGCGGGTCATTTTCGAGTCCTCTCGGAGTGTCTCTCTCCTGAAGCGGTGCGTTTTAAGAGGCACTTCGCGTGGCACTGTGTACATTTGGCACTCTGGGACTCTCTGCTTTAACTACTTCGTGTGTTCTGGCTCTTTCCTTGAGTGTTACTTATTTTATTTTCTTTTTCTTTTCTTTTTTTTCTTTTTCTTTCTTTCTTTCTGGCTTGATAGTGATTCTTTTCACTTCTTTATTCCACTTTTCTCTAGTCTTTTTCGGCTTTGGGTGTTTCCTTTTTTCTGTTTACTTTTCTTTTTTTTTCTGCTATTGATTTTTGTTTATTTTTTGGTTTCTTTTATTTTTTTCCTACATTTTGTCTTGTTTTTATTCTCGTTTTTTTTTTTGTAAAAACATTTTTTTTTCTTTCCTATTATTACGTTTTTTCCTTATTCTTCCTCCTTTATTGCATTTCTTTTTTCTTATTTTTCTACGAGAGTGAAATACGTAGAAAGGGGGAAGAAAGGAGAGGCGGGGGGGGGGGGGGGAGATGTCACGTTCAATTTATTGCTCTTCCATTTTCATTGTATTTGTATTGGACGGAAAGAAAGATTTTTTAAAAGTTCCTTCTTTGTGTGTGTGTGTGTGTGTGTGTGTGTGTGTGTGTGTGTGTGTGTGTGTGTGTGTGTGTGTGTGTGTGTGTGTGTGTGTGTGCGCGCGCGCGTTTTCCCTTTCATATTTATAGTATTGCCTCGTTTGTTTTCTTCTTTTTTTATCTGCCTTTCTTCGCCTTTCTTTCAGTCCTTATCTTCTACGTTTTTGTCGCGTCGTCCTGTTGTGAAAGTTATTACGTAGGTTTAGGTAGGTTCCTCCCCCCCCCCTCTCTCTCTCTCTCTCTCCTCTCTCTCTCTCTCTCTCTCTCTCTCTCTCTCTCTCTCTCTCTCTCTCTCTCTCTCTCTCTCTCTCTCTCTCTCTCTCTCTCTCTCTCTCTCTTCTCTCTCTCTCTCTCTCTCTCTCTCTCTCTCTCTCTCTCTCTCTCTCTCTCTCTCTCTCTCTCTCTCTCTCTCTCTCTCTCTCTTTCAGTCACTCACTCACTCACTCACTCTTTTTCTTTTCTCTTTTTACTAATATGAAATGGATGAGAAAAGGAGAGAGAAAAGAACGAAAGAATAAAGAGGGGAAGGGAGACAATAGAAGATTTGAGGCTCAGGTAGCCAACAATAGGGGGCGCTGGCTGTATCTTATCACCAAATACAGTCCGGTCTCTCGTGATTTCGGCTCCTTCCTACCTCCTCCTCTTTGCTTCTCTCTCCCTCTCATCTTCTCTTCCCTTCTTCTCTTCCCCTCTTCCTCTTCTCTTCCTCTCTTCTCTCCTCTTCCTCTCCTTTGTGTTCTCTTTCTCGCCTTTCTTCTTCTCTTCTCGTAATCCCCTTTCTTTTTCTCCTCGTATCCTCTCCTTTCGTCTTTTCTTTCTCTCCTTTCCTCTTCTCTTCTCGTACTCTTATTTCTTTTTCTCTTCCCTCTCTTCCTCTTTCTCTTATGTTCTCCTCCTCTCATCTCTTCTTTTCCTTTCTTCTTTTTTTTCTCCCTTTCTTACACCTCGCTTCATCTCCTCCTTGCCTCTTATTTTTTCTTTTCTCCCTCTGTCCCTTCTCCTCCTGCCCGCTTTCCCTTTCTTTCTTGTCTTCTCTCCCTACCACCCCTCTTCCTTTTCTCTTCCCTTTCTTCCTTATTCCTCTCTTTTCCTCGTTTTCTCCTCACCCCTCTTTTTCTCCTTTTTCTATCTATCCTTCTTTTCTCCCATTTCTTCCTACCCTTTTTGCCACCCTTTTCCCTCTTCCCTCTTTTTTATCTCCTTTCTTCCCTCATGTACGTGCGTGTGTTTGTGCGAGCGGTCGAAAATGATAGACCCTTGTAACGATTTTGCGTTCATGTTTGCTATAGTTCACTTCCCCTCATTCGAAGCAGATCCATTTCCCCTCGGAACAGGAACGAAGGCATCCCTCTAAGCCGCCCACGGGAGGAAGGGCGCCCACTGGAGGAGGGACGCCCACCTAATGAAGGCGCTTGCTTGTCTCTCGGGCGGGAAGGGAAAGGCAGGCGTGTAAGAAGGTCGAGGGGAGAGAGGGGGAGTGGGTGAGTGGGCAGGGGAGGAATAATGGAAGAGGGAGGGGAGAGGGGAGAATCTGAGAGAAGGGAGGAGAGGGTGAGGGAGGAGTAGACAGGGGGAAGGAGAGGGGAGGAGAAGGGAGGAGAAGGATGTAGGACGGGGGAAGGAGGGTGGAGAAAATAAGGGAAGGAGAGATTGAGGGAAGAGTATGATCAAGGAAGGGGAGAATAAGGGAAGTGGAGAACGAGGGGAGATTATGATGAGAGGTAGGGGAGACTAAGGGAAGGGGAGAACGAGAGAAGTGTATAATAAAGGGAGGGGGAAAATAAGGAAGAGGAAGAACGAGGGAAGAGTATGGCAAGGGCAAAGAGGCCTGAGGACATACAGGCTCAAGTTCCCCATTGGAAACCAGAGGGGAAGGGTTGGCGGTCCGGCGAAGATGTACTGAAATCGAGACACTGAAATCGTAAACCGTAATTGGGGGGGAAAGATGATGATGTTTATGATGATGGGGCGGATAATGAGGGTAATTTGTCTATTACTAAACCGTAATGGTGGGAAGGGATGATGATGATTATAATCTTGGTGGTGATTAGGGTTTGTGGTTTTTCGGCAGTCGGAATTGGTAAAAAAAAAATATTTTGATCATTGTGACTATGATGATGGGGAGGATAATGATAATTAGGGGTTAATACAGCCGGATATGATGTCGTGACCTCGTTTGTAAGGGTTGTCATATTTAATGTAATTTTATTATTATTGTTATTGCTATTATTTGTTATTGTTCTTAGTAAGTTACTGTTGTTGATATTAGTATTGTTCGTCTCATTATCATATTGTCACTAGCATCATAATTATCAGTATTATCGTTATCATTCTCATTATTTTGATGTAAAAGATGTAGTTAAGCATCATTGTACGAATCATTTGACTGCAATCATGTAATCGTCATACAAGTTATAAAAGCAAAACATTTGTTTTTGTTTTTTTTCCCCATATGTGTTAATTAAGTTTTGATCGAGATGCCTTTGAGGACTATGGCAGTGATGATGGTGATGAGAGCGGTGGTGGTGGTGATGTTAAAAATAAATCATGATACGAGAAATTAGGCTTGTCATGTAGGCCTAAGCGCCATAAAAGTTATACTTTAAGGACGTCGATGTTTTTACCGAATATGTTGTCTTGATCGAGACGCTATTGAGGCCTGTTGGCAGTGATGATGGCGGTGATGATGGCGAATATGATGAATGGTGATTGTAGTGATTGTTGTGATGGTGGTGGTGATGATGATGGTGATGATGATGATGATGACGATGATGGTGGTGATGGTGATGATGATGGTGGTGGTGATGGTGATGGTGATGGTGGTAGTGGTGATGGTGGTGGTGACGAGAATGGCGATGATGCGCTCGTCACAAAAGAGCCAAAACGCGGCACTAAAAGTATGAACGGGCGAAGAAGCCCATCCCGTTAATCTGTACGCGCGCCGCCCGCCCCGAACCAGTCTCTCTGGCGGGAAACTTGCGTCCGGTCGAATGCGAGCCTTTTTTTTATATTAGGCTCTTTTGCTCTTTTTTCTTTCTTTCTTTCTCTCTCTTTTGGGTTTTGTGCGGTTTCTGCCTGCTATCTTTTTTTTCTTCTTTCTTTCTGTCTCCCTCGTTTTCTCTGTCTCTCTCTCTCTCTCTCTCTCTCTCTCTCTCTCTCTCTCTCTCTCTCTCTCTCTCTCTCTCTCTCTCTCTCTCTCTCTCTCTGTCTCTCTCTCTCTGTCTCTCTCTCTCTCTCTCTCTGTCTCTCTCTCTCTCTCTCTCTCTCTCTCTCTCTCTCTCTCTCTCTCTCTCTCTCTCTCTCTCTCTCTCTCTCTCTCTCTCTCTCTCTCTCTCACGCACACACACACACACACACACACACACACACACACACACACACACACACACACATGTAATCTATTTATTTATTAATTTAGTTGTGCAGTGAATATCACTTTATCATTTCTCCCATTTTATTCACACCTATTTGCACCGATTTCATGTTGCATTTCCTGCAAATTACGAGAGCGCTTGGCCCCTTCCTGCCGCGGATTTCGAACGTCACTTCGACATGCCTTCGAAGGATTTTTTTTTTTTTTTTTTTTTTTTTTTTTTTTTTTTTTTTTTCGGGAAAGCTGAGGAAGCTGGTTGGGGGGATAGGGGGGTAGGGGGAGAGAGGGGAGGGGGAGGGTTGTTGGTAAATCTTTACGCGCCGATTATTTTCTTGTTTATTTACGAGACGTTTTCAGTCGTCGTCTACTTTCAGAATCCCATTAGTGGCCCTAACGCGATTCCAAAAGGTTCAATTTCCACGGCTGGGCGTTGAAGTGTGAGCCCGGGGGGGGGGGGGGGGTGGAAAAGGGTGACGTGGGTGGGGGTGGAGGGAGGGGGGTGTTGGATAAAGGGGTGGGGGACCGAGGGGGAGGAGGAGGGGAGGAGGAGGGGAGGAGGAGGGTGTCAGCGTGGCCGTGACGTGAGATGGGTTGAGAAAGGCTTAACTCGGTGATTGTGGTGTTGATTCCGTTTCGCTGTTAATATCTTTATCCGTCAGTTTAATTTATTTGATTTTTAATCAGTTTCTTTAATTGTGGCGATTTATGTAGGAGAGAGACGAGAGAAATGGGGAAGAGAAAGAGAAACAGGATAGAAAAAAAAATGCCGAAAAAGACGGTGACGAGAGAGACAGACAGACAGAGACAAAGACAGGAAGATTAGAAGGAGAAAGAGAAAAAGGGACAATGAAAGACAACCCCAAAGAGTCCTATGAGAGAGAATTTGTAGATAATAAGAGTGTAAAATACAACTTGTACAAATTTGTCTTAAGAAATTCCTGTACCCCGTGCGATATATTCTCTCCAGATGTACACAATCGGAATAGTAACGTAAATTCTATGAATGAAACGGGGCATTCATTCTGTAATGGATGTGGTGGGTGTGTATGCCAGATGCCGTAATAGTACTCAATTTTAAGTATTTAGGGAAGTTTTAAAAAGTAATCTCAGAACTCAGAAGGGTAGAAGAACACTTTGAGAGAATCGTACGTGGAGAGTCATTTGTGTCATGAAGGCGGCGTTGAGTATTTCTTCAGGGGGTGGGGTGGGGGTTAGAGGGGGGCAAGGGAGAGCTGCGAGATGCTTAGGGTGCCAGGGAGAGAGGGTAAGGGGGAGGGAGGAGGGTAAGGGGGAGGGAGGAGGGTAAGGGGGAGGGAGGAGGGTAAGGGGGAGGGGCAGGAGTTAGGAGAGGGTGCGAAAGTGTCTAGGATGCTAGGGAGAGGGGAAGATAAGAGGGGTTGGGGGGGGGGGGGGAAGTAGGGATTAGTGGAAGGAGTTGAAGTGCCGAGGGTGCCAGGGAGAAAGGAAGGGAGGGGGGGGGGCGAGGGGTGGGGCCAGGGTGTGAGGAAGGGTGTCTAGAATGGTAGGGAGAAGGGAAGGGAGGAGGGGGAGGGGAAGGGTGTGAGGTGGGAATTAGTGGGGAAGGTTGAAGTGCCCAGGATGCGGGGGAGAGAGGGAGGAGGGGTTGGGGTAGGGGTTGAGGGGGAGGAAGTGCCCAGGGAGAGAGGAAGGGAGGAGGGGTTGGGGTAGGGGTTGAGGGGGAGGAAGTGCCCAGGGAGAGAGGAAGGGAGGAGGGGTTGGGGTAGGGGTTGAGGGGGAGGAAGTGCCCAGGGAGAGAGGAAGGGAGGAGGGGTTGGGGTAGGGGTTGAGGGGGAGGAAGTGCCCAGGGTTCCCGGGGGGGGGGGGGAGGAAAGGGGGAAGAGGGGGGGGGAGTGCGCGACGCCTCTCGCATCTTTTATCGCCCTGGAAGACTACTCTTACCTCACGAGGTCTTGGCCGGCAGGGGCCTCCTTCCGCCTCCGGACTTCCCTCGCTCTCTTTCTGTCTTTCACTCCCCTTTTCTTTCTTGCTTTCTTGCTTTCTTTCTTTCTTTGTAGATCCAGCTGTTCTTTTTTTTTTTTTTTTTACAACTACTTTTTTGAGGAGGGGGGGGGGGGGTGTTCTTTCATCTTTGTTTTCGCCGCGGTGCCGCCTCCTCGGCCTTTTCTTGTGTAGCAAATAGTTTTATGTAGTACAGTTTTTTTCCTCTTTATTTTTTATCCGGCTTCTACTTCGTCTTTCTTTTCCTTTTATCCCTTCCCCCCCTCCTTATTGTCTTCCTCCTCCTCCTACTCCTCCTCCTCCTCCTCCTCCTCCTCCTCCTCCTCCTCCTCCTCCTCCTCCTCCTCCTCCTCCTCCTCCTCATCATCATCATACTCATACTCCTCCTCCTCATACTCCTCCTCTTCCTCCTCCTCCTCATACTCCTACTCTTACTCCTACTCTTACTCCTACTCCTCCTACTCCTCCTCCTCCTACTCCTCCTACTCCTACTCCTCTTCTTCCTCCTCTTCTTCCCCCTCCTCCTCCTCTTCCTCCTCCTCTTCCTTCTCCTCCTCCTCCTCCTCCTCCTCCTCCTCCTCCTCCTCCTCCTCCTCCTCCTCTTCCTTCTGCTCCTCCTCTTCCTTCTGCTCCTCCTCTTCCTTCTCCTCCTCCTCTTCCTTCTCCTCCTCCTCCTCCTCCTCCTCCTCCTCCTCCTCCTCCTCCTCCTCCTCCTCCTCCTCCTCATAGTCGCACTCGTACTCCTACTCCTCCTCCTCCTACTCCTCATACTCCTACTCCTTATACTCCTCCTCCTCCTCCTCCTCCTCCTCCGCCTCCTCCTCCTCCTCGCTCAAGACTGAAATTGAAACGAAAGAATAACAAAATTAAATCCAAAACCAAAACAAGAACAACACTGCTTTCCTGGGATGCAAAGCAGGTGCACGGAGAAGGAAGTATCTGTGGCTGATCTCTACCTCCGTCAAAACGCTCTCTCTCTCTCTCTCTCTCTCTCTCTCTCTCTCTCTCTCTCTCTCTCTCTCTCTCTCTCTCTCTCTCTCTCTCCCTCCCTCCCTCCCTCCCTCCCTCCCTCTCTCCCTCTCTCCCTCTCTCCCTCTTCCTCTCTCTCTCTCTCCCTCTCCCTCTCCCTCTCCCTCTCCTTTCTCCCCTCCCCCTGTGTATGTGTGTGTGAGAGAGAGAAAAGAGAGAGAGAGAGAGAGAGAGAGAGAGAGAGAGAGAGAGAGAGAGAGAGAGAGAGAGAGAGAGAGAGAGAGAGAGAGAGAGAGAGATATATGCGCTCTAAATACACTGCACATCACGCTAATATTTGCCATTATGTCATGGGTAATGCCGGGCATTTAAGCGAACTGCGGCGTAGTTTAGAAGAAATTAAAATAGTGAGAGGTGCTTTTTGTTGGTCTGTTATTTTTGTGGTTTATCTGATGCAGGGGAATCAGAGGTTAGTAAACGTGGGAGGGGATGTTCGGGGTCGCGTTTGTTTGTCGGGAAATGAGGCTGGAAAGGGCATGTGTGGCCCTCTCTCCCTGTTTCTTTGTCTCTTTGTCTCCCTTTCTCTTTTCCTCCCTCTCTTTCAATCTCTCTCCTCCTCTTCTTCCTCCTCCTCCTCCCCCTCCTCCTCCTCCTCCTCCTCCTCCTCCTCCTTCTCTTCCTCCCCCTCCCCCTCCCCCTCCCCCTCCCCCTCCCCGTCTTCCCCTCCAATCTTGTCGACATCAGACGTAACACGCGTACAGTAGTAGTTCCAGCTGAGGTTACAGCCCCATAACCTGTCTCGCGTTGTGGTTGTCAGTGGTTATAACGTCTCCTACCACGAGCCGCTGATAATTTCCGTGATTTGCATATTGATCACGCCCACCACCTCGCTCTCCCGCCCGCCCGTTCCTCCCACTCACCCACCCACCCACCCGCGTTGAGGTGTTAGGTAGGCCTATATTATCCCTCCCTCTCCGCTCCCCCCCCCCCCCCCCCCCGTCCTTAAGGCCCCGTCCCCGTCCCATACCTTATGCTAATGACGATCTCTTCGTCATTCGAAATGTTCCGGCTTGGCATTAGCGTGACTGTTGTTCGTCGCTGCGACAGTTCTTGTATATGTGGTAATGATGGTGTTTGAGGGTGATAGTGGTGGTTTTGATGGCAGTGTTGGTGATGGTGATGTTGGTAGTGATGGTGGCAGTGTGTTTTGTGATGGTGATGGTGATAGTGAAGGTGGTGATGGCAGTGTTGATGATTGTGATGGTGATAGTGAAGGTGGTGATGGCAGTGAGTTGGTGATGATGGTGGTAGTGGTGGTGTTAATGGCAGTGTTCGTGATGATAATGACGGGGTGATTGTGACGTTGGTAACAAGATGACAGTGGTGATGGAAACGGTTTTGAGGATTAGTGGGCTTTGGTGATGACCATGCTTGATGGTGATGGCCATGCATAATGGTGATGACCATGCTTGATGGTGATGGCCATGCATAATGGTGGTCACATTTGTTACGGCACGGCGCTTGGATTCGTTACGGCAGACGCTGGAGAAGGCGATGGGAGGGAGGCAGGAAGGAAAGAAGGGAGAATGAGAAAGAAGGAAGGAATGGAAAAGAGTAAAAAGGCGACAGAGAGAGGGAGAGGGAGGAAGGATGGGAAGAAAG
>NC_061838.1:4199152-4209152 GCF_019202785.1 Penaeus chinensis | reverse complement strand
AAGGAGGGAAGGAAGAGGAAGGAGGGAAGGAAGAGGGGAAAGGAGGGAAGGAAGAGGAAGGAGGGAAAGAAGGATAAGGAGGAAGGAAGAGGAAGGAGGGAGGAGAGGGAAAGGGGGGAAGAAGGGGGGGAAAGGGGGGAAGGGGAAAAGAAGGAGGGAAGGAAGAGGAAGGAAAGGAGGAAGGAGGGAAAAGAAGGAGGAAGGGAGGGGAGGAAAAGAAGGGAGGAGGGAGAAGGGAAAAGGAAGGAGGGAAAGGAAAAGGGGAAGAGGGAAAAGAGTAAGGAGGAAGTAAGAGGAAGGAGGGAAGGAAGAGGGGGAAGAAGGAAGGGGGAAGGAGGAAAGGAAGGAGGAAAGAAAGGGGAAGGAAGAGAAGGGGAAGGAAGAGGAAGAGGGAAGGAAGAGGAAGGAGGGAAAAGGGAAAAGGGAAAGGGGGAAGAAGAGAAAAGGGGGGAAGGAAGAGAAAGGAGGGAAGGAAGAGTAAGAGGGAAGGAAAAAGTAAGGAGGGAAGGAAGAAGAGGGGGAAGGGAAGAGGGAAGAAGAGGAAAGGAAGAGAATGAAGGAAAAATGAGGAAGGAGGAAGGATGGAAGGAGGGATGGAAGGAGGAAGGAGGGAAGAGAGGGAAGGGGGGAGGAAGAGGAAGGAGGGAAGGAAGAGGAAGGAGGGGAAGAAAAAAGAAGGAGAGGGAAGGAAGAGAAGGAGGGAGGGAAAAGGAAGGAGAAGAAGAGAAGAGGGAAGGAAAAGGAAGGGAAGGAAGAGGAAGAGGAAGAAGAAGGGGTTGGGAAAGGGGGGGATGAAAGGAGGGGGAGGGAGGAGGGAGGAGGGAGGGGGGGTTTTTGGAGGAGGAAGGAAGAGGAAGGAGGAAGGAAGGAGGGGGGAAGGAAGAGGGGAAAGGGGGGAAGGAAGAGGAAGGAGGGGAGGAGAGGGAAGGAGGGAAGGAAGGAAGAGGGAAGGAAGAGAGGAGGGAGGAAGAGAAAGGGGGGAAGGTTTTGGAGTTTAAGAGGAAAGGGAAGGAAAGGGAGGAGGAATAAATGAAGGAAGGAGGAAGGTTTAGGGGGGGGGGGGGGGGATAAGGGGGGAAAGGGAAAAGGGAGGGAAAGGGAAAAGGAGGAGGGGAAAAAGGGGAGGGAAGGTAGGGAGGAGGGAAAGGAAGAGGAAGGAAGGGAAGGAAGAGGAAGGAGGAAGGGAAAAGGGAAAGGGGGAAGGGAAGAGGAAGGAGGGAAGGAAGGGAGAAGGGAAGGAAGAGAAGAAAAAAAAGGAAAAAGGAAAAAAGGGAAGGAGGGGGGAGGAAAAGGGGGAGGGAGGCGAAGGGGGGAGGAAGAAGGGAGGGGGAAGAAGGAGGGGGGAGGGAGGGAGGAAGAAGGGAAGGGAAAAGGGGAGGAGGGAGGGAAGGGGGGTTTGGACCCGGGGGGATTGGGGGGGAAGGGGTGTGGGGGGGGGGGTGAGGGGGGGATTTTGGGGGTTTTTTGGTTTTTTTTTTGGCCCCGGGGTTTTTTTTTTTTTTTTAAAGGGAAGTTAGGGGAGAAAAAGATTTTTTTAAAAAAAAGAAAAACCCCCCGAAGAAAATTTAAAAGTGAAAGGAGAATGGAAGGAAAGGAGAGAAAGCCCCTATTTTATTTTTAAAAGTTTTTCTTCAGGGGAGCAAAATTTTTTTTAACCCTTTAATTAAGTATTTTTTTCTTTTTCTCATTATTTTTTCTTTCTCTTTCCTCAGACTTTCATATATCCTTTCTTTTTTTTCCTCCCACTTTTTTTTTTATCTTTCTTCTTCTTTTTTTTCTTTTTCTTTCTTTTCTTTCTTTTTCCTTTTTTCTTCTTCTTTCTTCTCTCTCTTCTCTCTCTCTCTTCTCTCTCTCTCTCTCTCCTCTCTCTCTCTCTCTCTGTCTCTCTTTTTTGTTTGTCTTTGTTTGTCTCTTTTCTTCTCTTGTCTCTCTCTCACTCTCTCTCTCTCTCCTCTCTCTCTCTCTTCTCTCTCTCTGTCTCTCTCTCTTCTCCTCTCTCTCTCCTCTCTCTCTCTCTCTCTCTCTCTCTCTCTCTCTCTCTCTCTCTCTCTCTCTCTCTCTCTCTCTCTCTCTCTCTCTCTCTCTCTCTCTCTCTCTCTCTCTCTCTCTCTCTCTCTCTCTCTCTCTCTCTCTTCTCTCTCTCTCTCTCTCTCTCTCTCTCTCTCTCTCTCTCTCTCTCTCTCTCTCTCTCTCTCTCTCTCTCTCTCTCTCTCTCTTTCTCTCTCTGTCTCTCTCTCTTTCTCTCTCTCTCTCACTCTCTCCATAAATTAGCCTGCAAGTTCATTTTGGCCAATAGGACGTGATGATTTTTTTAATGTGCATTTAGTAAGTTTAATTAGTTTTCAGTTCCTTTTTTTGCATTGTGTTTAGGCCGCGTTCAAGTAGATGAAGGAATTTGTTAGCGCTTGGAAATGGCTGGGCGCGAATCCGCTAAAATTGGGGATTTTGTTCGAGAGAAAGTACGTTTTTCCTTGTTATTTTCGGACGTAACTGAACCTCCCTTTTCTCTTTGGCGGCCTCTGTCTCGCTCTGTTTTTTTTTTTTTCTGTCTCTTTATCTCTTCGTTCGCTTTCTCTTTTTTTTCTTAGACTTTCTCTATCCCTCTTTTCCTCTCATTCTCTCTCTCTTTCCTTCCTCCTCCTCTCCCTGTCGGTTTTGGTCTCTCTTTCTCTCTCCCTCTCTATCTATCTGTCTATCATTCTATCTTTCTTTCTCTCCTCAGCTATCTATCTTTCTATCTTTCTTTCCTCATTCCTTTCCTCTATCTATATTTCTTTCTTTCTTTCTTTCCTTCCTCATACACCTCTTCTTTCTTTCTTTCTTTCTTTCGTTCCTTCCTCGTACACCTCTTCTATCTTTCTTTCTTTCTTTCCTTCCTCATACACCTCTTCTATCTTTCTTTCTTTCTTTCCTCATACACCTCTTCTATCTTTCTTTCTTTCTTTCCTTCCTCATACACCTCTTCTATCTTTCTTTCTTTCTTTCCTTCCTCATACACCTCTTCTATCTTTCTTTCTTTCTTTCCTCATACACCTCTTCTATCTTTCTTTCTTTCTTTCCTTCCTCATACACCTCTTCTATCTTTCTTTCTTTCTTTCCTTCCTCATACACCTCTTCTATCTTTCTTTCTTTCTTTCCTTCCTCATACACCTCTTCTATCTTTCTTTCTTTCTTTCCTCATACACCTCTTCTATCTTTCTTTCTTTCTTTCCTTCCTCATACACCTCTTCTATCTTTCTTTCTTTCCTTCCTCATACACCTCTTCTATCTTTCTTTCTTTCTTTCCTCATACACCTCTTCTATCTTTCTTTCTTTCTTTCCTTCCTCATACACCTCTTCTATCTTTCTTTCTTTCCTTCCTCATACACCTCTTCTATCTTTCTTTCTTTCTTTCCTCATACACCTCTTCTATCTTTCTTTCTTTCTTTCCTTCCTCATACACCTCTTCTATCTTTCTTTCTTTCTTTCCTTCCTCATACACCTCTTCTATCTTTCTTTCTTTCTTTCCTCATACACCTCTTCTATCTTTCTTTCTTTCTTTCCTTCCTCATACACCTCTTCTATCTTTCTTTCTTTCTTTCCTTCCTCATACACCTCTTCTATCTTTCTTTCTTTCCTTCCTCATACACCTCTTCTATCTTTCTTTCTTTCTTTCCTTCCTCATACACCTCTTCTATCTTTCTTTCTCTCCTCAGCTATCTATCTTTCTATCTTTCTTTCCTCATTCCTTTCCTCTATCTATATTTCTTTCTTTCTTTCTTTCCTTCCTCATACACCTCTTCTATCTTTCTTTCTTTCGTTCCTTCCTCGTACACCTCTTCTATCTTTCTTTCTTTCGTTCCTTCCTCATACACCTCTTCTATCTTTCTTTCTTTCTTTCTTTCCTTATCCCTGTCCCATTCCCTTCCCTTCCCCACTTCTCTCTTCCCTTCCTCCCTCCCTCCCTCCCTCCCTCCTCCCCCTTCCTTTCATTCCCTTTCCTTTCCCTCCTCCTCCTCCTCCTCCTATTTTTTTTCCTTTTCTCCATTTTTTTTTATCATTCCCCCCACATGATGGACAGGTTATTTATAAGAATGAGGATGTTAAGATGGGAAAACTTCCTTCATATCAGTGCCATGTTGGTGTGGCACTGTTTGTTATAAGCTTGTTGATGCGGGTGTCAGCGACAGTGACAGGTAGTTAAGTGTGAGTGCTCGGTAATGCTTGCCTTTTTCTCTGAGGTCGTCTGCGTGGCACTACGGAGTGGCACTGCTTGTTTGCGTCTGTCGCGGGTGGCTGGTGCCGGGCGGGATTGAGTGCCATTGTTTGTTTATATATTTAGAAAGCCAGGAGGGGGGGGGGGGGTAGGGAATACCGGATACAGTACGGAATGACCGAAGTGCCGGAAAGTGACACAAAGTGACACTAGGAGAAATGTGTCACATAAACATGGTGTTGGGATGGCAGTACTGGTGTTAAAAAGAGAAAGAAAAAAGGGGAATATATGTGTGTGGGGGGGGGGGGGCGTGGGAGAAGGGGAAGGGGGGGATTAGGAGGGAGGGAAGAAAGAGGAAACTGTATAGAAAAAAGTGAGCTAATTGGAACGAGAGCGAAAGGGAGAGACGGGAAAGAAACGAGAGACGAGAGAAGGTGAGAAAAGTCGTCAAAATTATACGCGAGGGAATGAGAAAGAGACAGAGAATAGATGCGAGATCGAGAGAGGAAGTGAGAGAGAAAGAGAGAGGGAAAGAGAGAGAGAGGGAAAGAGAGAGAGAGAGAAAGAGAGAGAGAGAGAGAGAGAAAGAGAGAGAGAAAGAGAGAGATAAAAAAAGAGATAAAAAAAGAGAGAGAAAGAGAGCGAGAAAAAAAGAGAGAGAAAGAGAGCGAGAAAAAAAGAGAGAGAAAGAGAGCGAGAGAGAGCGAGAGAGAGCGAGAGCGAGAGCGAGAGCGAGAGAGGGAAAAAGCACGCGAGAGGCAAAGCGGCCGAGATCAAAGCCCGGGCGCCTTTCGCACAGCGGGACGAGCGGCGACCCGGAGGAACTGTTTCTGACGGGCCGGACAAAGGTCACGCGGAGAATCCCCTCCTCCTGCCCTCCCCCTCCGCCCCTCCCACCTACTCTGCCTTTCCACACCCCTCTCTCGCCTTTCTTCTTCCCCTCTATCCTCCCCCACCTCTACCCATCCCCCCCCTCCCTTACCTTTCCAATCGCCTCCCCCCCTCCCCTACCCTTCCCTTCCCCTCCCCTCCCCCCCTTCCCCCCATCCTTCCCTTACCTCTCCCCTACCCTTCCCCCCAACCCCTCCTTCCCTCCGCGTCTCAAAGGATCTTCCAGAAGTTTCTTCGGATGGCGTGGGCGCCGCGGGCGTGTGGGCGGCGTGGGGAACAAAGGGGAAGACTGTAGCGGCGATGCGTTGCCGTCGCTCCTGATTGAAGCCTCGGAGTTCCCTGTCTCTGGTCAAGCGACGCTAATCTTCCGGCATTAATTCGTCGCTAACTTCTTCCTCTTCTGCTCGTCTCTCTTTTTTTCTTTTTTTTCTTTTTTTTTTTACTTTTTTTTTTACTTTTTTGGTTGGTTGGTGATTAGCATCTTTTCTTGTTGCTTCTCTTTCTTTGTTTTATCTTTTCCTCTACCATCATTTCATTCTCCTCCTTCTTCTTCTTTTTCTTCATCCCTCCCCTCCCCTTCCTCCTTCACTCCTCCCCCTCCTCCTCCCCCTCCTCCTCCTCCTCCTCCTCCTCCTCCTCCTCCTCCTCCTCCTCCTCCTCCTCCTCCTCCTCCTCCTCCTCCTTTTCCTCCTCCTCCTACTCCTCCTCTCCTTCTCCTTTTCCTCCTCTTCTTCCTCTTCCTCCTCCTCTTCCTCCCCCTCTTTCCCCTCTTCCTCCCCCTCCTCCTCTCCTCTTTTTCCTCTCTTCATCACCCCTCCGTTTAGCCCTCTTCCTCCTCCACCTCCTCAATCTCCCTGTCTTCCTCCTCCTTCACCTCTTCCCTTTCCCCGTTCCTTTTCTTCTTCCTCCTCTTCTTTTTTCTTTAATCCTTCCCTCTCCTCCTGCTCTTTCTTCATTATTCCTCCACCTCTCAGGTCCTTACTCTCCTTCCTCCTTCTTCTTCTTCTTCTTCTTCTTCTTCTTCTTCTTCTTCTTCTTCTTCTACTTCCTCTTCTTCTGCTTCCTCTTCTTCTTCTTCCTCTTATTCTTCCTCTTCCTCCTCTTCTTCTTCCTCTTCCTCCTCTTCCTCTTCCTCTTCTTCCTCTTCCTCTTCCTCTTCTTCCTCTTATTCTTCCTCTTCTTCTTTCTCTTCTTCTTCTTCCTCTTTTTCATCCTATTCTTCCTCTTCTTCATCCTCTTCTTCTTCTTTTTATTCTTCTTTAATTCTTCCCTCTCCTCCTGCTCTTTCTTCATCATTCCTCCACCTCTCAGGTCCTTACTCTCCTTCCTCCTCCTCCTTCTTCTTCTTCTTCTTCTTCTTCTTCTTCTTCTTCTTCTTCTTCCCCCCCCCTCCTCCTCCTCCTCCTCCTCCTCCTCCTCCTCCTCCTCCTCCTCCACCTATGTTTGGTTCATTTTTGGTTTTGTTTTCCTTTATCGTAATCTCGAGTCTCAAAAATTACAACGAATAATGTACAGAATATTTTTGGGTTGCCTGAACAAAAGATGTAAGTTTACAGAGTACGGTTTAGAAAAAAAAAAAAATTGTGTTTGTTTCTTTCTTCATCGTATACATTGTTTTGTTTACTTTTTTCAACGCGTGTATGTATGTAAGTACGTGTGCATCCGCAAGAGTGTGCGGTTGTGTATTATCTTTACATACGTATATTATTAGCGTAAGTTCCCGTGCGTCAGTGTCCGTACGTAAGCCCATTCGGACGTGCAAGAAAGTCCGTTATTTCGCCAATATGAATTGCGAAGAATAAAGTGCATTTGAAAAAAAGAATTGCCGTTCATACAAAGCAAGTAGGTTCTGGCGGGCGCCTCGCCGATCCCCAGACATCAAGTCGACGCGAAAACGTATCGTTGAGTTAATTAAATTAGCTTTAAAATTTATGGCATTATAAATTGTGGCGGGGAAAGGGAGGTGGAGGAGGTGGAGGTGGAGGAAAAGGAAAAGGAGGAGGAAAAGGAAAAGGAAAAGAAGGAGGAAAAGGAAAAGGAGGAGGAAAAGGAAAAGGAGGAGGAAAAGGAAAAGGAGGAGGAAAAGGAAAAGGAGGAGGAAAAGGAAAAGGAGGAGGAAAAGGAAAAGGAGGAGGAAAAGGAAAAGGAGGAGGAAAAGGAAAAGGAGGATGAAGGGGGGAAAAAAAGAGGGAAGAGAGGAAAGAAAATGAAAGGAAAGGAATAAGGAAGGAGGATAGGAGGAGAGAGAGAAAGAAGAGAGGAAGGAGACGCGATGAGACCGAGAGAGATCTTAGGAGGGGAGAAGGAAGAGGAGATAAGAGAAGAGAACGTGTAGGAGAAGAGGAGATGAGATAGGATATGAGAAAGAAAAAGAAAGGAAGAAAGATATATAGATACAATGGAGACGAGAAGAGGACAAGAGGGGAAAAAAATGTAAAGAAATGGAAGTTGACGCAAGAGTTGATGGAAAATAAGTGTAATTATGAGTGATTTGGTGTGACTCACGTGAGCGCGAGTGGTGATTACTGAAAAGAAAAAGAACGAAAAAAAAAACGAAAAATAGTGAAGGCCAGAGAGGGAAAATGAAGATGACGAGACCTTTTCCAATGCACAGTAACGTTAATGTTAATATTATTTTTCCCCCTCCCCTGACATCACTTTTGATTTCATATACGCGGACATAGACCACTATATAGAGTTTGGAAAATTTTACAAGACAGACGGGTTCAGAAAAGTTACAATTGAAGACCAGAGGAATAAAAAAAAAAAAGAAGGTTGTATTATCTCCCACTCTTTTCTCCCTAAAAAAAAAAATAATCCTGGGCGAGTCAACAGCAGACAGAGCAAGCCAGGACAAGCCCTGAAGACCAAGCCAGTGAGCCACGAGCCACAGGAAGATCTTTGATTAAGACAACAATGCTCTCATTGTGTGCAGCTTCGGGTGGTGTTCGGCCGTCCCTCTCCCCCCCCTCCCTCCTCTGTTCCTTCTCCCCTCCCCCCTCCTCTCTTCCTTCTCCCCCTCCCCTCCTCTCTTCCTTCTACCCCTCCCCCTCCTCTGTTCCTTCTCCCCCTCCCCTCCTCTCTTCCTTCTCCCCCTCCCCTCCTCTGTTCCTTCTCCCCCTCCCCCCCTCTCTTCCTTCTCCTCACCGAACCCCCTTTTCCCCTCGCCTCCATTCCTCCTCCTTCCCCTCCATTCCCTCCTCCTGCTTCCCCACCCCCCCCTCCCTCCTCACTGTTGCTTTCAACCCCCACTCCATTTCTCATCTGCTTTCCACGTCCCCTCTCCCTACTCCTCCTCTCTCTCTCTCCTCTTTTGCCTCCAACCCCCATTCATTCCTCTCCAGTTTCCCGCTCCCTCTTCTCCTCCCTCCCCCTCCCTCCTTTCTCTTGCTTCTTCCCCACCCTTTCTTCTCCTGCTTTCCACCTCCCCTCTGCTTTCTTCCTCCTTTCCTTCTCCCTCTTCCCCTTTCCTCCCTTCTCCTTCCTCCTCCTTCCTTCTTCCTCCTTCCTTCTTCCTCCTTCCTTCTTCCTCCTTCCTCCTTCCTCCTTCCTCCTTCCTCCTTCCTCCTTCCTTTTTCCTCCCCTCTTTTGCCCCCCCTCTTTTGCCCCCCCCATCCACCCACCCCTCCCTCCCTACTCCTGCTTGCGCCCCTGCCAGCCTTGACACGTGTCCTGGAGGTGGAGGGGGAGGGGGAGGGAAAGGGAGAGGGGGGGAAGTAGGAGAGGGAGAAGGGGAGGAGGGGAGGAGGGGCGTGGATGAGGAGAGGAGATTATCGAGGTCAAGAGGGAAAGGGCGGAGGAGGAAGGGAAGGGAAGGGAGGAGGTGAGAGGAAGAGGGACATGGGGAACAGGAAGAGGATAAGAGAGGTGAGGACGGATGAAAAGTGGAGAGAGAGAGAGAGGAGGGGGGGGGGGGGACGGAAATGCGTACATACAAAACGCGCGCATACAGACCCGCATGCATTCAAACACAAGCACACACAAAAACACGCGTATGTTGAGTGTGTGTACACCCGCACGCAGACAAACACACACGAACTCTTTTTAATCCGTCAAAAATGATTCCTAGAAAAAAATAATATATATATATTAATCTATAAAAGAAATTATTTAAAGAAATTTTCTGAAAAAAGGAATATATTAGGTCGTAAAAAAACCCGCAGATGGAAGGAATTTTAGGGAAACAATTGTCCATTTTTTTTATATTTATTATTATTATTATTATTTTTTTTTTGTGGAAGGGTGGGGGGAGTGGGAGTATGATAATGCAATTCTTGCGATAGTCTTTTCCTTTAGGCTTTGGGATTCATCAATCATCAATCATCATCATCATCATCATATTGTTTTTTTTATTATAATTGTATAATCACCATCATAGTATTATATAATTATCATATAAGTATTATATTATTATATGATAATTATTATCCTTCTTCCTCTTTTCTTGATTTATGTTCTTTGCTTTATATATATTTTCCTCGTTCCACACTTCTTTTGAAACATGTTATTTTATTTAGCTTGGTTTCTGTATCATGACTCGTTGTTTTCAGTCTCTTGCTCTCCCTCCTTCCCTCCCCCCTCCCCTCACGCACTCACCTACTCACCCACGCACTCACTCGCACGTAAGCACTCACTCACCCACCCACTCACTCACTCACTCACTCACTCACTCACTCACTCACTCTCACTCACTCACTCACTCACTCACTCTCACTCACTCACTCACTCACTCACTCTCACTCACTCACTCACTCACTCACTCACTCACTCACTCACTCACTCACTCACTCACACTCACTCACTCACTCACTCACTCACTCACTCACTCACTCACTCACTCCCTCCCTCCCTCCCTCCCTCCCTCCCTCCCTCCCTCCCTCCCTCCCTCCTTCCATCCCCTCTACCCCCATTTCT
>NC_061838.1:4184152-4186652 GCF_019202785.1 Penaeus chinensis | reverse complement strand
GATCTTTTCCCCTTTTTTCGTTTTTATTGTGATACGACAGTTTATGAGGGGAAGGAGAGGGAGGGAAGCGGGGTTGGGGGGGGGATAGGTAGTGTTATGGCGAGTTTTTTTGGGTTTTTTTTAAGATGAGAGAGGGAGGGAGGGAGAGGGAAAGAGAGAAAAAAGATGAGAAGGGATTGAGATTTTACTTAGAACGTAATACAATGTATAATACTATTGTTATCGTTAACGATGGGTAACGATGCATATGGTCATAACACTTAATATTTGTAAATAAGAAAAAAAGAAACAGAAGAGAGAATATTCGCTCATACATCTAAAAATCTTGAGTGAAAATCAACGAACAGTTTTAGAACAAACCATTCGTCTCGCTTTTTCTCCTTCTTGAACAATGCACAAAAACGAAAGCAATATCAACAACGTATGATCAACCAAAAGCAACCAATTTTTTTTTTTTTTTTTCATATGCCTCTTTCTCTCCCTGTCGTTTCCTTTTCCCTTTTTTTCCTTTCTTTCTTTTATTTTTATTGTATTTTCTTGTGTTTGCGGGTCAAGCAGCCCGGGCCGCCCGTGACATGGAGTGTCCTGCGGTTAATTGGAACGAAGAAATATAGTTAATGGATGTTTCGGGCTGGCAAGGATGAGGTGGAGGTGCCGTTGTTCAGGCCTTCCTTTGGCAGCGAGGGAAACATTCCCACGGACGGAGGGAGGGAGGGAGGGAGGGAGGGAGGGAGGGAGGATGAGAGAGAGGGAGGGTGAGAGAGAGGGAGGATGAGAGAGAGGGAGGGTGAGAGAGAGGGAGGGTGAGAGAGAGGGAGGGTGAGAGAGAGGGAGGGTGAGAGAGAGGGAGGGTGAGAGAGAGGGAGGGTGAGAGAGAGGGAGGGTGAGAGAGAGGGAGGGTGAGAGAGAGGGAGGGTGAGAGAGAGGGAGGGTGAGAGAGAGGGAGGGTGAGAGAGAGGGAGGGTGAGAGAGAGGGAGGGTGAGAGAGAGGGAGGGTGAGAGAGAGGGAGGGTGAGAGAGAGGGAGGGTGAGAGAGAGGGAGGGTGAGAGAGAGGGAGGGTGAGAGAGAAAGAAAGAAAGAAAGAAAGCAAGAAAGAAAGCAAGAAAGAAAGCAAGAAAGAAAGCAAGAAAGAAAGCAAGAAAGAAAGAAAGAAAGAAAGAAAGAAAGAAAGAAAGATAGAAAGAAAGAAAGAAAGAAAGAAAGAGAGAGGATGTGGGGGGTGGGGGAAGACGTCCATGAGTGTAGAAATGTGTCTTTGTGCAATATGTGGTTTATGCATTTCTCTCTTTGATTTTCTTTCGGCTTTTTTCTCTGTATGTATTTCTCCTGCATTTGCTTCCCCTTCTACAATTTTTCCCTGCTTGTACGCCCCCCCCCCCCCCCCCCCCTTCTCTCTCTCTCCTCTCTCACCTCTCTCTCTCATCTCTCACTCTCTCATCTCTCCTTCTTCTCTCTCTCTCTCCTCTCTCCTCTCTCTCCCTCCCTCCCTCCCTCCCTCCCTCCTCCCCCTTCCCCCCTTTCCCCCTCCCTCCATCACCGCATGCGACGGGTAGTGAGAAAGAAAGAGAGAGAGTGAGTGAGTGAGTGAGTGAGTGAGTGAGTGAGTGAGTGAGTGAGTGAGTGAGTGAGTGAGTGAGAGCTAAAGAGAGAGCAAGAGACGGTGTGTGAGAGAGAAATAGTGAGCCGCAACACACCACCATGCAACAGCATCGGCAAACGTGCGGATGGATAGACGCGATAAAGCTGCACGCACACACAAGCACACACACACACGTGCGCGATGCGGGGGCAAAGCACCTGAGCAATATGAGAGTTGCTCGTTAATGACGGAAGTTCTGCCGACCATCGTCTCAAGTGCTCGTTCAGTTGTTCCGTAGTTCGGCTGTTCAGTCATTTACTTGGGAGTGTCAGTGGTGGCGGCGAGCGTCATGAGCGACCGAAGGGAAGCAGTGCCAGCTGTCTTTGCGAGGGGGGGGGGGGGGTGACACTTGAGTTATAGAAGGCGCTTGGGAGCTGTTCTGTGGAGTGAGTGGAGGCGTGGTTATCAAGCTTCGGGAGCAGATTTTGGTTGTCTGTGAGTAATCGTTGTTAGGGAAGGACCTCGAGAGTACAACAGATTCTAGTTGCGTGGAAATGATGGCTGTGATAGGACCAGGCTTACGAGGGAAGATTCTGGTCGTCTGTTGCATGTTGCATGTGGGCCCAGATCATCTAGACTATAATGCCCATCGTGTGTGGGTTGGAGGGGGGGGGGCTGGGTGTGGGGGTACCGGTTTCTACTATTTTTTTTATTTTTTGTCGATCTTTTAGATTGGTCTCTAAAAGGTTGTGTTGTGTTAATGGTAGTAGCTCTAGAATCATCCAGAAATGACCATCGTGACTGAAGTTTGAGTCACTGGGCACTAGACTAGGTTCGATATAAAATCTGGTTGTCGGTTAACAGTGGCAAAAGTGCTAAAAACCTCTGGTAGTGGGGGGGGGGGGAGGTTGGCAGCGGTC
>NC_061838.1:4181348-4184052 GCF_019202785.1 Penaeus chinensis | reverse complement strand
TTATTATTTTTATTATTTTATTTATTGTTTTTAAAATTTCTTTATTATTGGTAGTAGAAGTAATTTAAATTGTCAAAGTTTTTTCTAATACATGTTTTTTCCTGGCTGACTTACCAATCTTCATTATTTTGACACCTCCCCCCCCCCCCCGCAGAAAGAAACATTAATATCCAATTCATAGACAGGTAGCTCGGTAGATAGATAGAGAGATAGAGAGATAGATAGATAGATAGATAGATAGATAGATAGATAGATATTGATAAATAGATTGGTTGATAGATAAATAGATGGATACATACATACATACATACATACATACATACATACATACATACATACATATAGACAATGCCCTCTCCCACATTTCTTCAAAAATGTTAGATTGGCACGTGCACAGTTTATTTAATTCACATATAGATGTAGATAGGTGGATAGACCATATCTTCACCAACTTTCCTTCAATAAAACTCCATTTGTCCCATGCACGGTTTGCTTGATGGAAAATCCTATCCATTTTATACTGATGCCCAAGTGCCCATCTTGTGTGCATACCTCTTGAATTCGATGCTGTTGTGCTTCCAGAAAATTTTGGGTATAAAATTTTGGTTTTTTTACTTTTAAAGTGATATTTTTTTTTTTTCTCATGAACAATAGTTGGCGTTTACAGCTTCGGGAAAAAAAAAATATCCTTTAGGTGAATAATTATGTACCTTTATGTACTAAAACCGACATTCCTCCAGTGATAAACAATGATCGCCTTTCTCCTTAATATAAACGTAACGTTCCCTCCCGCTAAACGAAGCGTCTCCGGTGTCACAGTGACTGCCGTTAATCAAAACGTTTTTTTTTTCTTTTCTTTGCCTTTTTTCCTTTCTTTACATTCGCTCGCCAAAAATAGGAGAGTGAGAGAGGGAGTGAGAGTGGGAGTAAGTGAGAGTGAGGGTGAGGGTGAGAGTGAGGGAGGGAGTGAGAGTGATGGTGAGAGTGAGAGTGAGGGTGATAGTGAGAGTGAGGGTGAGGGTGATAGAGTGAGGGTGAGGGTGAGGGTGAAAGTGAGGGTGATAGAGTGAGGGTGAGGGTGATAGAGTGAGGGTGAGTGAGTGAGAGTGAGTGAGGGTGAGGGAGTGAGTGAGAGTGAGGAAGTGAGAGTGAGAGTGAGGGTTAAAGTGAGGGTGAGGGAGTGAGAGTGAGAGTAAAAGTGAGGGTGAGGGAGTGAAGGTAACAGATAGAGAGAGGGAGAGAAAAAGAGAAAGAGAAAAAGAAAACGTGAGAGAGATATAAAAAAAAAAAAAAAAAAAAAAAAAAATCTCTAATAGATCCTTCTTCATTTTAGAATTACGTTGACATCCCAGACCCGTGTCATACTCACCGTGAACTCAACCAGGGGGAGAGGGGTAGGGGAGGAAGGGCGGGCTGGAGGGGGAAGGGGGAGGGGGAGAGGGAGGGGGCACTAATAGCACTCATACGTGAGGCGAAAGAGCAGGCCGAGCGGGGCGAAAAGCGAGACAAAATTTGGCCGTTTGGTGTCCGGTCAAGGAAGGCCATTTTGGTTCGCTGAAGGAGGAGGGTTGTTGGAAACGTCGCGTTATTATTATTTTTTTCTTTTTTTTCCCCCCTCTCTTTTTCTTCGCTTGGTTCTCTTTAATTCTTTTTTTCTCTCTTCTCTCTCTCTCTCTTCTCTTCCCCTTCTCTCTCTCTTCTTCTCTCTTCTCCCCTCTCTCTCTCTCTTTTTCTCTCCTCCCTCTCTCCTCTCTTTTTTCTCTTTTCCCCTCTCTCCTCTCTTCTCTCTCTCTCTCTCTTCTCTCCTCTCTCTCTCTCTCTCCTCTCTCTCTCCTTCTCTCTCTCTCTTCTCTCTCTCTTTACTTTTCTCTTTTTCTTCTCTCTCTCTCTCTCTCTCTCTCTTCTCTTTTCTCTCTCTCTCTTTCTCTCTCTCTCTCTCTCTCTCTCTCTTCTCTCTTCTCTCTTTTCTCTTTCTCTCTCTTTCTCTTCTCCTCTCTCTCTCTCTCTCTCCCTCTCTCTCTTCTTCTCTCTTTTCCTCTCTCTTTTTCATATATTTTTATTATATTTATGTATATATATATTTCATATTTCTACTTATGTAATGCAATCTCTCAGTTGAACAATATTTGGGCTTTAATTTATGGTTAAGAGTACACATGATGCATTATGTATTTGCATATATTCCTGCAATTCATATTCATATACCGGCTTTTCCGGCCAAACCCAAATCGGGAAAATGCTTTCATAGATTAGATTATTTTTCTTTTATTTGGCGTTTGGGGATTTCTTTATTCGCTGGATATTTTTATATTTGTTCTTTATAAATTGTTGTTGTTTTTGCATTTTAGTAATTCAGTTGGTTTTTTTTTTATGTAATGGGGTTTTGGGATATTTGAGCTTGGTGTTTTTGTTTTTTAATATAGTTTTTTTCCCATCGATTTTGTTTTTTTTTATTGGACATCCGGCCAAAACGGGGCCCAACACACCAAAAACCCACCCCACACACACAACCACACCAAAACCCCACACACACACCACACCACCATCACACTCCATCACATCCCTACTTACGCCATTAACCCACAGACTTTGCCCCCCATCAAACCCGGCCGCCCTTCCTTTTTTCCCCTGCGGTGCGAGAGCGACGTGGGCGGCGCGGGCGTGGGGCGCAGGAACAACCTCCGCCTTCAGGAATCGCCGCCCA
>NC_061838.1:4136348-4176348 GCF_019202785.1 Penaeus chinensis | reverse complement strand
AGCACGAGGTCAGGGGAAAAGAGGTCATCCAATAGGCTGGGGAAAAGAGGTCATCCAATAGAAATGAATCATGGAAAAGGGAAACGTTTTGAAGATAAAAGAACGGTTGGCGATGGCGTCTATTGGTCGTATTTAAACGTCCGGATGTCAGTATCAGAAATGTGGTATAGATTTCGAGAAAGAGAGAGAGGGAAAAAAGGCCTAATAGCTTCCTTAAGATAAAAAGTGTCTCTTGCATACATCATCAAATTTTTGGTCCATAGAAAAGAGCGATGTTTAAGGGGCCTTTATGTAGGCCTCTCTCTGTGTTTGTCTTTCTTTTTTCTCTGTCTGTTTGTCTCTGCGTGTCTGTCATTACTATTATTATCATTATCACTATTATTATCATTATCACTATCACTATCACTATCACTATTACTATTACTATTATTATCATTATCACTATTATTATCATTATCACTATCACTATCACTATTACTATTACTATTATTATCATTATCACTATCATTATCACTATTATTATCATTATCACTATCACTATTACTATTACTATTATTATCATTATCACTATCACTATTACTATTACTATTATTATCATTATCACTATTATTATCATTATCACTATCACTATTACTATTACTATTATTATCATTATCACTATTATTATCATTATCACTATTATTATCATTATCACTATCATTATCACTATTATTATCATTATCACTATTATTATCATTATCACTATTATTATCATTATCACTATTATTATCATTATCACTATTATTATCATTATCACTATCACTATTACTATTACTATTATTATCATTATCACTATTATTATCATTATCACTATTATTATCATTATCACTATTATTATCATTATCACTATCACTATTACTATTACTATTATTATCATTATCACTATTATTATCATTATCACTATCATTATCACTATCACTATTACTAATACTTTTACTATTACCTTTACTATAACTATTATTATTATTATAATTATTGTTATTATTATTATTATTATTATAATTATTGTTATTATTATTATTATTATAATTATTGTTATTATTATTATTATAATTATTGTTATTATTATTATTATAATTATTGTTATTATTATTATTATTATTATAATTATTGTTATTATTATTATTATAATTATTGTTATTATTATTATTATAATTATTGTTATTATTATTATTATTATTATTATAATTATTGTTATTATTATTATTATTATTATAATTATTGTTATTATTATTATTATAATTATTGTTATTATTATTATTATAATTATTGTTATTATTATTATTATAATTATTGTTATTATTATTGTTATCATCATTATCACTATCATTATCTTATTATCATTATCACTATTATTATCTTATTATCATTATCACTATCACTATTACTATTACTATTATTATCATTATCACTATCATTATCACTATTATTATCATTATCACTATCACTATTACTATTACTATTATTATCATTATCACTATCATTATCACTATTATTATCATTATCACTATCACTATTACTATTACTATTATTATCATTATCACTATTATTATCATTATCACTATTATTATCATTATCACTATTATTATCATTATCACTATCACTATTACTATTACTATTATTATCATTATCACTATTATTATCATTATCACTATCACTATCACTATCACTATCACTATCACTATCACTATCACTATCACTATCATTATCACTATCACTATTACTATTACTATTATTATCATTATCACTATTATTATCATTATCACTATTATTATCATTATCACTATCACTATTACTATTACTATTATTATCATTATCACTATCACTATCACTATTACTATTACTATTATTATCATTATCACTATCACTATCACTATCATTATCACTATCACTATCACTATTACTATTACTATTATTATCATTATCACTATTATTATCATTATCACTATCACTATTACTATTACTATTATTATCATTATCACTATCACTATCACTATCACTATCACTATCACTATCACTATTACTATTACTATTATTATCATTATCACTATCATTATCACTATCACTATTACTATTACTATTATTATCATTATCACTATTATTATCATTATCACTATCACTATTACTATTACTATTATTATCATTATCACTATCACTATCACTATCACTATCACTATCACTATCACTATCACTATTACTATTACTATTATTATCATTATCACTATCACTATTACTATTACTATTATTATCATTATCACTATTATTATCATTATCACTATTATTATCACTATCACTATCACTATTACTATTACTATTATTATCATTATCACTATTATTATCATTATCACTATCACTATCATTATCACTATCACTATCATTATCACTATCATTATCATTATCACCATCACTATCACTACTACTGTTATTTTTATTATTACTATGATCATCATCATTATTATCATTAGTATTACTATTATTATAATAATCATCATTATTATAATGATAATCATAATTATCGTTAATATTATTATTATAATTATTGTTATTATTATTATTATTATAATTATTGTTATTATTATTATTATAATTATTGTTATTATTATTGTTATTGTTATTGTTATTGTTATTCTTATTCTTATTCTTACTATAATTATTGTCATTCTTCTTACCCCCCCCACCCCCCTCTCCCCTCCCAGATCGTGGAGGACAGCGAGGAGCGCAAGGGCCGCGGCATCCACGTGCTGGTGCTGCACCAGGCCAGCGGCGCCGTCATGGCCCAGCGGGTGTTCGACACGTACTCGCCGCACGAGGACGAGGCCATGACGCTGTTCCTCAACATGGTGTCCCCCGGGAGGATCCTCGTCCTGGCCATCAAGGTGCGTTGGTTGGTGTTTGGTATGTGTTGGCCATGTTGCTTCCAGGCGGTCAGGTTGTCAGGATGTTGGCCATGTTGCTTCCAGGCAGTCAGGTTGTCAGGATGTTGGCCATCAAAGTGGTCGGGGTGTTGGCCATCAAGGTTGTCAGAATGTGGCCACCAAGATTGTTGTCGTTAGGTGCGTGGCATTGTTTGTCTTGGCCATCGCGTCCTGGCCGTTTAGGTTTGTTATTTGATATTTCTGGCGAGTGTTATTTGCAGTGTTCGTTAATAAAGTGTTGAATAGATGTAGATATGTAGGTATTCTGTAGATAGATGTGTGTATTCTTTATTATCATTCTTGTTTTTTTGTGTGTTTTCCCACTTCCCTCTGTTTCCCTTCCTTCCCCCTCCTTATCTCCTTCCCTATTTCCCTTCCTCTCTTTTTCCCTTCCTCTCTTTTTCCCTTCCCTTCCTCCTCCTTCCCTTCCTCCCTCGCTCTCTCTTTCCCTTCCTTCCCTCCTCCATACCTCCCTCCCTTTCTCCCTTCTCCCTTTCTATCTCCCTTTCCCTCCCACCCTTTCGCCCTCTCCCCTTCTCGTTTCTCTCTAGTTTCAATGTTAGGAACACCAGTGATGGACTCATGTCTCGCCGACACTGATGGCTGTGATATCCTAAATCTCGTGTGTGTGTATGTACGTGTGCGTGTGCGTGTGCGTGCGTGTGCGCGTGTGCGTGCGCTTGTGCGTCTGTCTGTCTTTTTTGTGTCTGTGGGTCTTGTGTTTATAAGTGTGTGTAACAGAGAGTGAGTTAGAACTGGGAGGGAAGACCCGTAAGATAATCATATACCATAAAAAAAACATAAAAGAAAAAGGAAAAAAAAAAAAACGGCTCGTTATATACCGGCAGAGAAGAGTCACAACCGTTGCAATATAGTGCCATCTACGCCCGGCCTCCTCCAAAGCCCGGCAATTGAATCTCCCCGTTAGGACTTAACAAAGAGGCATAACAAAGGGCGAGCCGACCGCCGACCCAATACACACATTAAGGGTTACTGATGCCATTAGCTACTGCGGGCAAAAGTCGCTCGGGCAAACGGTTTATGCAGCCGTGCTATGACGGGCGGTTGGGGCGCGCGGGGAGTGTCGCTCTCTCTCCGTCTCTCTTCCGCGCTGTCTCTCTCCCTTTCTCGTTGTGTCTTTCTCTCTTTCTCTGTATTTCTCTTTCTCTCTCTCATTCTGTCTCTCTCTCATTCTCTCTCTCTCTCTCTCATTCTCTCTTTCTCTCATTCTCTCTTTCTCTCTCTCTCTCTCTCTCTCTCATTCTTTCTCTTTCTCTCATTCTCTCTCTCTCTCTCATTCTCTCTCTCTCTCTCATTATCTCTCTCTCTCATTATCTCTCTCTCTCATTCTCTCTCTCTCTCTCTCATTCTCTCTCTCTCTCTCTCTCTCTCTCTCTCTCTCTCTCTCTCTCTCTCTCTCTCTCTCTCTCTCTTTCTCTCTTTCTCTCTCTCTCTTTTTTCTTTCTCTCTTTCACTCTTTCTCTCTCTTTCTCTCTTTCACTCTTTCTCTTTCTCTCGCTTTCTCTTTCTCTCTGCCTCTTTCCCTCCTTTTCCCCTCCTCCCTCCTCCCCCCTTCCCCGCCACCCGAAGGCCTCAACCACGTCAATGATTATTGGCTATATATCTCCTCTTCGTAACGAGGTCAATACCACACTGCTTCGGCGAAATTGCTCTGTTGGGTTGCTAACGAATAGATGCGTGTTCTTTGGATTTTTTTTCTATTCAGTTGTTTATGTATTTCTGTGTTTAGTATTTTGTTTTATTTTAGGAAAGTTGGATTTGTTTTCTTTAGTTTTTGAATCTGTGCTTGTTTTATGTTGTCATTCGGTATTTTATGTGGCGTTGTTTTGACTGCATATCTCTCTCTCTCTCTTTCCTCGCAGGATGAGGGAACGTTCCAGATGAAGAACGGCGGGCGGGACGCGCTGCGACGCCTGGGCAGCACGCACGCCCACGAGCTCGGGTGGCGAGACATGTGGGCGATGGTGGCCGTGAAGGGCGGCCGGGTGTACGGGGAGCAGCTCGCCCACAGCCCCGACTTCAACACGTGGGGATCGGCCGTCATGCTGAGGGCGGAGGTGCCCCTCGTGCCCTTCGAAGGTGAGCAGGGGGAGGGGGAGGAAGGGAGATGGGAGGAGGGGGGGGGGGTGAGAGATGCGAGGAGAAGTAGGAGGGGGAAGGGGAAGATAGGGAGAGGGAGGAGGAATAAGGGATGGAAGGAGAAGCGGGGAGGTAGAGAAAGGGAAGAGGGAGGTGCAGGATAAGGGAAGAGGAAAGTAAGGGACTGAAGGGCGTGAAAGGAGAAGTGAAGAAAAGAAAGCGAGAAGGGCAGGAGGAAGGGGATGGGGGGAGGGCGTGGAAGAATAAGAATAAGAGGACGACGACGGAAAAGGGAAAGGGATATAGAGGAACAGGGTGCATACATCAGATGCCTCGATAGACCGTATCAGAATGCACAAAATGATCCTTTAAGCATTTTTTCTCAGCCTAAGCATGCCTTCCCCAGAGAGCGACTGCGGGTGGCCGGACACGGAGGAGCACCGCCGCCGGAGGGAGTTCTGCAGCCACATCGAGGGCTACGGCTCCGTGTGCTCGTGCAGCGACCCCGCGCCCCTCGCCTTCACCACCGAGCCCGTGAGTACCGTTGTGGGCGTTGGTGGTGCTGCTGTTCTGGTCACTGGTGTCGTTTTTGTTATCATCATGGATGTTATGTTTACTTTTTTGTTATAATCATTGATGCTGTTACTGATTTTGTTATTGTCATCATAGTTATTGTTATTTTTAACACCGGACATACCTATAGTTGTTATAATCATCGTTGATGTTATTGTTTACTGCTATCATCATGATTGTTATTATTATTACCAGGCATACCTATACACAAGTGTGTTTATCTTATTCTAATCCCACCACCGCTACCCAAGCCAGCTGGCCATTAACTCTTGCCCTCAAACCCGCGCCATTCAGGACCTAATGCCACCCCTCTCTCGACAGCTCCTCAACAACCAGGTGCACGATGTCCCCGTCGCGATCATCGCCAGCAACCGTCCACACTATCTGTACAGGTGGGTCATTTGTCCGAGGTTTGTGGGGGGGTTTCATTGCGCGCGTTCTCGAGGCGCGTGTGGCTGTGTCGTGCGTGTGCGAGGACGGTGATGCTGTGCGGTTGGGTGTTGGAGAGAGGGCGGTGGGGGGGAAGGTGGGGGTGGGAGAGTGAGTATCGTGAGGGAGAGGGGGGTAGTGAGAGTGAGAGGATGAGGGTGATAGTAAGTGTGAAAGAAAGAGAAAGCAAAAGGATGAGCGTGCATGCGTGCGTGCATGAATGTGAGCGCGCGCGCGTATGTGTATGTGTTATGTGTATGTGTATGTGTATGTGTATGTGTATGTGTATGTGTATGTGTATGTGTGTGTGTGTGTGTGTGTGTATGTGTGTGTGTGTGTGTGTGTGTGTGTGTGTGTGTGAGTGTGTGAGTGTGTGAGTGTGTGAGTGTGTGTGTGTGTGTGTGTGTGAGAGTGTGTGTGTGTGTGAGTGTGTGAGTGTGTGTGTGTGTGTGTGAGTGTGTGAGTGTGTGAGTGTGTGTGTGTGTGTGTGAGTGTGTGAGTGTGTGAGTGTGTGAGTGTGTGAGTGTGTGTGTGTGTGTGTGTGTGTGTGTGTGTGTGTGTGTGTGTGTGTGTGTGTGTGAGTGTGTGTGTGTGTGTGTGTGTGTGTGTGTGTGTGTGTGTGTGTGTGTGTGAGAGTGTGTGTGAGTGTGTGTGTGTGTGTGTGTGTGTGTGTGAGAGTGTGTGTGAGTGTGTGTGTGTGTGTGTGTGTGTGTGTGTGTGTGTGTGTGAGAGTGTGTGTGTGTGTGTGTGTGTGTGTGTGTGTGTGTGTGTGTGTGTGTGTGTGTGTGTGTGTGTGTGTGTGTGTGTGTGTGTGTGTGTGTGTGTGTGTGTGTGTGTGTGTGTGTGTGTGTGTGTGTGTGTGTGTGTGTGTGTGTGTGTGTGTGTGTGTGTGTGTGTGTGTGTGTGTGTGTGTGTGTGTGTGTGTGTGTGTGTGTGTGTGTGTGTGTGTAGCCAAAGCATTATTAGTCGCAGCGGTAGCTTTCCGTTTGTATCAATACAAATGTATCAGTATTGCAGTCATTTCCACAAACATATAACTGTCCTTTTTAAAGAGTTTTTTGCAATGTTACTGAATTACCGAACGATTTGACCTTGTTCGAAATGCTAGTACATGAAATTATTAGTGAGGGATTTCGTGAGTCCCAGATAGAAAATTATAAAATGTCACTTGTTCATGTTTTCCGTTTTTGTTTCCTTCCCCGCAGATCCCTCCGCTCGTTGTTAGCGGCCCCTGGAGTGAACCCCGACATGATAACCGTTTTTATCGACGGCTATTACGAAGAACCTCTCGCCGTGACCAAGCTTTTCGGCCTGAGGGGAATCCAGCACACGCCGCTCGGGGTATGTCGTGGGCGTGTGTTTGTTTGTCTCGTTTGTTGGTCGGGCTGTTCGATTGCTTGATATTTTTTTTTTAAATGTATTGTTGGTTGGGTGAGTGAGCGGCTGGTGTGTTTGTTTGTTTGTTTGATGGTATGTTGAGGTATTGATTGATTGAATTGATTTGTTTATGTAGATTGATATTTTTCAATTTGTTCAGAATGTATACGTCTGTTTACCCCAATAGGCAAATAAGTGCTGTTTTTAATTCCTTGGATGATTGAGTACAGACTAAGCTTAAGCATGTGCGCTGTATATCATCGGATATCAAGGCGCAACAGAAGTGCGGTTTTAGGCCCTATTTCGCTGAACCCCGGAGGCTAACGACCACGATCGCCGAAATGAGTAGTTAGTAATTACCCACGAGACTCACGGACGGCCAGAACCGGGCGCGAAAAGAAGCGACTTGAAAATAATACGTTTTACCAAGTTCAAGGACAATAGAGCTTCATTAAAGTTCTTGTTCTTTCGGATTATGATACGTTTGTGGTCGCTGAATTAAAGTGGTATTCAAACCTGGCGACAAATGTATTGTTTTAGGTTTTTTTTTTCTTAAGTCAGTATTGTTGGGATAGAGTTAGCATTACCATATAACAACATTTATTATATCTCGGAATATCATAATGTCTATATTATAAAAGTATATTGTTGGCATGGTACAATGACAGGGGTCCTCAGACATTTTTAAACCGTGGCCCACTTCTGGCATTCCAAATGACCTTTAGATGTAGAATAGGAGTTCAATAGATTTTCAATTCGACACGCTTATAAAATGTGTTGGCAATCGACAGTTGTTCGGGAATCATTTAAATGAATTTCATCAACTATACAGTAAGTACTTTCATCCTGAAAAGGCAAATTTAAACAAAACTAATCTGGACTAATTAACAACCGCGCGAAGGCTAATGAAACGGCCGCACCTGTTTCTTATCAGGAAGCCTATCCGGACCTAACAGACATTCGCGGCTCACCCGAGGAGAATAAGATAGAGGACAAGGTACTTTCAGTCGTTACTAGTGTACGGGCGTGATGGTTTATCAGTCACGATGAATAAATTAATCGACTCAGTGACTTTTTTTTTTTTTTTTTTCAAGTCGGAAGGATTTTGGGCGCGAATTGACAATCCTGCGGAGTACCATTTGCGTAGCCACAGTGTAGGTCTTAGAGCATGTGTCTGTAAGCACGATGTTAGGGATGCAGTGTATGAAATTACAGTATTGTACATTTTTTTTTTTTTTACCTTTGTTTACATTTTACTTCTGTTTGTTTTGTTGTTTGAGTGTGTGTGGCACGGGTTCTTCATGAAATTCTTCAAATCGACAGGACCCTCTGATTAGATAAATTGGTAGACTTAAAGCTTGAAAATCAGACTTAAAACGTATATTCTTTATAGGAAATGAGCACCATTACACCAAACTGACTTTATTCTTAAAATCCAAGTGCCATTACATTTCACTGACTGATTTTCGAACTTATTCTCCATAGAACAATCACCATTATATTTGACCTACTTAAAATTCATCTTTAAACTTGAGTACCATTATATTTCACTGACCGGGAAAAATAAACCACCGTTGAATTTCAGTGGCTAAAATAAATCATACATACATACACACATGCATACATACACATACATGCAAACACATAAATACATACACACATGCGTAATACACACATGCATAATACACACATGCATAATTCATACATGCATAATACATACATACATCCCTCTTTAACCGCAATCGCCAATACACTTAACTGACCTCGTGAATCTGCTCCCCCCCCCCCCCTCCCCAGGTAAGGAACGCACGCATCACCCAGCACTACAAGGCCTCCCTCACCGCCACCTTCAACATCTTCCCGGCGGCTCGCTATGCCATCATCCTTGAAGAAGACCTCGACGTTTCTCCGGACTTCTTCAGGTAAGGGTTGGAGAGGTCCTGGGGAAGAGGGCGAGGGAAAATCTTGGGTGGAAATGTTGGCGGAATCTTGGGTGGAGGAAGGTGTTGGCGAATCTTGGGTGGAAATGTTGGCGGAATCTTGGGTGGAAGTGTTGGCGAATCTTGGGTGGGAATGTTGGCGAATCTTGGGTGGAAATGTTGGCGGAATCTTGGGTGGAGGAAGGTGTTGGCGAATCTTGGGTGGAAATGTTGGCGGAATCTTGGGTGGAAGTGTTGGCGAATCTTGGGTGGGAATGTTGGCGAATCTTGGGTGGAAATGTTGGCGGAATCTTGGGTGGAGGAAGGTGTTGGCGAATCTTGGGTGGAGGAAGGTGTTGGCGAATCTTGGGTGGAAATGTTGGCGGAATCTTGGGTGGAGGAAGGTGTTGGCGAATCTTGGGTGGAGGAAGGTGTTGGCGAATCTTGGGTGGAGGAAGGTGTTGGCGAATCTTGGGTGGAAATGTTGGCGGAATCTTGGGTGGAAGTGTTGGCGAATCTTGGGTGGGAATGTTGGCGAATCTTGGGTGGAAATGTTGGCGGAATCTTGGGTGGAGGAAGGTGTTGGCGAATCTTGGGTGGAAATGTTGGCGGAATCTTGGGTGGAAGTGTTGGCGAATCTTGGGTGGGAATGTTGGCGAATCTTGGGTGGAAATGTTGGCGGAATCTTGGGTGGAGGAAGGTGTTGGCGAATCTTGGGTGGAGGAAGGTGTTGGCGAATCTTGGGTGGAAATGTTGGCGGAATCTTGGGTGGAGGAAGGTGTTGGCGAATCTTGGGTGGAAATGTTGGCGGAATCTTGGGTGGAGGAAGGTGTTGGCGAATCTTGGGTGGAAATGTTGGCGGAATCTTGGGTGGAGGAAGGTGTTGGCGAATCTTGGGTGGAAATGTTGGCGGAATCTTGGGTGGAGGTGTTGGCGGAATTTTGGGTGGAAGTGTTTGCGAAGTCCTGTTAAAAAGAAGGAAAGAAAAGGTTCTCCAAATGGCACAGAATAGGATTTGCTTTGGCGGGTAATTCGGCAGTAGTTATAGGAGAGTTTATGTGGTTTTCTTTTTCTTTTAGTTTGTTTGTTTCATAACGTTAGAATATAGGAAGAGTCGATGTCTTAGAGTCGGCGGATTTTGTAAATTCTGTTTTTTTGGAGAGTTTTATTTGATATTTGCTTATATATTATTACTTTCTCTGTCTGCAGTCAGACCTGAAGACCTTTTTTAGGATTATTATTTTTATGAGAATTTATTGATTACTATTTATTCACTCCCTTTGTGATAAGTTACTTCACTGAAACCCTAAGACTTTTTTAATTATTATTTTTATGAGAGTTAATCGATTTTTTTTCTCTCTCTTTCTGATAATAGTTACTTCAGTCAAACCCTAAGACTTTTAGAAGAGGACCCCACAGTGTACTGCGTCAGCGCCTGGAATGACCAAGGCTACGAACACACCAGCAGTGACCCGGCGCTCCTGTACCGGGTGGAGACCATGCCCGGCCTCGGCTGGATTCTCAAGAGGTCGCTCTACAAGGACGAGCTGGAGTCGAAGTGGCCGACGCCGGAGAAGGTGAGTTGTTTGGCTGGCTGGTTGGGGCGCCTCTTGTGATGGAGGATTTAAGTTGTGGTTAAAAGATATGAATGGGTGTTTTCCTCATTTCATTGTTGGCTGTTTACAAATCATATATAAAGGTCTGTCTGTGTTTTCAAATTGAAGTGGATAGTATGGGTGTAGAGAAATAAATCCCTCTCGGGGGGATAAAGCAGATCGCTAGATAAACAGACGCGCAAACGTAAACCAATAAATGCTTCTTCCAACGTCGAAGAAAATACTCACACACAATCCACTCGTTTCAGATGTGGGACTGGGACATGTGGATGCGACTGGGCGAGGTCCGACGAGGCCGCGAGTGCATCGTGCCGGACGTGTCTCGGACCTACCACTTCGGTTCCTCGGGCCTCAACATGAACTCGTACTTCCAAGACACTTATTTCAAGAAACACTCGTTCAACACTCTGCCCTACGTCGAATTGCGGGATCTCGACACGTGGGTACTTGGGTTGTTTATGTGTTTGTTTCTCCTTTTTTTTTATGTAGTGTTTGTCTCTGTATGTAGTATCATTGATTTCAATTGGTATGATTCTTGCATTTAATGCCATTCTGAGATTAGAATAAGTAGGTTTTACATATAAACCAACGGCATTAGCTTTACCAAAGTTCTCAGTCCTTACTAAGAGTTTTTTTTATTTTTTATTCCGTAACCCCACAGCTTGAAGAAGGATGCTTACGAAGAATTGATCACAGGGATGTTGCGTAGGGGAACAGTCCTAGATCATTCCCGAAGTCCTTGCGAGGATACCTTCATTCCAGACACCACAGGCCACACCTACCTGCTGTTCATCCACATGGAGCACCACAAAGATTATTCCACTTGGTTGCAGGTCGCCAAGGTGAGTCTCGCTGGATGAGTAACGGTTTGTGTTCTTGTCTTTGTTTTTTCTTGGTCTTCTTGCTTTTCGTTGTCGTTTTGTTGTCTTCTTAATCTTCTTCTTCTTCTTCTTCTTCTTTCTTCTTCTTCTTCTTCTTCTTCTTCTTCTTCTTCTTCTTCTTCTTCTTCTTCTTCTTCTTCTTCTTCTTCTTCTTCTTCTTCTTCTTCTTCTTCTTCTTCTTCTTCTTCTTCTTCTTCTTCTTCTTCTTCTTCTTCTTCTTCTTCTTCTTCTTCTTCTTCTTCTTCTTCTTCTTCTTCTTCTTCTTCTTCTTCTTCTTCTTCTTCTTCTTCTTCGTCTTCTTCTTCTTCTTCTTCTTCTTCTTCTTCTTCTTCTTCTTCTTCTTCTTCTTCTTCTTCTTCTTCTTCTTCTTCTTCTTCTTCTTCTTCTTCTTCTTCTTCTTCTTCTTCTTCTTCTTCTTCTTCTTCTTCTTCTTCTTCTTCTTCTTCTTCTTCTTCTTCTTCTTCTTCTTCTTCTTCTTCTTCTTCTTCTTCTTCTTCTTCTTCTTCTTCTTCTTCTTCTTCTTCTTCTTCTTCACCATCACCACTTTCTATTCATGGTCATTATCAGTATCACTCATCTGGGTTTTTTTTCTTTCCTTTTGGTGGCGGGAAATTTGTTTTGCCTCATAGCCATGTTTTTTCTCTCTCTTCATTCAGTGAGAGAGATTTACAAGGTCAACAACACAGAGTCCCTTTAAATCCTATTTATAACTTGGAAGTATTTTCCCACAAAAATATCCTATTCGCCCAGTGCAGACCAACTAAAGTCCATGTCTTTTACTACACAAAATAAGCTCTGTGAAGGGAACATACCTGGTCTTCATAACTGCTTTACTTTCAGTGTCTTCGAATTTGGGACCTTGACAGCAGGGGATATCACCATGGCATGTGGAGGCTTAATATGAAATCCAATCCCCTGTTGATTATTGGCGTGCCTTTCTCCCAGTATTCGTAAGTTATGGCAGCTGTTTTCTGTTAAATTAAAAGCTTGGTGTTCAAGATTTATCCTTTTTTTTACATTTACTGATTATTTTTTAATGTTTCTTTATATGTGGTTTTTATTTCATGTTTAAGTGGGATGTAATGTATCTATATTATGTTTTTTGTACACAAGCTTTTTTGGTAACTGAGAGATTGATTAATCATAATAGAAATTACAGAAGTTGGTGCATGATACTTTTACCAGCTATTGGTATTTAAGATGGTGTTGTTCTTATTGCTTTAATCATTTACTTTATATATTTTATTTTTCCATCAGAAAATTCAAGCCCCCTGATTTGAAACCTCTGCGCATGGAAGCAAAGGACAAGGGAAAGGATCAGGGGAAGCCAAAGGAGAAAAACGTCAGCCAAAGATAACAATTTGCCTTGGTGGTTCTGGAACCAAAATATGCTGTGATGTACGATTTGGTCGTGATGTGGCGTGAGAGAGAGAGGGACTCTAGTGATTCTGTGAATCTGAGGAACATGAAGAGGAATGGATAAGCAAACCTAGCATGGACAGATGTACTTTGATGAAGGATGCTAAGCTCCGCCAAATGTGATGACTAGACTAATCATCGACACTGTGTGAGATATTTGTAGATACATTTATGCCATATGTGAAATGGCGTCGAACTGCAAGTGACATTGAACTTCTGTGTAATGAAGCAGCTGGCTGTGCACACATTAATGCTCTAGACATAGTTATTAGTGACTGCCTTATTAATGCCCCAATAAGACATCATCACCCAATATATACAGAGCCTCAGACTTGGAAAAAGTGTGAAACTTCAGCCACTTTTTTGAAAGTTGGTTGTGGACCCTTTTTCTGTTCTTTAATAGCAGTGACTTAACAGTTCATTTTTCATATATTCAGAAATATTTTGAAAATGGCATTTAGCTTATAAAAGTTTCCTTTTTTATTTCGACAAGTATTAGAGGTATCATAAAAATCCATTACCATGTGGAGCCTTAAAATCTGTATTTTGTTTCATAAAATTCAAGTCTTATGATACCTTATTTCAAGTTGTTAAGGTCTTCCAGAAGTTGGAATATGTGTTAAATATTTCATGTAAATCTACACATTGCAGTGAATCAGGTTTAAGAACGTGTTTGTTGTGCAAACCAAAGTTGTATATGATGTTCTATACCTTGTTAAAGTGCATCTTATGTAATCTCCATATCCACTGTTAAAAAGAATACATTATAAAAAAGACTTACAAAAAATATGTATGTAGGAGAGACTAATGAATGTTTCTATATTCTTATCTGTCTTTGACCTGCTTTGAAGCTGGAGAACATACCTGTATGTACTGTGTAAAGCAGTATCTAGCTCATTCCTTCATGTAGAGGGAGGACCAAATGTTGAATGTCTGTGTAGAAATTTTTCTTTCAAGATATAGTGAATGAGCTTAGTAAATAGCTGTGTATAGTGCTGCAACTTCTGTATAAAAAAAAAAAATACGACCACAACATAGTATTAATATATAGATTGGTTTATGTATTTTCTTGTATATTTCCTCCTCTTAGAGGAATAGATGTAGATAACTAGTGAATTATTTTCTTTATTTTCCAATATGATTGTGAATAGGTGCATCTCAGCATATACAATTAGTTGCTTTGGATGTAAAATCACATGTATTAATTCTGTAGTGTTTGAGTGTTGTGGTTGCATGGTGCTGTTGTAGGTGAGGGACTGAGGGTGCTGAACCAGTTTGAAAGTGATGGGAGTGTGGGTGTGATGGTCTTTGATTTGCTTTTGTGTCTGGACTTTGGTATGAGTTCACGTTGGTTTAGTTCTGGCACGTGAGGTAGATCTTTTTGTCAAACTGTCCTGGTAACCAAACTGGATGCATTTGGCATGTATATAGAAATGATTTGATAATGTGTATATATATATGTTATGTATTATATACATTATATATATAATATACATATATGTAATATATAGTTATAATTATACATATGTATATGTATATGTATGCATACGTGTATGTATTTATATATTACTAGTTCAAGAAATAACATTGAAGTGTTGCTTGTAGTGTATTGTGAAGCAGATTACTGTAATGCTACAGGATCAAGTTTGTACATTTTCCTTCCTTTTATATATTTGTTTATTTTTTAAAAAATGAAGAAAACTTTCTTATTTAAAAAAGAAACTGTTTTCTTCATGTTGCTGGTTATTGAGTAGTACATTGCTTTATGAACATGCATATATAAAGAATGCTCAAGGTTACTCCACAACTGAAAGACAACAGTAACATTACATCATAAATAGTATGGATATGGTTGTGAAAGAAAATAATTGGTGTATCTTTAGATACAGGATGTGAAGCTTGTTATTTTTAACTTGATTGTGCAAAATTACGTATAATAATGTTTAATCAAAGATCCAGGCACTGCATCTTACAAGATAAACTTCCATCAACAGAGAAAACTTCACTTTCAGTAATGTTATTTTTAAAATATATATATTTTCACAAATCTTTTATTCTTACAGTATTCCGAAATGCTGTTGTTGTGGTAAAGGACAAGAGTTTCAGCAGGAAGGCATATGAATATTACAAAATGTAATGAAAGCGATATTAGATCAAGCTGTAAAGTCAATCAACTCTTACCACAGTTTCCCTTGCAGTTACATCCTGATTGTTTTTGTAGCCTTAGATGGAATACATGATTCTAAAACGTTTTATGGTGCTCATTTAATCTGGTGAATAGATAAGGAAAACTAGTCTGGTGGAAATTTTAATTACATGATTCCCATTCCATCTATTCTAAAGGCTGCAGTGTTTGGAATCGTAAAGCGATTCACTACTCATAATATTCCCATGCTGGAAAATCATATGTTTTAAGTATGATTTTCTGAGAATGACACCATAATGATCTGGTCATTGTTTTTATAATTTTTAAAAAATGTCTTATGTTTTTGTGTGAAAGGTTCACATACATACTTTAATGCTGCATATTAGATATGCAATGAGAGGTTGATGTTGTGCCTATATCTGCTATCTAGGTTAAATAACACATGAGATACTGTATACATATATTAACCAAGGTATTCATATTCTGTGTGAGAGAACTGGATTTATAATGTTGTTTTTTAAGGCAAGATCGCAATTATGTGCTGTGCTTGCCTCTGTCAAAATATTCCCTCTTCTCTTTCTGTTTCTTGCCTCACTTAATCCTTCTTTCAACTCTTTTCAGTGGTATTTGTCTGAATTTTTTTTTTTTTGTAACCCTCATGCAGTACTGTTGCATTACATCAGTTGTTCATACTTTCATGTGTTTTCATGTGAATGTTTCAGGAATGTGAGTCTAATTATCCAATTCATTAGAAAAATGAAATGTATGTCCATTATTGTGGTTATGTGTGTTCAGTGTACATAGCTTTTCTGTGGATAAATTTGCCTCTGCAATTGTTGTAATGCAAGCTGATGGATGATAACAGGCTTTACATGTTACTCTTGATTATGACACTTGCATCTTCCAGGCCATTTGCAAGTAGTCAAGGCAGTGATACTTCTAGAGCCATTAGGGATTTGATAGTTTTGATTTAAGTTACAATTAATGAAATATATTTTGAGTATAATAAAATACAGCCATCATTCCAAGTAAGGATATTTTCAGTAGTTTTCTATGAAGTGGGAAGCTGCCAAATGCATATTTACATTACTTTTTAAGTGTGTCCAGTATAAAATCAGTGTGGTTGCTGTCATAAAAATAAGTAATTATTTCTGTAAAGTGTGTGTTTTACTACAAGGACTGAATACAATAGATCAGTGACTAAAGTCACATATTCCTTCAATATTTGTGTACTATATATTGTATGTTTCTTCATAGTTGACTGTACAAATGGTGTTAAGGTCATGCATTATTTATATATTTGATCTTGCATGATTTATAATGGTTGCAGTGATTCCAATTCAAGTTTAGTGTGATGTACTTGTAAATCCATACATTTGAATTTAGGTACATCTTTACATTGTGATTAATTGATATTTCACAAAAGGTTTTCATAAGAATTACAATTTTCTGTAGTATATTTTACAAATTTAAATATCTTTTAGAACATATTGGAAACAAAACAGCATTTAACATGAAGAAGTTCATTTCTTTATCAAAATACAGTCCACACATTCTTTAAAATAATATAAGATGTTTCCACATGATTGAACAATGCCTTCATCAGACAAATTTTGTATGCCTGTAACTTGCCCTCATGAACAAGTCTATGAGTGGCCAAACATGACTTGCAATATCCAGCATTACCATAGGTGGATAAGTGCAGTAGAGCCACTGTCTGGTGATTTTGGTCTACTTAAAGGCACGGCTATTCTACTGGTTTGCTTTCCAAAGGTGTCTGATGGGCATTGCTAATCTTACCCTCTGGGTTTGCCAACCGTGTGGATATGTCCTTATACCAAACAACAGTATTCAACTTTATTAAATCCAGCTTGGTTTGAATCCTTTTTTTAAATGCAATTATTTCTAAAATTTACATGCATTTATCAAGGTGTTACTTGAAACCGTGTCATAATATGAGGGAAAAGGAAATAAAAGTAACCCAAATGGCTGTATTTATTTATTTTATTTTGTATATTTTTTTTTTTAATCAGCAGAAAATGTCAGTAACCCTCACATCTTGCACCTAATTTTCAAATATACCGCCCAGGTAGACTAGGTTGACTGAAAGTGATATTTATCCCTTATCTTCACAAGATTTTGAGCTTCCAAGAGAAAAGGTTTAGTGTTGTGGCAAATCCAGAAATGCTTTTGATGAACAGACAAGTTTTTTATTTTTATTTTTTCTTGTGTGCTAATGGTTTTCTTTAAAATCATATTCAAGCAGAGAAAGAATGTACAACTTGTCAGATATATATGAATAAATATTCTTTTGTATGTCTGAATTTATTTCATTCCTGTCTTAAAAGAAAATATATTTTTTTACTATCAGGAAGAATAGTAGAAAAAGTTGATGCCAGCCTGAACAATGATTTTGAAGTCTTCATTAATGCACTGTCAAATTGTACTTTTTTATATGACCTATAATAAATATGATTAAATCTAGTAAATTACATACTGTAATATAATGTAAGACAATATTGATTATAATTATTGCTTATATGGTACTGTAACAATAATCCATTTATTAGCTACTTAATTGGCCCACTCACATTGGATAATGTCAAATTGCATCATGGTGATCCAAGCCTGAATGCTGAGTGACAAGAATCTATGCCATGTGCTGCTGTGTCTGCATACTTCAGTTATGCATACTAGTTTACTTGCTTGATCTTGACTATGGTCAACGGGGAAATGCAGGCCCCCAAAAGTAGACTTCAATCCTACCTTTTAGCCTCATTTCCTTAAAAAAACATTCTATATCCAAAACCACACACACAGGTGTATTTTTTTTCCCCTGCATTTCTAAATTCTTAACTCGAGTGGCTGATTTAGCCTGAAGCCAATGACATGACATGAGCAAATCCTGAACTGAATGGGGTAATAGAACATCAGTTACATGATTCTAACTGAACTGACTCATGCCATTGGCACTGGGTAATTGCACAGTTCACTGTAGCAACACAAGCCACAACCTGCAGCTTTGCATACTTCCCATGTTGGGTCACATCAGGTCCAACAGCCTCGTTCTCACTCTCTTCCCAGCAGGTGCTTCTCGCAACTCACTGCTGAGACCTGACTGGTTGACATAGACACGACTCTGGTTGGACTGAAGGCTCCCCTCGTTCCAGGTTGACTGATACAGCTCCCTATTACTTAAGCTTCAAGATCCAGATCAGCAACTAACTATCCTCCAGCTGCACCCCAGCATGCAGCAGCAACACAGGACTGCCTAGTTCTTTTGTTGACTGGGGAGCCTCTTTGGCTTCCCCATACAACTCCACTGCACTAACAGCCATAACAGTAGGAACTCACACCCACTACAATCACTCCCCAAAGATATAAGACACCAGACAAGTGGTAGATGAATACCCATCTACTACACCACTTTAGACTTGTGAAATTTGATTATACATAAATGGCTGGAAAATCACCAAGAAACTGTTAATAGGCCTGCCTGGCTTCACCTGATAACCTCATTCCATGAATTTTCTTATTATTTTTTAAAGCAATTAACATCATTACTATTATTATTGTTGACATTTGGATTATTATATTATCAATACTAATAGCAACAAGAAATAAAAATTAAAAATCCAAAAATCAGGGAAAATGTTAAACAGGTGAGACCAGGAAGGACTAGGCACAGAGTCCTTGGTGACTAAACTCTTGTGGAGTGTATGCAAACTTAATGAACAAAAATCACAGAGCACATGACTCACAACTGAACCACTTTGCCTGAGAGATTTTAGAAGCAAGGGAAACACCACTCTTAGCTACAACATATACTTTACTCCTCAGTGACCACAGGTGAAACAAATAAACTACTGTTTAACGTGCACAACATATAGCAGGCTTGACCACATGACATAACTGGATGTCTCTAGTGTGAGGGTTGGTCAAATACATGATGATAGGACATTATCCTAGACTGAAGTGGTTAGGGAAGGCAAATGGGGGGGGGGGGGGGGATTATATGAGACAAAACCAATCTCTGAGGAAACGTTACTTTTAATAGTTACTTTGTTTCTCATTCTACAAAAAAAAAAAGTGAGTGAGTGAGTGAGTGAGTGTGTGTGAGTGAGCGTCCCGAACAGATATATCTTTTTTACATCATTGAACAAATTAAAAAAAAAAAAACTTTCCTTTTGGAGTTGCTAAAATGATGAGCAACATAAGAAATTTAATATATGGTTATTTTTAAGGTCAATTTTCACACAAAATTATCTAATATCCTTTATCTGCTAACCTTCAGCCCCTTGCTCATTGTTGTCGTGGGGGGCTTAGGAAACGGGGACTAGGGCCAAATAACTTGGTCCTCAGCCCTCACCCCAACTAATTTTGCATGGTCTTTTCTTCTCCTTTCCTTTTCCTTGTCCCTTTCTTTATTCACTTATTCTGTCCATTTATCCTAATTATAAAACTCATTTTTGTAGTTTTCGCCACAGTAGTTTATCATAATGCTCCGTACTCCCTTAACTTCTTCCCCTTCTAACAACCTATACCTTATACTGTATCCCATCAGCTTCCCCTCTCTACCTTACTATCCTCTAGTATTGTTCAACCTATCACTTTACTCTAATCATTAACTCATTCCTAACCCTTTTCGCTACTCTAATTTACCATAGCGCCAAAAAAAAAAAGTTTAGTAATGGTTAACCCAATGCTGCCGGGGAAAATTAAATAAAAATAAGGAAAATTCTGTGCCTATTTTCTATATTTTTTGTGAAATATCTGCCCATAGATGGCTCTGCTAGTGCTTAGCCACAAAGGAGTCAATTAGTAGACCTTGTGACCTTACCTGATTTAAAATGGCGGGAAAAACATAATTTTAACTAGTGCTATGAATATCGATGGTGTTATTTTTATTATAAACATTATAATTATTATAATGTTTTTTAACATTAGTAACAGCAAAATAAGATAAGATAACGTAAAATATTTCATAAATCAAAGAAAAGGGTGAATGGGCGAGACAGGCAGTACTCGTAACTGGCTCATTGGTGACTTAGTACAAGTGTAGCCATCTATGTATAAAAACAATCAAACAAGTACTCACAGTGGGCATAGCACGTACGTACACGTCGTACCCGTCGGCAAGGGGTTAATGGTTAAAACCCATTAAAATACTATATGACATCAGATGTCATATAGCTCTATGGTAAAGACATCAAATGTATAGCACTACAGTAAAGTATTGTGACAAAAAAGGTAAAAATTATAATAATTAAAACTAATATGTTAGATGTAAAAGGTCACAATGCACCATCGGATAGAATCGTAGTGAAAAGGGTAAAGCGGGCAGCAAACGGGGTTAGGTTGGGATTGGTAGAAGGGGCAATTAGAGAAGAGGAGTGTTCTTATGGCCATGTTTAAGAAGTTTTGGATGTGCTGACAAGTTTCTGGAAGGGTTGGGTGGGGAGATCTGAAAAACAAAGGTTTTCTTTTGAGGAGGAGAATAGGAGACAGAGGGGTAGGCAACAGGGAAGTGGTAGAGATTGGAGTATCTGGATTTAGAATAGCAAAAGAATTTGACTGGGAGAGAGAGGTTCAAGGTGGGACGGTATGGGGTTGGGGGAAAAGATATTGAGGGAGATGCACAAACATAATGGGGCATTGGAGTAGGCAGTGAGAGAAAAACCTTGTCAGCATACTTCCTGTCTGGCCTAGCACAGAGTAAGGCCAGGGTAAATAATGCATGAGCTTGGGACTGTAACGGTGACAACATGTGAACAATCGCAACAACTGCCAAAAGGAAACTTTGCCTACCTGTTTTTGGAGACATTTGTGAAAGAGAAGGGTATTGGCATAGTAAGGGACTGTAGGGGGAATCACAGTAAAATCACTCCCATTCAGCTAGGCTAAAAAGAGTATTCAAAATATCTGTAGCAGTGGAAGTAGTAGAGGGACGACGATGGGAGGAAGAGGGAGTGGTGTGGAATGAGGTAGCACTGCAGGGGAAGAAGACGATGAGGTTGATGAGTAGTAATAAGGGAGGAAGGGGCAGAAAATGAAGACTTTGCAAGAGGAGATGGAGAAGAGGCTGTTGGGAGGGAGGGAGGGATGTATTCTGAAGGTTGAGTAATAACCAGTGGTTGACCAGAGAAGTTATTTCAGATAGGCTAGCTGATAATGGGGCAAGCCTCAGTGCCCCTAATGAGGGTACAAAATATTCATTATTGGCCATGGTGAGTCCGAAATATGTGAGAAAGACTGTCTATGCCTCAGGGTCCTCATGAGGGGTAAAGGCTAAACAACAAACCAAGGGTATACCTTGTTCATAACTGCCTGAGGCTGTTTAGGACTGACAAAGTCAGCCTTTCATCCATTCAGCATAGCCCTTATATCTTAGGAAGTGGGCAGAAGGGGTTGGAGAAAAGAAGGAAAAGGAGAGGGGAGAAGAAGAGGCCATACAAACTTTGTTGGCTCAAGGGCTGAGGCCCAAGGTTGGGGGTGATACCCCGTCATTGGCCCTCGGCTCCCTTCTCCTATGACCAATACCATAACAATGGGTATAGGATTTGGGATAACTGTCAGGCAACATTTTGTACTAAGAGTGGATCCAAATTTGAAATTGTTAAGGGTATACTGAAATTGTTAATTGTATGGGTGCTTGGGGGGGAGGATGGATTTGAAATCTGAAAATTTGTAGATTCATTACCACTCTCCTGAAAAGGGCCGAGTTAACCCATGCACATCAGATGACATCTTTTCTTGCCATGACGTATTGAGTCTATATGTTGTATGGCAAGTATTGTTGTCACATGTGGTCAAAACTGCTCTATGTCAGACACACTAACCTTGACATAGATCTTAGAATTATTAAGAGTCTGGTCTTTATAAAGAATAAGTTAAAATTAGAATTTCATTATTCGAAAATCTATAGGATAATTCTAGAGGCACAGACTTTCTAATTTTTGAAAATATGCATATAAGAACTCACTTGCTATATTGAAAACATATGAGTTGACCTGACCAGTTCATGAGGTACTGTATTCTAAAAGTGACTGTTAGAACTATGAAATACCATAGAGTAGAGCTGAAGATATTACCATTGATGACTAAAGAAAATCAATTTTTTTTTCAAAGGTAAAAGAAAGACAAAAATATTCATGTCATTATTATTAAAAAAGAAATGCTTTCAATGCAGTGGTAAAGGTACATAATCACAAATGGTACAGAAAATGTGTGGTTAGTATTCTTGTAATATTTCTAGTATTTTACCTCAAAAAGTAAAGATATGAATGTGCTTAATTTTACTATAAAAATTTACACATAAAAACAACCTCTACATATACAGAGTTTACAAAAGCTAAAAAAAAAAAAGAAAAGAAAAAAGGTTATAAACATGTGATGATAATGTCTTGTTTTTTTTTTTTGTCTTGTTTTTGTTCAGAAAATATAGTCTAAACGGAAAAACAAAGAAAAGCAGAAAACAGAATAAAAAACAAAAATTACAAAATAAATATATAGACAACTAAAGAAAATTGTCAATCCTAACTTCTATCTGTAATCAATTTGCACAATAATTTTTCCTCATGCAATGCACCAAACCCATTTCAGCTTTTAAACAGTTTTGAATCCTTATGATGACCAGTTTAATTAACAATTACCAAAACAAGTAACTTAAATCAATCCTTTCCATGTGCTAAATCCATTTAACACCAAAATTACTTTCTCTTTGGGCAAACTGCATATAACAAGGATTAATCATCATTACAAATAAAGGTCTTCAAGAAACACAGACAGTTAGCATTATCAAAAATGGATGTAAAAGCAACCACACATACAAATTGTTGTTACTTCGCCCACAAAAGCAACTTATTATGATTTCAGTTCTTAAAAATGAGATCATCAGGTACTATATTTGTATATAACAGCCCTACTGAGGCATATATTACTAAATCTGATCAATCAAATCATTTGTTATTGGGCTACAGTGACCTATGAAAAGAAATTATACAGTAACAAATCAGAACAAAACAAAAATTGTAAGCAACAAAAAGTAAATGAAAGTATTGACTACAATATAAATAAGATTATGCAGTAATGGAAAGAAATCAGAGAGAAATGCTACCCTGCACCCATTTCATCATCTACTGACAACAGACAGAAAATTATGCTTGTGATTCATGGCTATCCAAAGAGAGGAGAAAAGAAAAACAGAAAAAAAAAAAAAAATATATCTGATAAACTGCTATATAACAAAAGACAGAATTTACAGAGTAAACCAAAAGTCACAGAAGATAAGCTTGTAAAACAGTACTGATAAATAAATGTTTTTAATAAAATAATACTCTTAAAATTACTACAAACAAGATAATTACAAGAAAATGTCATTGGAGAAAATGGGAAAAAGCAGAATATCAAAAGACCAGAAAATGTTATAAAAGTTTATTACTTATGCAATTTACATTTAAATAATGCATCTCCATCACTTTATCTATCTGGATTCTTAATACCTGTAAGACAATAAAAATGGCATCTTCCTAAACATCAATGATATCTCCAAAGTGTGTCCTTACTACATTTAATATCTATAAAATTATAAAATACTCAAGAAAAGAAAGAAAAATTACACACGACTAATTTTGACCACCTACACTCCTTGCAAGCAGATCGTGCTAACAGTGAACATTAAAAATTTCTTTTTAGAAAGTACTTTTTTGTACTGAAGTTAAGCCAGTGGTACTCAAGATTACTGCAATGTTCTAGAAACATTCTAAACTATATACTTGAGCATTCCAACTCATTGACAATCTTGCTCTTGAATGTGGACACAAAAGGCCTCTATCGAAGTGAACATCTTCCGTCCCACTAATTTACTGTATATGCCTTGTTTTCCCTTCAACTGGCCCAGGGCTTTTCTTGTGATGTCTTATATGTTATCAACTGCATTTTTCCCATAATCTTCTTTCAATTAACATTTGCAGTAAGCTGTTCTGTGGCTTCACTGATGGCTACAACTTTTCAGACATATTTGATATCTGATCATGATCTATTATGCAACAGATATGAATCCCCTTCTTTGGCTTGATGCAATCAGAATGTTTTCATTTGCTGGTTTTGAGCCCAATAAGTGTACAATGAAACTCATCTGAGTGGACCGTCACATGGGTGTCATCACTGTGTGCCAAATCTCTCTGCGCGCTTCTTCTTGATTTCATCTTCTGAGGAGGAGGATGCGGTAAATCTTGCTGCTCTTGCAGCCTTAGCATCATCTGGGCTGGTTCTGCAAACAAATCTAATCTCAGGAAACACAATAAAGAAACACAGATGTTGGAATAGTACTGATCAAACTGTGAATGTGAAAAGGGGCTTTGTTGCTGGTAATGGATTGAATAACTATACACAGAGATGGAGAATGCAAACAGGCCAAAGTAAAGCTAGTATATAGACATTAGCATATTGGTATATGACATAAGGAAAATTTCAACTCTGTACTGTGAACTTAATGTTCGTAGCATTACATAAATATTGCAAATCATGTATGCCATTTTCCACTCAATTCTGTTATCATAGATTAGAGGTTCATTCCTCTTAATCTGTAAGACTGAGAGACTTGGTGAACACAATGGAATTTGTACTTTTGAAAAAGATGTAAAGCTATCTGAAGTTTCAAGCAGATGAACAGCTAATTTTATAAGTAAAAATGGTATCAGAAATAAATTAGCAGCTTCTCTGACCAACTGAAGTGCTTTGATAATCATAATATACATTTTTATTACCATTAGTACAATAGTTTTATTACCGTAAGTACTGTTTCTCATACACTGTCTATCAAACTATCACATATTAACAGCAAGCATCAGTCAAGAGTTTATTTCTAAAGATATCACTGACATGCAGGACAAGTCTTGGAAGCTGGATTCCTTTATTTTCTTTTAGAGACCAAGAAGAAATGTGTAAAAGTATATATTTCATACTCACATGGCTACTTTTTCTGTCCCAGCTGGCTTTGTTTCAGTTCCTCCAGCAGCAAATCTCTCTTGCCTTTGCTTCATTTTCTCCAATTCCGAAACCTGGATTATGAATATAAAAAAAAGAGGGTTGGAAAGGATGGAAAAAATCGAAATGCAGGGGTCTGCTCAACCCATCCAGATGACAGACACTGGGGTATAGCAGTGGATGTGCCAATATTTCATGAGTATGGGTAAACAGCTTTTCAAAATAAAATCATGAGAGAAGTTTGCATTCCGTGGATAGCATGAAGAGGTTAGCCGAGTTGGGTTATGAGTACATGGAGAAGGTGTGGGGAGCTACTGAAGCAGACAGGTGGGACGTGGTCAGGGTATATCAAGCCCAGTGTCTGCCAACCAAATGTCTACCCATGAAGAGCTAAACACTAATATGGATGAATGATTCACTTAAGGTAAGTTCAAAGAAAAGTATAACATACTTATACCAGATTTAACATACATTACAGGTTACCTTTGTGAGTGACTTGGAGGTTACTTCTCCAAATCGCTTGGCACGTGCTTTCAACTTCTCAATGTCTGTCCCCTGTAAGTAGAAAGTAATAATATACTATTATCCCAATGGCGACGGGTCACGCCTATAGGCGTCATAACAATACGCCCGAAATGTGGCGTGCGGCTGTCCACCGCGGCAGCGCGCCAAAGCACCCTGAGGCAATGATTCGGCTTGATGTACCGAATTCACGCGCTCAGAGTCGGCGCGTTGCTGCGGTTCGCCAGATCGTAGTTTTTTTTAATTTTCTATACCCGTCGCCAATGGGTTAACATCAAACAAATACCCATGACAACCTGAAATATTCAGCCAGAATTATAGGTGAAATGTAAAATCAGATATATTTGCTAATTTGCAATCACCATCTGTACTCTGCATAAATGCTTCTACCCTCAATTCATTCTAAGGTCACTTGTGCAGAAAAGCCAAAAGCAGTTTCCTTTATTCAAACAATATAATTATATAACTATATTATTATCACATTCACTTATTTACCTCACCATATGGGAACTACCTTACCCCTGTTTCCATAGACAGCTTGGCAGGTTTCTTGTTGACAGCTGTTGTAGTGCTGTTACCAGCAAAGCGTTCTGCCCGAGCCTGTTTTCTGGCTTCTTCGTTCAACGGAATGCCAAATCTTTCAGCTCTTGCCTCAATATGCTGATGTAAAAGGAAGGAAAAACTATAAACCTTAAAGCTGAAGTTGTTGGAGCACATCAGTTTGTAAACAGAGGACAAAAGAGATACGAGATCCTGACAACACACCATATTCACAGAAGCTGGATCGGAATCAATAAAAACAACAACACAAAAGCCGAGAAACACTCACAGTCTTGTTCTCAGTGGAGCTCAGTCTGATGAGCTTCTTGGAAGGCACGCCATCCTCTTGACCCTCACTCTGGCTTTCGGGTGAAGTGTTTTCCTTGGAGGCCTCTGTGGGAGGGGGGGTGGTTGGGGCTGTGGGCACTGGAGGCTCAGATCGCTTCAGGCTGATTTTCTTCTTTTCTGGCTGTTCAAGCATTGTGGACACCTGGTTGAGATCAGTTGAATTCAGTTCCTAATGAGATAAAGGTGTAATTACAAACAACTGTTTAAATATGATGAATTACACGACATGCTGAAGTAAAAATATCAGGTATGTGAGATACCCTTTCAATCTTAGAGAATTACTCCATCAACACTGAAGCCCTTGGATCCAGGCACTTCGCTGACCGCACATGGCCCAAAATCCGGGCATTAATCATACTTGAGCAGGCATCCTAACAGGTGTGGCTTGTAAAACCAGCGCACATGAACACTCATGTGCGGTGAGAAGACAATTTGTTATTTGTTTCATTCTTTTTATTTTTTGTAATATTCAATTTTCTGTATTACTTGTTCTGCCACTAACACCAGGCTGAAACTCACTTATCAATGGAAATAATTACCACTGAGATTAATCACCCTTCAAAAGTTTTGTGCACTCGTGGAGTCATTTCCGCCACCCGCCTTTCAGCCAAAATTCTTTTTTTAACGGCGAGTTCCCCTCGTTTCACCCTCAGCTAAATCTTTCCATGACAGCATGTTCCCGTCACCTGCACCTCAAGCTAAACCTTTTCATGAGGCGATGGTTACATCATCTGGATCATAGAGGTTAAGAACTTTCTCTTTTTAGCAACCACAATTTATTTGCAAGTGCATTTCATTTTATTTTATGATTATTTTTTCCTCTTCTTTAAGACCTGGTGGATAATTTTCATGATGTGAAATACTTATACGTATAACCTATCAAATCAAATTTCAATTCAATCTAGTTGATGGGACTATCAAGTCATGAAAAAAATATGGTTGAGTGCCAAGCGAAGGGAATATGCCACCATGAAAATATTTGGCTGAGGGCTAGGATGATGGGAACTTGTCATGATGAAAAATTTGGCTAAAGGCCAGAGTAAAGAGAATAAAAGGAATGAGTGCACAAAGTTCAGGGAGAAAGATAAGACTCAGTAGAGACTTAGGAAGGAAAACTTGTATTATTTCCACCTGTATATGAGGCTGAATGTATCACCCATGATCAATGGCTGGAAGAGCTCCGGCATGCTCGAGATCCAATTCCTGCTTGCCATGACTGGCACCACTGGGTGTGTTACAGAAAATTCAGTATCACGAAAATATTTTCAAAATATTACTTATTGTTAGTATCACTGCAGTTATAGACTATCTAGAGAGATGATATGAACTCTGCAGAAGTCTGTAAAATGCATTCTTGATGTAGCATATAAAATGACAAATATAGACTTTGTTAAATGTGAAAAATGCAAAAAACCCTCATGCAGATGATAAAAACATTGCAAAGAGGAAGCAAGGATTCATCGAGTGGGCTGGGACTAAAGCCACACACCAAGGAGAGTCAGCACTCAAGTAAGCCTAATGCTCAGATTTCAGGACACGTGTGGGAACGGAGGCACCTGCATCCAACAGGCTAAAGAAATAACATTCATAGATATGACAGGCAACTGAGCTCTTGATTCCAAAGCCATATACCTACAAACCTGAGGAAGTGAGACACTCTGAATCTAGAATCTTGTGCAGAGATAAGAATATCTTATCAAAAGCTGCATATGGCACTAATTTTTGATAACACAGTTGGACAGATACAAGTATAAGCATTAACAAAAAGAACGACAATCCATACTGACACTTTAACAAAAAACCAATGTAGTCTACTTACATCTCGGACACTGATGTTGACTCCCAAAGCTGCTGCCTCCTCCTGGGGGGTCAGCTTTCCAATATCTACAGCATCCATATCATCATCACCTCCGAGGATCTCTTCTTCATCAAATTCTTCGTCCTCTCCATCTACTGTGCCCAGTGGAACATTTCCATCTGTGAAGCAAGTGCAAGTGTAAAGCAGGAGTGTTTGATCACAAAAACTTGACCTATAATTTTATGAATCTACTCTTACCACATATAAAACAACAGACAGATATTCATTTCATTAAAGAAATACAGTATAACAAAATAAACAAACAGTTAACCCATTGCCAATGGGTGATTTCCCAATACGCAAGCCCTCTCTCCTGGGCTGTATTCATAGTGGCCCGGGCCCTGTTGCCAGGGGCTTGTATTGTCACCCTAGTGTGCGCAACATGACTGTACATGCCCCCGGAAAACAGGACCGGCGCACCATGGCACGTATGCATGTGCCACCTGTAATATAGTCCAAGCATGCCATAGCATACCACCCGGCAGGAAAGGGTTAAATACGAATAAATATCTCTCTCTATCTCTCTCTCTCTCTCTCTCTCTCTCTCTCTCTCTCTCTCTCTCTCTCTCTCTCTCTCTCTCTCTTTCTCTCTTTCTCTCTTTCTCTCTCTCTCTCTCTCTCTCTCTCTCTCTCTCTCTCTCTCTCTCTCTCTCTCTCTCTCTCTCTCTCTCTCTCTCTCTCTCTCTCAATTACGTAGAAGGATACCATATAGCATAGCCTAGATCAGTCCATTCACAAACCCCACAACTTACCAGCTTCTAGAGCTTCTTGTAGCCTCTCCACCAGCTCATTTTTGTTGCCTGTCACGGGTAAACCTCTCGCCTTCAACTCCTTCTTCAGGTCAGCGACCTAGAGAAAAGCAAGATAAATAATGTTTCTCACACTCCAATGTAGAAGTAAAAAAGAAAGAACAGAAGAAAATAAGAAAGAAAAAAAAGAGATAAAGTTGCCAGGATTGCAAGAAAACATGCCACGTCTATTGTTTCTTTTCATTTATTGATAGTCTTTACACGCAGATGGCTCCACAAGTGCTTAATCACCAAAGTATCCATTATGAGTCTTCCCTAGCTCACCTATTTACCCTTCTTGATTTTTGGAAAGCTGCTTTCTTATTTTCTGTTGCAATTAGTATTGTTAAGAACATTGAAATAATCATAACACCAAAAACAATAAAAACACTGAAATCAATAGCATTAGGAAACTCAAGAAAAGGGGAAATCAGCTGAGGACACAGAGGCTTACAAATTGGCTCCTTGGTGGCTGAGCACTTGTGGGGCCATCAATGTGCAAACAAAATTCGCAAAAGAAAAGGACAGTAACCAGTGTGATTAGTCAGGACCGATGGGTTATGAAAAAAAAGAAAAAAAAAAGAAGAAGAAGAAGAAATGAGCACTTAACCATGATTTATAAAAAAAAAAAAAAAAAGGAATTTTGTTCCTTTAACAAAATAATTGCAAAGGCAAATTTAATGCTGGCTATGCTACATGTTAGATCACACATAAATATTAATTGATATTGGTGTATATCTTTTGGGAAGAGGATGTATATAAAGAAATTCAGATAACTCTATGTTCACAGAAAAATAAAAATAATTTAGGTATCCAAATGTTTGAGAATACACTGATGCATGATCTTTAGTAGACCATGCAAATTGTGGCATTATGAGAGAATGTCTGGAATTATTTTATTATTGCAATGGTTACAGCTTACCTGTCCAATTGCAGTGATTAATCTATCACAGAAATGGTATGACAATTTTTTTTTAACATTCTCTTTAGAAGTATAATATCAAGTAGGGGGTTATGTGATCATTCCTATGAATACAAATCACACAAAGTGAACAGTCTGGATGAGATGATAAAATCTTTATACAGCTTACTTTTTTCCTCACTGACCAAAACCTCCTCTTCTCAAAAAATGTCTAATACACAACAGGGAGAGCATGCAAATGAAAAATTAAGCCTTAGCCCCAATTAGAAGATTATGTGCGCATCACAACACTGACACAAATCTGTCCACTCTTCCCATGTGCACTCGGATCACACAAAGAGAGAAAAGGTGCTACTATAATGTGATGTTAACCAAGACTTTTAGCCAGCTGACCTTATGCTCCAGATTTCAAGTCCTATGGCTATATTCCTATCACTTTTGTTAAATACAACTCAATTCATGTAATACTGTTGTAATATAAAATAAAGTATTTATCTATATCTATCCACCTATATCTATATATAATTATATACAAAGATATATGAAGATCCTGAATATTTTGCTCTACATTAACATCAATGATATGTATTTCTTAAATTGTATTTCATTGATATACTTGGCATATCATCTATAAATGTAGACAAATAAATTCCCATAATTTTTTATGAGCATCTTTCAGTCTCTATGTGACAGAAACACCTCACTGCCAATAGTTCCTGGCTCGAATTCCTGGAAGTATTATTTTGGCAGTAATGATGGTATACATTACATATAACAATCTTGCTTTTCAGTAAAATGCTCATTAAATAAATTGGAAAAACATTTATCAATATTCTTTTCTATCTTTACTTATTGTTCTATGAAATGTATATTTAAAGTAAGAGTAATAATTTAAAAGATTTGCGTGTGCAGGATAATGGTGATAGCAGTTTTAATGGGCTCTTTTCAGCCTCTATATATCTATTCATGGTCCAGAAAGACCCTACAAACATGGCCCTGATAATAAATGAGGGTATGGAGGATGCCAGGGAAATTGCAGATAAAAAAATTAATAATAATACTAATAATAAAAAATAAATCATCAGCAAAACCAAATTAAATAATACTGTACACCTACTGAAGGGGGCTGCATCCCCGGCAACCCCCAACCCCTGCCTGGAAGACAAGCAAACTCCATGGAACTAATTCTAAAGGGGGCTTTCCACTAACTTATTTTAAGATGTGTGTGTGATGTAATAAATGGGTCACAGCCCCTTGCATCAACAAAAACATTCAAAACACACTGCTAGGGAACAATTTCACAGAGAGTTGGTCCTGGGGACATATTGACACCACCATTCTTGGGGGAGATGGCAACAGGACCAGTAATGGAAGGAAACACGTACACCATGTAGAGAACATCAGGATCTGACACTAGATGGTATGCTATCATATGTTGATCATGTGTGTGCCGTTTCATCTACAGAGTCGTCAGACCAATAGGAACAAGAGTTTCCCCTCCTCCTTTGAGGTCCACAATTGGAATGACATGGGTCTGCTTGTAGACATGTGGCCACATTTCTAGAAGATGTCAAGATGGCTCAGTGTGAGGGTGGGTGTTCTTGGGTGCTTTGTGATTTCATGCATGTTAAGGGCAGTAGCCATGAGGCACTGCTTGAGCTCTGCTAGTCATGTCTATTCCATAGAAAAAAAAATAGCCCTCTGCACCATACATCTGTATCTGAAACTCACAGGTTAGTGTAACCCCTTTGTTTGTCTTCCAGAGGTTTGGGAGGCAGTGGGTTGCAGGAGACAAAATCACCTTTATTTGATAATGTGCTGGCCTTCATTACCTTTACATTTTACCCTGCAATTTCTATGTTAACCTACATGCCCTCCCCTACTATCAGGGTAATGTTTGTGGGGTCTAAGGTGGATTAACAGCCACAAGTCCAGCATTGTAATAACAGGTGGAGAGTAGTGTGTGAGAAGAATACATCAGTACCACCATAGTCATGCTCCACTGTGCACAAGTGTTTGGAAAAATTACCAATACAAGTACGGCTTTGGTAATTTCACAGTAAGGCCATGAGTCACCAGTGAAAATTACTTTGGTATCAATAGCTTGCATCTGGCACATACTATCCATATATAATAACTACAACAGCACAGCATAAAGAATCTGTTAGCAGTGAGGCAACTGGTAACAAACCACCATCTTGCAAATCCTTGTAAAACAGAACTTGTACACTTTGCTGGTAATTATCATCAAATTTGGTAACAGACCAAGCCTTATCTAGCCAAAACATATGTGATGGAAGTTTGCTTAAGCTTGCCAGAGTGCTGTAGGCACACAGACCCTGGTGATCAGTTAAAGACGTGATTCCTTTATGGTTATCAGCTAACACTGTTATTTGCATGATATTAGCATAAATTACAATTCTAAACAGTATCTTCTCCGGCAGATTTTATACTCTCCCTAATACATTACATTTGTTTTGTTTTTCTAACTAAAATTCTAAACAGTGCATATCAAATGCACTGATGCCAAATAAGTTGGCAATTTTTTCTACAGAATTACCATAATCTTTAGACAGCCACATTCTAGAACTTTTATTCTCCTAAAATGCATCAAAACTTAATCTATATCACTGTCTATTCTCTAAGCTATTAGAACATTTTTTGTAACTATCAAAACCCATTTGAAACTTGCTTTGATCTGCATTAGTGCTGCTACTTGACATATAAACACCAACAATCTGAACAAAGAATGGTTGTTCGTGATAAGGAAGGAATGTGCTGTTATTACATTCTCCAGAGGCAGAATAATTAGGAACAATTTAATAGTAAAACAGGAAATGTACCCAATAACAGCATATGCCAGACACAGTACTTGACAGGGGACAGCAGAGAATTATAAATTCACCCTTAAGAGCTTTGTTAAATGATAGGTGTAGCTTCTAAATTTTGTGCTACCACAAGGCTTATAAACCAAGATCATATATTATTGCAAGATTGAGTAGGTAAAGTTTTCTTACTTGATCATAAACACCAAGGTGGCTGACACATTCCAGTTTGCCAGATTACGTGTGATAGGGGTTTGCTAGCCTTTTTGGAGTGTCGACAAGTATGGAAGCCAAACTGATTAGCACAAGACTTGTGGCAAATGCGAAATGCCAAAAGGACTAAACTATACAGCTGAATATAAGCGTGACACAGACATGCATGAAATAATGAGGCCTCAGAACTATTTTTCCGCCTAAAATCTTGCAATGGTATCCAGTCATTGTGGTGCAAAGGCTGCATGATAAAAAGTATACAAATCATGACTGGTCTCAGATACTGGTGGAATAACATACATGGCAAGATGGAAAATTTCATCAAGGCATGAAATACATGCCATGGGAAGGTCATCGTTTGAATAATTGTTGACTCAACCAGACAAATTATCATCAAATAAGAAACCAATCCAAGCTCTATCTTAAAATAATATACAGAGGTGGAGGAATGTTGGCTTTGCCGAAGTTCTAAAGGTGCATCATTTGTTATTGTGGCCCTAATGCATTGGAAGTCAAACAATATACATATCAGTATAGATTGCAGATAAATTTAAAATGAATTTGAAAAAAGGGGGAGCTTTGTGGGTATCTGAGAAACATGTGCAACTCTTACTGTCTCACACAACACAGAACATCAAGTTAACTTACTTTGCTACACTTCACTATCCATAAACTTCACAGATTGTGGAATAAGAGAACCTCTTATTCTGAGACACTTTACATCTGTGGAATTTCAGTCACAAACTGTATATAAAAAAGATTTAAAATACTATCATAAAAGAAAAAAAGAAAAGAAAAGAAAAGAAAAGAAAAGAAAAGAAAAGAAAAGAAAAGAAAAAAGAAAAGAAAAATCAATCAATCAATCATATGTCAGTGGGCTTTTGTCTAAAAAATTAGAGCTCTTTTAGAAGAGCCAATTTATCATTAACTAAGGATGCATATGTGGTGGATGCGTGTTGACCTTTACCAAAGTGCCAGAGACAATTGGTTGACACCTGCATCACTTTCAGGTTTAGGTAAATCTTTTAAAGTTCACCACACTCACTTATGTAGTAATTCTAATGTTTTCCCTTCTTTATATGAATGAGTTTCAAATTATTCTGACCTTCATTTCTGTAAAATAAATCACTCATTTTTGAGGTAAGTTATGGTAGGCCTATTTCAAAACCAAGTGATTCCTCACACCTTGGCCAAGATGTTAATTTCCTCCCCTTGGGTAGACCCCGAAGGGCAACTTAGATTATTTAATTAATTTTGTGACTTGAAGTTGGGGACTTAATCTCTGGTCACTGCCTTTGTACTGTAAATAATTACCGATATGGAAAAAATACACACACTGATATGTGATACAATATACGCAAGTAAAGAATAACATGAGACATTATAAAACTAGGTGGGCATCTGGGGGCAAGGCATCTGGGGTTACGAAGGTTTTTGGTTCATACGGCAAAGTCTGTATATTTCCCAGGAGTGGCGGGAGCAACAGGGACTCAAGAGCAGTGAGGTCAACTCGTAAACAAATACCAACACTTTCATTAACATCATTTGCAATGAATAATAACAAAAGATTAATGTATAATATAATGCAAATGATTAAAACAAGGAATAATACAATACTTGGGTGAAAAGCTGTGCGAACCTAAAACACTAACTAAAATAACTGACCAAACATCTGGCAACATCAACAACCTCTCCCTTGAGCCCGACAAAACCACAAAACTTCCTCTCACTGCGGTTTTCACTGAGCTCAGAACACACACACCCTTCTCTCACACTTCCAGGACACAAGGGGGATAGAGACCTCCCTCCCAAAAGGAAAGTAGGAGCGAAAAGGGGACGAGAGAAAAAGCGGAAAGCTGCAGTCCTCGCCACCCGTGGCCCAAAAGCACTAGCGACTCTGTCTTCTCGAGGCTCACCTATACCTTCTCGTCAAGCCTGGTGTTGAAAAGCCTCCTCGAGACACCTCCCCCAAGAGGACCAACGCCGCCACGAGGTCTAAAAGCCCCTGTGAGTCTGGCACCGCGTCTGGCACTGCGCCACGACGGGTCTGAAAAGCGGCAAACTCGGCTCCCTCCACCATTGACCTTCTTCCTCGCCCTATATTAACCCTCTCACCTTCAATTTTCCTTTTCCGTTTTACTCACCGGGCTCTTCGCCTTCTTAGAAAGTTGCTCGAGATAGAGAGAAGGGGCAAATGGTGACGCTACGGGTAATTAATTTCGTACCTTCATTTTTGAGATTTGAGAAGCGTCGTCCATGTTTGTTTCCTGCAGGGAGCGTGAATGTAAACTTGTCAACGTTGGAAGGCATTTTATTCCTTTATAAAATTTCGCGGAAATATTAGAGTAAAAGAATATAATCGTATACGTAAATATTTATTTTGTTATTTTGTACGTAAAAGGCAATAAACACGCGTATACAGGAAATATTTTACTAGTCAATCCAGAAAATTCGATCTAACCTTTAGTATTTGACAAACATTAAATAAATGTGATTTAGATAATTTGAAGAATAAATAGCATTCATAATATTTAAAAACAAATAGAAATATCTTGCATGTAACAGCAATATCTTTATATACATGATGCTTGCAGTATCAAGTGAAACTACGAACAAGTTTTCGAAGAGATTAACATCCGCATTGCATTCATAAATGAAAATTTAAATGATAACTTGTAGAATGAATAATGCTAATAATTATAAGTTGTTGATGATGATAGTGATTGTTGTCGTGGTTTTTATGATTATTTTATCATTATTGTTGCTTTTAGTATTATTGTCATCATCACTGTTACTGTTATTATCATTATCATTATGATAGCAATTATCTTTATTATTATTATCATTACTATCATTATTACATTATTATCGTTATCACCATTATCACCATTGTTATCATCATTATCATTGCGGTTGCAGTTAATGATAATAATAATGATAATGATAATAATAACGATAACAATAGTAATAATAATAATAATAATAATAATAATAATAATAATAATAATAATAATATTAATAGTAATAATAATAATAATGATAATAATAATAAAAATAATATTAATAATAATGATGATGATAATAGTGATGATGATGATTATGATAATAATAATGATAATGATAATAACAATAACAATAATGATAATAAAGATAATAATAATAATAATAATAACAATAATGATAATAATGATAATAATAATGATCTAATAATAATAATAATCATAATCATAATAATAAAAACAATAACAATAATGATAATAATAATAATAATATTAATAATAGTAATAATAATAATAATAATAATAATAATGATGATTATGATAATAATAATAATAATAATAATAATAATAATAAAAATAATAATAATAATAATAATAATAATAATATGATAATAATAAGAGCAATAATAATGCTAATAATGACAATGATAATATCAATGATAATAATAATGATAATAAGCAAGATGATGATATTAATGATGTTAACAATAATAATTATAACAATAATGATATTGACAATAACGATATTGCTAATGACAATAATAATCACAATATTAAAGATAGCATTACAGATAGTAGTAAGGATGATAATGAAAATGATAATGGTAATGGGAATGATAATAATAACAATAATGAGATTAATGATAATGATAATAATAGTAACAACAGTGATGATAGTAAATATAACGATAACAACAATAATGATAATAATGCCAATATTGATAATGATAATAATAATGGTAATAATGAAAAAAATATTGAAAATTATAATGGTAATAATAAAAGATAATGATGATAATGACGATGATAATAATAAGAAGAATATTAAAAACAACAATCAGAATATGAATAAATATAATAATGATACTACTACTACTACGTGGACTTCTGCTAATGATGATAATACTAATGATAATAGTAAATATAGTGATGATGACTATGATGCTAATAATAATGATAACAATATTGATAATAATGATGTTAATGATGAGAATGATAAAAATCATAAAGATGATAATAAAAATGTTAATAATAATAATAATAATAATAATAATAATAATAATGATAATCATAATATTGATAATAATCAACATCATCATATTAATGATAATAATGATATATTATCAATGATAATAATAATAACCGTAATAATAATGATAATAATAGTAATCATAATAATAATGATAATAATAGTAATGCTGATAATAATAATGATAGTAATAATAATAATAATAATAATAATAATAATAATAATAAAAGTAATGATAATAACAATAATAGTAATAATGATAATAATAGTAATCATAATAATAATGAAAATAATAGTAATGCTGATAATAATAATGATAGTAATAATAACAATAATAATAATAATAATAATAATAATAATAATAATGATAATAATAATAATAATAATAAAAATAATAACAGTAATGATAATAACAATAATAATAACAACAATAATAGTAGCAATAATGACAGTAATAGTAATAACGATGATAATACAAAATAAGAAGAATGATGGCCTCAAGAAAACAGCATAGTTATGAAATGCTGCCACCAGAGTGAGCCAAGACTGAAAGGATATCGGAAGAGAAGGCATAGATGTTGGATAGAAGGGGAAATGTTCTAAGTAACTGAGCAGATGCTAATAGACCAGAAAATAAGATAACACGGTGAAGAAAAAATGGCTCTCCGATCTCGAACTTGAAGAGATTCGAAGAAACGTAGAGGACTAACATTAAGGATTAATGAAGATGAAGAGGTCGATGTTGATGAAGAAAACAGTTTAAATGACGCAGAGATGGGACTAATCGAGCGACTGAAAAACATCTAGCAGTCAGAGAGTGAGATTACTATGTTAGAGAGGAGTAGAAGACTGCAATCTGCGGTCCCAAAAGTTGATACCTTGTCAGGGAAAATGAAAACAAACAACATCACGGATACAAATAATCTCATATATGCAGGTGCAGTTTTAGTCAGCGAGTTGCTTAGGATTAAAGAAGCCTAATTGGAATGCCAAAAGAGAACGAAGGTGGGAAAGAGGACTTGAAGAGCGAGTGAAGGAGGTGAACAAAGGTCTTTGTCGGGTGAATACGTTGACTGAAAAGAAGAAAATTAAACATAAGCACAAGAACTGTCTGCAAAATAAATATAAGATTACACAGAAGGGACTGTGAAGGAAGAAATGTTACAAAGGATAAAGGTTATCACAGAGAAGATATAACGATTTCACGATCGGATAAACCAATATCAACAGAATAGGATGCTTCGGAATAATCAAGGACAATTTTACCAACAGTTGAACCGTGGTGGGCAACATGAAGCAAATGATGTTCCAGATGCAGAAGCAGCGAAGGAGTTTTGGGAAGGAACTTCCAAGGGGATACATTATCTCCTTTGCTGTTTGTAATAGCGCTGGATCCCTTGACCCACATATTGAGGAAGTCGAGGGCAGGATACGAATTTTCTCAGAGGGGAGGGAAGGTTAACCATCTTTTATTTATAGATGACCCTAAAGTTGTATGTGAAGGATGAAAAATCATTTGACTCCTTAATTCAAACAGTTCGGATTTTCAGCACAGATATTGGAATGGAGTTTGGAATAGAAAAGTGTACCATGTTAGCGTCGAAAAAAGGAAAGGTACTTACATCAAATAGGATTAAGTTACCAGACGAGTCTGTGAATAAGTCAGTAAAGGATGGAGCAAGCTACAGATATTTGGGAATGCTTCAAGCAGATCAGATAAGACACCAGGAAATGAAAGATAAAATTACGATAGAGTACAAGAGAAGGGTACAGAAAATTTTAGAAGCAAAGCTAAATGGAGGGAATCTCACAAAAGGCATCAAATCTTGGGCAGTATCGTGCTGCGGGAAATAGAAGAGGGAAATAGAATAATTAATCCTTGCAGCACAAGAACAAGCAGTCCGTACAAATGTGATCAAAGCGAAAATTGATAAGACTCAGGAGCAAAGTAAATGTAGAATGTGCGGAGAAAAGGACGAAACAGTGAACCACGTAATAAGTGAGTGTAGCAAGATGGCACAGACAGAATACAAGAGACTGTGTTGGTAGGAGGGTGCATGGGAATGTTTGTAAAAAAGAATAGTAACGAAGTGAATGATAAATGGTATCAACACAAGATAGAGAACAACAGATGTAAGATTTTCTGTTTTTTTTTTTTTTTTTTTTTTTTTCCCCGCTGCAGATAGACCATGTTATCCAAGCAAAGCGTCCTGATATGATAGTCATTGATAAGAAGGCAAACGAGGCTCAAGTAATAGACTTTGCTATCCCATATGACAGCAGAGCGGACAGTTAAGAGACAGAGCAGATAGAGAAGTACCAAGATCTCGTACGAGAACCGAAGAAGCTGTGGGGTATGAAGATAGTGGTCCTTCCTATAGTATTAAGGGCACTTGGAAATACCCCAAAGACGCTACAGAAGAGAATGAAGGGCATTGGCACTGAGATCAGAATTGGTGAACTGCAGAAAACAGTTATCCTGCATACACCAAGGTTCCTTAGAAAGGTACTTGAGGTTTGAGCAGTCTTGTTTACATCAAACCATATAATAATG